>NC_142013.1:11968537-12300537 GCF_049901735.1 Notechis scutatus | reverse complement strand
TTCCTTAACTGGCAGTTTACATTGGCACCGTTCTCTCTTTCTTTGATCAAACATTGCAGTGCAGGCCTTTCCTTTTAAAAAGTCGTACAATGATTTTTCTACTGCTGGACCCAGCTAGAATAACCAATTAGGTTCTATTACAGCAAGAATGTGTGTATGTGTGTGTGTGTGTATACAAGGTGTATGTGTATTATGTATATGTATGTGTATAAACATAGAATGTAGATAGCTGGACAGACACAGAGGACAAAATGTAATAGATATGTAAATAGATGAATGGATGAATGAATGGATAGATAGATAGATAGATAGATAGATAGATAGATAGATAGATAGATAGATGATAGATAGATATGCAAATAGATGGATGGATAGATAGAGGATAGGTAGAGATAGATCGATCGATAGGTAGATAGATACATAGATATATAGATATGTAAATAGATACATGAATGGATGGATGGAATGACGATAGATAGATAGATGATAGACAGACAGACAGACAGATGATAGATAGATAATAGATCAAAGTGTGTGTGTATAAGGTGTATGTGTGCTTTTACTGCTCTTTTTCAAAGAAAATTTGATTTGGAAACTTGTGGTTGTTGGATGTTGATATGGACATGAAAGAAGCTTTTCTTTGCCTTGATTGTGGCTGTGTGTTGAGTGATTATCCCCGGTACCATTGTTGTCACTTCTGTTCATTATTTTTGCTTTGTTTGTTTTCATTCTCATGTTTGCCAACCAGTTGTGAGGTTGTGAGCAGCTATATATAAATCAATACATTAAGTAAATAAAAACAACTGGACCCTGTCTTTGAAGATGCTTCAGATGCTTGCATAGCAAATTGAGTTGTGATCCATCCTGTTGACTCGGTGACCCTTTCTTTCCCCTTTCTTTCTGTCAAGATCCACAGGATCCAATACCATCCTTCATGCTTAAGCACATGCACACACAAAAGCACAGCTACTGGCCTCCAATTAGTTCGTACAGAGTTGCTGGAGGACTTTCTAGTTTCTCCTGAAACACTAAACAGATGGTGATGAGGAGATAACCATGGCAGGAGGGGGCCTAAAGCAGCCAATGGTTGGGCAGAGCCCTGGTTTTGACTGTATCATCTACTGGAGTGTTTCTCAATCTGACCAACTTTAAGTTATGTGGACTTTCTGTCAGTCTGTGCTCCATTCAAAATCCAAGAAAGAAATACTCAGACTCCATAGATTAGAGCAAAGTTTTTTCTTTTACTGAAATTCAAAGTGGAAGCTACAGGTAGAATTCTGAATCTAAGGGATTTGGCGCGCAGATCACATATACAAAGGGATGGAATTGTTCCCACCCCCCAAAGTCCAAAAGACTCTTCCAATTAAAAGTTCTGAATATGATCATGTGAGCATCTTCAGGTAGTTATGAGGCCTCTGTCCGTTGACCTTGACATATTTTGATAAAACTTCGCAGCTGCGCAAAGGAAAGAAAGCTAGGCAAGGAAATAGAAACTTAAGAACAGGAATTTATACTCCCCCGCCCCCAACTCCTCATTTATACAAGACAAGAATGTAACACCTCCAGTTCTCTTCCCACAAGATGCAATCCCTCCTCCCCCCGTTACTCATGGCAGCCGAAAGATGCAAAGCAGTAGAGAGCAATAGAAAAGTAGAAAAGATCTTGAAGGCTGACATTTTCACTCCCACAGTGGGTCTACAACAACTCGCCACGCCCAACTCACTGCAGCCAACTGGCCATGGCCAACTCATCGCAGGACAAGAATCACACTAATATCAAAGACATAGTTTAATAGAATCATTAAAGAAAGAATGCCAAAGGAGGGACAAAATAAAATGTGAATGATCAAAATTAATTTTTTTAAATAATTTTAAATAATTTAGAGAATCAGAATTCTTTTTTATTGGCCAAGTGTGATTGGACACACAAGGAATTTGTGTGATTGGACACACAAGGAATTTGTCTTGGTACAAA
The DNA here is from genome assembly GCF_049901735.1 of Notechis scutatus. Lineage (NCBI taxonomy): Eukaryota > Metazoa > Chordata > Lepidosauria > Squamata > Elapidae > Notechis > Notechis scutatus. The sequence goes on along the minus strand of NC_142013.1, from coordinate 12,298,563 downwards.
TGCTATCAGTATACATAAAAGAAAAGATACATTCGTCAAGAGTCAAGAATCATAAGGTACAACATTTAATAATAGTAGGGTACAATAAGCAATCAAATCGTACTAGGAAACAGTCAATATAAATTGTAAGGATACAAGTGACAAAGTTACAGCCATACAGTCACAAGTGGGAGGGGATGGGTGATAAGGAGCGATTAGAAGATTAATAGTAATAGTGCAGACTTTGTAAATAGTTGGACAGTGTTGAGGAAATTATTTGTTTAGCAGAGTGATGGCATTCAGGAAAAAACTGTCCTTGTGTCTAGTTGTTCTGGTGTGCAGTGCTCTATAGCGTAGTTTTGAGGGAAGGAGTTGAAACAGTTTATGTCCGGGATGTGAGGGGTCTGTAGGTATTTTCACAGCCCTCTTTTTGATTTTTTAATTGAATTGAATTTTTGAATTGTCTTGCAGTAAGTTGTCCTGTGGCAAGTTGGCCAGTTGTCCTGCAGTAAGTTGGCCATGGCGAGTTGACCACAATGAATTGGCCATGTGGTGAGTTGACTGTGCGAGTTGGCCATGGCGAGTTGGCTGTGATCCCATTCCCCCCACGATTCCCTAGACAGCATGGTGGCTAGGGAATTCTGGGAATGTAAACCTGTCCATCTTAAGGTTGCTCAGATTGAGAAACCCTGATACTAGGTGTCCCAAAGGTGCTTTTTAAAGAGGCAACTGGACTTTCTGGTTTTTCTTTGAAGACATTTCGCTTCTCATCCAAGAAGCTTCTTCAGCTCTGAAGAAACTCTGAAGAAGCTTCTTGGATGAGAAGCGAAACGTCTTCAAAGAAAAACCAGAAGTCCAAAATGCCTCTTGAAAAGCACGTTTGGGACAACCATGACCTGGATGACTGAGAATCTCCATAGATCTGATACTGGGTCATCAAGGAAGCATTGTAGATCAAATCCACAGCAACAATTCTGAGAAAAAGAAAGATTACTGTAAAACTGGAACTGATAAAGATGATGTTCTATTTTCTCCATAGCAAGTTGAGAAGAAAATGAAGGTTATGACTGGAAGACATAGTACAGGTACTTCTTGAGTTAACCATCATTCATTTAGTGGCCGTTCAACATTATCGTGGCACTGAAAAAAGTGATTTATGACTATAGTTTTCACACTCAAAACTAAACTGACTTGCTTTGAAACAGAAATCTGGGGCTTGTAAATTTTGTGATCGTAAGTTGAGCACTAGCCGTATTTAAATACTACCTGTATTTAAAAACGATTTGTAGGTATTTTTATGCCACGGTTCAAGGGATACAAGATGGGCCTGTCAGTCCAAAAAAAGAAATGGGAAAAACATAAATACTGTTGGTCAGGGGTGTCAAACTTGATTTCATTGAGGGGCGTAACAGGGTTGTGTTTGACCGTGGGGGTGGGGGTAGGTGTGGCCAGGGTGGGCGTGGCCAACTCAATATCACTCCTGTCGGGGGCGCCTGTAGCGGCCTGAGTGCTCTGTCAGTGAAAATGGAGCTCGGGAAGGCCGGCCCTCCCGAGCTCCGTTTTTGCTGGCAGAGGGTTGCAGGAGGCCATCGCAGCCGAAAACGTAGCTCAGGAGGGCTGCGTGTGGCCCTCCCGAGGTCAGTTTTTATTGGCAGAGGCATCATGGGCTGATCCTTCGCTGTTCCCAGGGCAGTCCCACGGGCCAGATCTAAGCACCCTGCGGGTCAGATCTGGTCCACGGGTCTTGAGTTTGATACCCCTGCTGTCGGTCATTACACTGACAGGGACCACCGGTGAAGCTTGTTTACAGTAATGCCTGTGTTTGATTTTTTTTTTCAGCTCAAGGAGGAGAAATATCCTTACTAGTCTCACAGCCAAACATCAATAGTTCGGTGGCCGAGAACGTTTTGCTGTCAGTGGCCTACAGCGGTGAGACAAGCCCAGTGATTGAGTGGAAACACACATCAGCAAGCGGCACCACCAAAATAGCCGAATGGAAGTCTGGTGTTTATGCCAATATATCCAGCAGTTACAAAGACAGAGTAAACATTTATGATAATGGCTCTCTGCAGCTCCTGAAGGTGGATTTTAAAGACTCCGGTTATTACTTAGTCACGGTGAGAGACGAATTGGGAATCATCCTATATGGGACCATCCTGTTGAATGTTTATGGTATGGAATGACGGGACCTCAACTTTTCTCTAATATGTCTGATGTCCAGTTTTAGCAGATATAGGCCCATTTAGCAGATGTGGGCCCAGAGTTATGAGCTTTGCTTTTCTAACAGAACTTCAAGGTCCATCTGTTGAAAGCAAGTTCTCAGCGTGAGAGCTAGTAGGCCCAAAAGCTAGAAACACAAGCAGTCCTCAACATACAACGGAGTCCAATTTTATGTTGCCAAGTGAGAAATGCGTTGTGAATTTTGCCCCATTTTATGACTTTGGATAAGTGAATCACTAAACAAAAGTTGGTTAAATTAATAACACGGTTGGTAAGTGAATCTGGGTTCCCCATTGACTGCTCGTCAGGTCACGAAAAGGGAACACATGACAGGATGCTGTAACTGTCATAAATATAAATCACATGACCATGAGGAATGCTGTCTTGGTCATAAGTGTGAAAAATGGTCATAATAGCAACAGCACTTAGACTTATATACCATTTACAACCCTCTCTAAGCGGTTTACAGAGTCAGCCTATTGTCCCCAACAGTGTCATGCCCCTGGTGGAGTCTGCCTCTGAGGAGGAACAGCCAACAGGGAGTGGGAGTGTGGCTCCAGAGGTGGTGGAGGAGGCTGGGGAAGGGCAGAGGCTGGCTGAGCAGTCAGAGGAGGATCCAGGCCCATCCCCTATCCATCCTAGGCCACACAGGGAGGAAAGGATCAGGGAAAAGCGAGGTCTTTACCAAGAGGAGATTACCATGATCCTCCTCGTGGCTTGCAGGTGGGAGCTATGTATATAAGTTTTCAACTGCGTAGTTAGAATTGCTGGAGTCAATTAGTGTTTAACATGAAAGAGGCTTATCTTTGCTGGCGATCTTCCCATGGACTTTTCTCGGTTATTTTCCTGGAGTTTATAATTAATTATCTTGGCTTGCTGCGGAACTCTCATCAATGCGGTTTGTTTTGGATTTCTGTTTGCCTCATTATTTACTTTTGTGACTTTAAACTGTGCCTAATAAAACAGTGAAGTTAAGTTGAAGGCTTTACCGGACTTTAATATATGTTTTGGGTTATTTTGAGAGACTACGGGTCATCACATTTTGACTCCAGCCACCCCTTTAACTTATTTTTGCTTTTTGTGGGGTGACCATGGATCAGCTCACAGCAGAGATTGCCCAGTTAACCCAGCAAGTGGCTCTTTTGACTGCACAGGTGTCACAAATGCAAGCTACCCAGCCACGCCGAAAATGCCCAGTGGCAGTGCCAGATAAATATGATGGTTCACTGGCCCAATATCCAGCATTTCTGGGGCAGTGCCAACATTACATGAGCCTTCGGCCTGAGGACTTTCCCACTGACTGGGATAAGGTGGGGTTTTTGATTAGTTTCTTGTCAGGCTCTGCAGCACGTTGGGCGACGCCTCTGCTGACCAGCACAACCAGGTGTTGGACAATTACGCCGAGTTTTGCTGTCAGTTTCAGGCCATGTTTGAGGACCCTGTTCGAAGCCAAACAGCAAACAGACATTTGAGAGAGCTGAAGCAGGGGCTTGGCTCACTCATGGATTATATTGCTAGTTTTCGGGTGGTTGCTCAGGATGTACAATGGAATGAGGCAGCACTATTAGACCAGTTCCAGGAGGGTTTGTCGTCGGAGCTTCTGGATGAGTTGGCGCGCACTGAATGCCCTCGCACCCTTCAGGAGCTCATGCATTTGTGTCTTCGTATCGATGCTAGACTTCAGCAGCGACGGGTGCGACGACAGACAGAGACATATCTGTTTCCAGCAAGATGGCGCCCTGGGTGGAAGTGCCTTTGGAGGAACCCATGCAGTTGGGGGCTGGCTGCCCTCGCCTGACTCAAGTGGAAAAGAATAGACGTCGTTGTGATGGTTTATGCCTCTATTGTGGCAATCGAGGCCATTTTGCGGCCAAGTGTCCTGTTAAGACATCCATAGCAGCGACACCTGCAGTGGCGGGAAACGAGCATCGCTCGGCCTACAAGGTCTGCAGGTCGGGGTGTAAAGTCCATAGGCCCGCCATCTTCACCAACCTTGCCACCCTCGCCTTTGACATCTTCGACATCTCCACCACAGTCGCTATTGGTGAAGCACCTTGTGCTGCAAGTGTGTTCGTGCCTGGTGTGGGAGCGGTGGAGATCCCAGCTTTAGTCGACTCAGGGGCCACAGCCAATTTCATGGATACTAATTTTGTCAAGCAGTGGTTCATTCCTCAGCAACAGGTATCCCCACCAGTAATGGTGGAGACGATTGATGGTCGGCCCCTTCGTTCGGGACCTGTGGTTGCTGCAACCAAACCCCTTTGCATGCGTATTGGGCAGCATGTGGAAGAAACTGTGTTTTACGTTGCCGCAGTGCCTCATTTTCCGGTGGTGCTGGGTTTGGAGCGGCTACAGGCCCATGATCCACAGATTGTCTGTTCGTCTGGAGCTGTGCAGTTCCTTGATAGGATTTACTGTTTATCACTTACAGCTTATTTGCCTAATATTAATTCTGGCGTTAATCTCTGCTTATCTGAATGTTGATTGCTGGTGAGGAGTTTTGTTTCCTTTTTAGCTTTTTGACTGTTTCTTTTGGATGTTGGTAAATATTCTCAGTCATCCAGGTCATGGTTGTCCCGAAGATGCTTTTTCAGGAGGCAAACTGGACTTTCTGTTTTTTTTTTCTTTTGAAGATGTTTCGCTTCTCATCCAAGAAGCTTCCTCACCTCTGACAGGATCCTGTCAGAGGTGAAGAAGCTTCTTGGATGAGAAGCGAAACGTCTTCAAAAGAAAAAAAAAAATTAAAATCAAGAAAGTCTGGTTGCTTCCTGAAAAAGCACCTTTGGGTTTCTTTTGGATGGTATGTAGATGTTGTTTATCTCTGTCTGCCTGTTGATGGCTGATTTGTCTTCACCTTCAAGCAATTCTCTAGCGTTTTTTTTTTTTCTTTCTAATTTAGCTTTCTAGGATGCTTAGTTTCCCAGTTAAAACTATGGTTACAATTATGTGTTTGTTCAATTAAGGAGTTTTCTGATTTTATCATGGATTCTCTCTCCTAGTCTTCTGCTTGCCAGTTCTTCATAGTGGCTGTTACAGTGCATACAGGTAGTCTTCGCCTTACAACAGTTCATTTAGTGACCGTTCAAGTTACAATGGCACTGGAAAAAGTGACATGGCCGTTTTTCACACTTACAACTCTCGCAACACCCCCAAGATCCTGTGATCAGAATTCAGGCACTTGACTACAGACTCATGTTTGTGACACTTGCAGTGTCCCAGGGTCATGTGATGACCTTTTGCGACCTGGCAAGCAACGTCAGTGGAGGAAGCCTTATTCACTTGACAAATACGTCACTGTTTTAACATCTATAGTGATTCGCTTAACAACCAGGGCAGGAAGGTTGTAAAATGGGGCAAAATTAATTTAACAAATCTCTTGCTTAGTGACAAAGGTTTTGGGCTCAATTGTGGTAGTAAGTTGAGGACCCTGTATTGTAGATGACTCCCTATTTTTTTCTTCTGGTGTACAGAGCCTTCTGGTTTAGTTGCCCTGTTGCAAACACCATTCTTGACTCTTTTGATTAAATTTTGTGGGCATCCCTGTGTTCTGACCCAACCGGGTTCCCAAAGAACAAACACAGACAAAGGCAGCAGCCCCCACCTTTTAAGATTTAACAACAAATTCTGTTCTGAAGGCTGCTTTCCACTAATTAGCTCCGACAAGAAAGAGCCTTGCCAAGTTGTTTATCAAGGCTGCCAAAAACCCAGAGATAAGAACTAATTTACAAAATTCTCCAAACACGAACTAAGATGTCCACCAGTTGAGTTTCAGAGCTTCTTTGCCGTCTGCAAAGAACACTTTTCCAAACCTGGCTTTTATCCTCTTGAGGGAGGGGCCATTACCTTGCAGCTTTACTCCCGAGTCGCCTGTGCTGCTGTAATTGTTCTTTCCTCCGAGCAATCCTTCGTGCATTTGGCATAGGCTCATCGGGAACCTCCTCAATCACTGCTGCCAGCCCCCACAATCTCTGAAGGCAACAGTCCACTCCCTAATGGTCCTGGCCCTTCATCAGAGTCCTCGGTCTCCTCAGCCATCTGTACCTGCTGCTAGCTAACCACAACACCCTGTCACTGACTTTATGAAGATCAGGAAATGTGTACATGTGGGAGAGTCGGTCATTTGAAATTTCTATTCCACACATGAGCAGGATTTTGATTATAATCCTGTCCATTATTCTACATGTTTTGACCTGCAGATGACCATAGGCAAGTACATAGAGACCAAGATATTTCCAGGAATTTATGACACATACATTATAACCCTGAAATCCGTGACTGTATCTACAAAACCTATACATCTTGAAGTAAAGCAAACAGCAAGAATCAACATATACTCAAGCTTAGCTCTTTTCCTGCTGTTTCTTTTCTCATGTGCTTTTCAACTTGCATAGAGAACACTTCATAATGCAACACCACTTTTAAATTTTATACACATACACACATGCACGCACATAGCATGTTTCCCCCAAAATAAAACTTATCTTCTTTTGGGCCCCAAAATAAGCACTAGGGCTTATTTTCTGAGTGTTTTTTCCCCCCCCATGTATGGGAGGCCCACTTCTCCTGTTTGCTCGTGGTGGGGCGGGGGGTGGAGCTGCCCCATGCGCCTTGCACTAGCTTACCCCAGGGCCCTCGCAGCCAGGTGATTTATAACATTGCATCGCGGCAGCGGTTCCAACAGCCCTGTCCAGTATGATTATGCGCATGGCTGACCCACTTCTGCTTGCGCATGGCTGCAGTGGAACGGAGGCCGAATGATGCGCCTGTGCTGTAGCCACAATTTTGAGGGTAAAGCTTACACTGGGGGTAGGGCTTATAATAGGCACACATGTAAAAACATGCTAGGGCTTATTTTCAGGATAGGTCTTATTTTGGGCAAATGAAAATGAAGAGAGAGAGAGAAGATTGAGTGTATCTTAGAGGGTAAAGTAGAATGTGTATGTTTGGTTGTGTGTCTGCAAGACAGAGGAAAGGTGAGGAAAAAGCAAAAAAAGGCTGACAGAAGTCTGGAATTTTCCTAGCAGCTTAAGTGAAGCTGATGCATTTGTGTGGTCAAACCTCACTGCATTGTCTCTCTCCCTCCCTTAGAAATTCTCTATGAAGACTTGCATTTTGTGGTCGTCTTCTTTGCCTTTTTGACCGCTGCTTCCGCTGTTCTGATCTGCTTGATATGGCTGTGCAATAAATATGTGCACTTTCTGCAAACAGAGAGGCAGCAACTCCAAGGTAATGCTTTTTAACACAACTTAATGGATCGGGGAAGGAAAACCCCAAGTCTTCTTGCAGGATTTTGTTGTGCTAGTTTCCCCTTCACGTTTTTTAAGCTTTGGAGAATATCTTTTAAAATGTTTCTGTAGATACTTTTGTGTCTGTGTGTGTGTGTGTGTGTGTGCATGTGTCAGGGTTCTGGCAACTGCCCTAATTAAATCATGAGCCTCGAACCAAGCTTCAAAAGAATCCAAAAGATTTATTAGGAGCAACGTGTCGACATTATCCCAGTTGAAGCCAACTCTGACACACGTAATTCCCCCCTCCCCCCTGGGTGTGTCATACATCAGATTCTCCAACGAAGCACATTCACAGGCTGGGTGTCATCAATCACACTCTCCAATGAAGGATTATTGTGGGCAGAAAATCCGGTAGCCTATCTAAAATCTTTGTAAGATAAGTGTGGAATGTACTTCTGGTCCCCCCCCCCTTGCTTATGGCAACTTGGAAACAGGCATACTTTACGAGTTAACAGCATGAAGCATGCATGCCTTCCTGACAGTGTTCAATCTGAACTGATTGGGAAAGGAATGCAACCGAGTAGAGCCAATCCTGTCAACTCTAGTTCACTAATTTTTAGTTAGTGTATTAACTAACAAATTTACATGCTTTCCCACTATATTGAAGAGGTTAGTGTACAATCTGTCCAACTACTGTAGATCTTTATTTCTGACCGCTTCCTTGCCATCTGATACAGTCTTAATCAACAGGATTCTCCTTTCATTTGCAGTAAGCGAAACTGAAGAGACCGAGCTTCAAACAATGGGGTGTTAGCTGTGCAATGCTGTAGAATTGGCGCAAATCAGTTTTCTACCTCAAAAAGAAGCAAAGCATGAAAAACATGGTTGGCACACAAAAGACTGGGCACATCCATTTTGTCAAATGCTTTTTCTGAAGCAGAAAAGGCAAAGGGCCCTGAAAGTGATACAAGAAGGTTCGAGAAATGCGGTCCTTTCCATATTGTAATTTATAATGGACTCGTTTCAAAAAAAGACCTGCACTTCCCACAGTTTTGCTCAAACATTCACAAGACATCTAAGTGATAGTATCAAGAGGCTACGATTCAAGAGAACATGCCAGAAGCAAAGCTACAACAGCCTTGAATTCATACAATAGAAGCCCACACTTTTTAAAAAGTGACCCGGTAATTTCCTTGCATCGGGGTGAAGTCAGGGTGACTGAACGAAGCGCAAGCATTTACTGGCCGGATGCCCTTCCTGATGCCTACAGAGTTGGCAGCAGACAATAACTCATTGCCCGAGAGAGAAATATCTGCTGCTACCTAGGATCGATGGCCCAGCCTCCTGATTTTGAGGTGAGAGTTCCACGTCTAGGCCAGTAGAAGACCACACTGCTTTTAGAAAAACTGCAGTTCTTTATTAAATTATATTTAAAAATACATTATCATAGTTTTAGGTTCCCATGACCCCAGGGGTGGGTTTCTACCGGTTCTGTCCACCTCTGTAGAACCGGTAGCTCTGAAGAGCAGCAGACATAGAACCGGTTCTATGTCTGCTTATGTTTTTGCCCACCTGGGCTCTTACCTGATCTTTATTTCCTGATTTTTCAACTTCAGCTGCCGAACAGGCACAGCTGCAGTTAAAAAAACAAGAAAAGAGGGCTGTTTCAAAGGCTGCTTCTGGGCATGCAGTGTGCTAATGACGATTTACAGGCAGTGGGCAGGGAAGCTCGTAAATCCCGAACCGGTAGTTAACCCTGTCTATTCCACCCCTGCATGACCCCTACCATCAAAGAGCTACTGATGGATTTATAAAAACACCCAACAGATTATTATTATATGGAAATTTGTGCTATTGTTAACTTTCCAATATTTGATGAAGGCAATATTAAACATTCCATTTATTTTTGTATTTTCCATCATAGTTTCCTGTTACCAAGTTGTGGCCAAACAGATATTATCAATTTTTATTTCATTAGCAGATATTAGTCCTAGGTTGGTTGAGCATGTTTGTAAACTTTTTACACTCATTTTTAAGTGTAAAAATGGGAGGGAAAACACTTTACCCAAGCTTACAAGTGAATTTTCACACCACCATTTCTGTTCTTGAGTAAGCCAAACTAAAAATAGCTGTGGCAAAATACTGTTTTGACCCAAATAAAATTCTGGATTCGTCTTGTGAATAGGATTATTAGTCCATTTGTTCAAAGATGTAACCAGGCAATTTAAATAGCATTTAAAGGCAAAACATAAATGTAAACCTGTTATCCTTTGTACAAAGTTTCCAATAAAGTATTTAATAAAAATCAAACGTTGGTAATGTGACTAATTATTTCAAAAGCTGTCACAGTTGAACTGAATATTCAGAACTTGCAGGGCAGACTGTCTACAGCACAGGCAATAAAAGATGCAATCAAATATCACTGAAGAGAAATCCATGGAGTGACCAGAAACAGATTGCTTCCAGGAATGTATGTGCTGTTCTCACTCACTTTGCTTACACGCCGGTCTCAAAATCATCCCCTTGGATTGTTGTCCTTAGCCTAGGAGCAAGGAGTCAATGCGGCCATGAGGAGCTCCATTTTGTATACAAAGTTACGCCCTTCCATTTTGTTCCACTGAACTTCCTTGAAGGGACCACGCAGGTAATTCCATTTGTTGTCTTGCAACACATCACTTTTAGGGAGATCTTTGCACTGGCACCGTGGGAACTGCACCATGATTTTGCTGCCACTTTCTGGACCATTCCGTACTGCATGACAAGGGGAAAGCACATCGACATTGCTTTTAGCAATAATACCTAAGACTTAGATACTGCTTCATAGTGCTTTACAACATCTCTTAAGTCAGCGTGTTGCCCCCAACAATCTGGATCCTCATTTTACTGACCTCGGAAAGATGAATGACTGAGTTTCAACCTTCAACTGGTCAGAATCGAATTGCTGGCAGTCAGCAGAGTCAGCCTGCAATACTGATTCTAACCACTACAACACCATGGCTGTTTTAGACCAGTGGTCACCAACCAGTGGGCTGGGGACCACTGGTGGTCTGCGAGAAAATTTTGGTGGTCTGCAGAGAAATGTCCCCCCCCCCAAGCAATCCAGGCTGCGCTGCCCACGTGGCCCGCCCACACGCTGACCCCCACCCTTTGGTCAAGCGCAAACCTTACCTTCAGTAGAGCCACGCGAGCTGAAACTGGAAGGTAAGACCAACTGCGGGGGAGGGAAATCTGCTCCAGAGTGGCTTGCTGACGGTAGTGGGAAAGTTGGTCCCATATTCCAGAGTTGCAGAAGTCATAAGACTGGCCCTTTGGTCATCCCGGAGAAGCTCCTCCAGTCCATGGCAGGCTGCTGCACCCAGGTGCAGGAGCAGCTGCTCCGGGATGACCAAAGGACCAGTCCTGTGACTACTGCAGCTCTGGAATATGGGACCGACTTTCCCACCAACATCAGCAAGCCACCGTCAGTGAAAATTCATATTCGTGGGATTTAAAATTATGAGTTTGGTGGTCCCTGAGGTCCAAAAAGTTGGCGACCCCTGATTTAGACTGTTCTTCTTCAACGAAATCCTCTCTTAAAGTTTTTATTTTAGAATTGTTTGCTTTACTTTTTTTTGGTCTTTTCTGTTCTTTTACAAACTGTTTTGGATTCCTTTGGGAAGAACATTGGTATAGGACATAATGCCATACTGCACTGTACTATAGGCAATCTTCAACTTACAACAATTTGTTTAGCCACTGTTCAAAATTACAACGGCACTGAAAAAAGTAACTTATGACTGGACCTCACACTTTCAACCCTATGTCATATGATCAAAATTCAGGTACTTGGCAACTAACATGCATTTATGAAGGTTGCAGCATCCTGGGATCTTGTGAGCGCCATTTGTGACCTTCCCAACCGGCTTCCAACAAGCAAATCAAGGGGGGGGGGGGAGGGAGCTGGATTCGCTTAACGACTGTGTGATTCCCTTAACAACCGCAGTGATTCACTGCTTGCACAGTAACCAAAACAAATCTGTAAATAAAAATTAGGACTACTGTACCTAAAAGCTTTTCTACAAGCCTTGCAATTACAGAATATACAGTAGTGAATTTACTATTTTAGGAAATAACATTCCTAAGTGATGTTTAAGTGATGCACAGGAAGAAGTATCATTCTCCATGAGTTAAATTATTACCGTGTTTCTCCAAAAACAAGACCCTGTCTTATATATATATATATATATATATTGGCCACCAAAAGAAGGCACCAGGTCTTATTTTCTGGGGATGCCATCCACTGACTCACTTCCCTTGTGTGCATCGCCCCCGCCTCCTTTTCGCTGTCAAGAGGCCTTCAGGAACTTCTTTTTCTGCAGCCGGTAAGGCTTTCCTAAAGGCCTCTGCAGCCGATAACAGCTCCAGATCGATCAAGCTCTGTTATCAGCTGCAGAGGCCTTCAGGAAAAGTCTTGCCAGCTGCAAAAGAAATGGACCGGTAAGGCAAGGTGTCGGGGTGTGCGAGACCCGGCTGTAACTGTCCAAAGGTAAGTAGTAGGACAGCTCCACCCCACATCCCCACCCTAGCTTAATTTTTACTTGTGCCACCTGGAGTGGCAATATCTTCATTTTTTGGGGGTAGAGCTTATATATTGGGCGCACATGTAAAAATCAAGCTAGGACTTACTTTCGGGATAGGTCGTATTTTGGGGAAAACTCTCTAATACAATACCTGAAACAGCGTAGTCTCCATTAGGTGATGCTACTGTTATGGCAGATGCATTGCCAATGCTTTCTACTGGGCCCAGCCCCACATGGTTACTGAAACTGAGTACATGCCATCCCATAACTTTTGCCAGCTGCTGAACTGCAAGAATCTGATGTTGTGACATCTGGAATTTAAAAACAAAAACTGTTTTAGCTGGTTTATTTTTTTTTAGCTTCTGTTACATTCTCTCAAAATACCAAATATTTTGTGAGCTATGCTAACATAAATAACACTTGGCAGTTTAGTTAACCTCTTTAACCCGTGGCATTTTAATCAATCTCTTTTACAATAATAATCTTCTCACTGGAGAAGAGCCTAATGCTTGGAAAAATTGAGGGCAATAGAAGAAGGGGACAACAAAGAATGAGGTGGCTGGCTGGAGTCACTGAAGCAGTTGGCGTGAGCTTAAATGGACTCCAGAAGATGGTAGAGATAGGAAGGCCTGCAGGAACGTTTTCCATGGGGTTGTGATGGGTCAGACACAACTTCGCAACTAACAACAACAACAATAATGGAATGAGGACTTTGCTGCCTTAGTAAGTCAGTTCTACTAAAAAAAAAATGTCCATGCAAACCAGAATGGGAAAAAAATATTGCTTTTTACCTGAGAAAGAAGAAAATCTTTTAATTCTTGTTCTTGATGGGACAGTGTGATCACTCTTCCATCTCTGTGTACTACTCTGATCTGTTCAACGCCAATATTCAATTGCAATTGAATAGACCTTTGAAAATCACAAGATATTATTTTAAGTGGAGTTGTACTACATGGTGCTAATGTCAAAAACAAATTTCCTTGCTCTCTAATAAAAAAAAAGTATTCATTTAAGCATGATTATCTTTAAATCAAGGTGAAATAAAATCAAACATAGTCAAACACTAACATAGCGGGACAAAAAATTTCCCCGTGAGAAGCATTCATTTGCTAGATAGTATTGGAAATTGCCTTCATATCCACAATGAAAGCAATTTGCAATACTATCTAGCAACTGAATGCTTCTCACGGGGAAATTTTTATCCCATTGTATTAGTGTCAATGCAGAATATTCAGAACCACACAGCTACGGGATTTAAAAAGCATAGTGAAATAAAGAATAAAAACATAAGGCAAACTGGCATTCCAGAAAGGGTTCTCCACCCCCTCCCTCCCCGAGTTTGTGTGGCAAGTGAAAAAGCGGCAATATCTGCGACAGCAATATCGTATTTTGAACTTGACATACTGGTTCCCTTAATAACCACTGTGCAAAAACTGTTGTTAAAATCAGATTGGTCAAGTGACAGATCTGTTTTACAACTATCACAACATACAACTGAGATGGGCCGGCTCAGGGGTGGGCTTCAAAATTTTTAGCAAAGGGGTTCTCTGCCTGGTTGCTGAGTGGGCATGGCCATGGTGGGCGTGGCCCAGTCGGCCTCCTGCACCACAGCGGGGAGGCATTTTGCCCTCCCGGGGCTCCGGAGGCTTTCCTTGAGCCTCCGGGAGGGTGAAAAAAGGCCTCCCCGGGCTCCAGAGTCCCTCTGGAAGCTGAAAATGGGCCCGTTTCCGGCCTTTCCAAACTTCCAGGAGGCCTGTTTTTTTGGCCCCTCCCCGAGCCTCCACGCGCACCCTGCAGTTACCTGCATCCAAAATGGGCCACGTGGAGACTCCTGGGAGGGACGGGGCAGGGTGGGGCGGGGCCAGCCAGGATTGGAATTTGTGGGGTTCTCCGAACTGCACAGAATCTTAGCTAGGGGCTCTCCCAAACCCCTGTGAACCCCCAGCAGCCCACCCTGGGTAGGCTCCCATTAAGGTCAAAGGTCACGGATTGCCTGTAATTTTTCTGCTAGAAAAAAAAAGGCACTTACTTGCAGATCTGCTCGTAACCTTGGGAGGTGATGAGGACCTTGACACTCGACTCGTACACGTCGTTGATGTTGGACCAGTGGGCTTGAATTTGAGGATCCTCGATACGGCTGGCAAGACTGTCGATCGTCCGGGCAGTCCTAAAAGGAAATAAAACCCCACCAGAGTTTTAGTTTACAACAAGGTGAGAGAAGAATTATAGGTTACTCTTTTATAATGAACTGTCTCTTTGGTTCACTTTGTATATAAAATAGACTAGAACAGGGGTAGGGAAACTTGGCTCTTTTATCACTTATGGACTCTTCAACTCCCAGAATTCCTGAGTGAGCCATAAAAGATTCCCCATCCCTCCCCCCAAATTTAGGCCTATTTTAAAACATGCAAAATGGGGGGAAGGGCGGGGGGACTTGCCGTTAGGAGCGCCCCGCGGGCAGCAATTCCTCGCCACCAGCTGCTCCTAATGGGCGATCATGGCAGAGCTCGGAGAGCTCCCTACTCCTGCCAAGCACCTTTGCGACAGACCCAAGACTTTCAGCGCCCGCCGCTGTTCATTTCCCTTCTGCCCATGCCGCCGCCGCGTTTGGAGCTGCCACTTCCACGTTTGGAGCACCACTGCTGTTTGGAGCACCGCTGCTGTTTGGAGCTGCCACTTCCACGTTTGGAGCACTGCCGCAGTTTGGAGTTGCCATGTCCGCATTTGGAGCTACCGCTGCGTTTGGAGCTGCCGCTTCCGCGTTTGGAGCACTGCCGCTGTTTGGAGCACCACTGCCATTTGGAGCACCGCCGCCACTCCAAACACGGCAGCAGCTCCAAACGCGGAAGTGGCAGCTCCAAACATGACGGCGGTGCTCCAAATGGCAGCGGCACTCCAAACACGGAAGCGGCAGCTCCAAATGTGGCGGCAGTGCTCTAAATGGCGGCGGCACTCCAAATGGCAGCGGCACTTCAAACACGGAAGCGGCAGCTCCAAACGTGGTGGCGGAATGGGCAGAAGGGAAAGCAACAGCGGCGGGTGCCAAAGGTCTTGGGTCTGCAGCAAAGGTGTTTGGTGGGAGTAGGGAGCTCTCTGCGCTTCGCCATGGTCACCCGTTAGGAGCGGCTGGTGGCGAGGCTGGTGGGGCGCTCTAGATGAGGATCCAAGGGGGGGAATTAAATCACCCCCGAAAAGACGGCCTAGCCGTTTTTTCGGGGCTCAAAAAAATATAAGACCCGGCCTTATTTTATGAGAAACACGGTACTAATGCTCTGATGGTCATTTCAAAAAATCCTTTCTTAGTGAGCACCTAGAAGCCAAGAGGAACATACGTGCCAAATTTCAAGTTTGTAAGCTTTATGGTTCTGGAGATTTTGTGATGATGCGTGAGTGGTATTTCTCTTTTATATAAATTTTAAATTATAGATTCTAGAATTTTTAACTGGATATTCACAAAGTATTTTTATTTGTTCTCATCTCTGACTTTTAATAAACTTCATTTGATTGTATTTGCATCCACACCTCTTCAAGTTGCCAAGTTTGAAAAACTCTGGCTCAAAAATATCCTGCAAAGCTACCAAAACCTGCCATTGTTTTATACTAAGTGTATTTGCTTCCTAACGGATATTCCCAAATCAATCACGGTTCCTTTTATTGCTGAATACTTCACGGAATTCCCTAGCTTTGTCATGAATAGGTAGTCCTAGACTTACAACCATTCATTTAGTGACTGTTGGGAGAAAAATTGAAGGCAAACATGGTCCAGGCAGAAAAAACCCCCATCAAGGCTTCAAAATCTAAGAGATTGGACAAAACCCAACAGCACTTTTTCATACGGCTGTTGATAAAAATAGGCTCACCAACATGATCGCCTCCGATGACAGTAATGGCACAAGAAGAAGGGAGGCAGGCTTCCCACGCGACAATTCGAAGTTACAGCATTGAAAAAAAACAAGTGATGGTTCTCACACTTATGGACTGCTGCATCGTCCCCATGATCACATGATCAAAATTGGCAACTGGCATGTATTGATGACAGTTCCACTGTGCTGGGGTCATGGGATCACCGTTTGTAACTTTCTTAGGTGGCTTCCGACAAGCAGGTCAGTGTGGGAAGGGAGCAAGTTTCACTTAACGGCCACATGATTCACTTAACAATTACCGTTTGTAACACCCATTAATGTAGTCCCAACCAACCTGGGTTTGGCCAAGCAATCCGAATGGCTTGCTGTATGCTAGAAGATGAACGGTTGTCTGCGACAACTGGCCACTCCCAAACCCCTATTTCCGTGATGGCGAACCTGTGGCATGCAGAGCCATTTGTGCCAGTACGCGAGCCACAGGCTAACTTACCTCACTGCGCATGCGCACGCCTCACAGCTGATTTTTCGGCTGGTTTGAGGCCTTTTTCGGCCTCCCAGAGGCTTGAAAAAAGCCTCTGCAGGTTTGCAGGACGAATAATAGGCCCGTTTCATCACATCACTTCCTGTAATACTGGAAGTGACGAAAGGGGCCTATTATTCGGCCTCCAAAGCCTCCAGAGGCTTTTTTCAAAGCCTGTGGGAGGCTAAAAGGCCTCAAACCGGCAAAAAATCAGCTGTGAGGCGCAGTGCAGGTAAGGGGGCGGCGGCGGGGGGATTGCGCGTGCATGCATAGGGGTTGTGAGGGGGGCGTGTGCATTGCGTTCTGGGTGCTGGCACACGAACGCGCACATAATTTTTGGCACAGGAGCTTAAAAAGGTTAGCCACCACTGCCCTATTGATTTCCCAGCCAGGGAGGGGCTGGCTAGCACCTGCGTCTGCCTTTCCCTGAGAGCCGGCTTATTGTTTTCCTTTGCTCTCCTCTCCTTTCTTCTATACACATATGCACATGTGGGATGGGCCCCATCTGTTCCTCCCCCTTAATCAGCTCAGGCCCTGAAGACAGCTTCCTCTCCACCTGGGGGAGGACGGAAGGCCACAGGCCTGCCTCTGTCTCCGATGTGGTTTCCTTATCAGAGCTTTCCAAAGGCTCCGAAGCTGTCCCAGTCTCCCCCTCAACCTTCTCCTTGTCTGACTCTGCGGCTAGCTCTGCTGGCAGCCGACGGGCCCCAACAGGCGGGGGGGCTACTTACGTGCGTCTGAGAAAGATGTGCTTCGCCTGCTTTATGATCTTCTCCAGCAGCCCCTCACTGGGTTGCAAGGAGCTGATTTCATTTTTATCAAAAGCCTGAGGCCCTGCCAGCCTCATTCTTTTGTGGCCGAAAGGAGCGCTCGCTGGATGAGGCATCATGTTGCTGCTCAGGGTTTGCTTGTGAAACTGTGGGAGGAAAAAGCAAGGTAATCGTTCATACAACATTAACTGGCTTTTACCATAGACCAACGGTGGCTAACTAGCTTTTTCAGCTCGCGTGCCTAAAATTGCACGCGCACTACATGCGCAAGCTCCTTGTGGGACCTCCCCATGCGACGCATCTCTGCGCATGCACGCGAGAGCCCCCCGTGCACCCGTGAGCCTCTGCACGTGTGTGCACGTCTTCCGCGCATGTACGCCAGGTAGCAATAGCACTTAGACTTATATACCGCTTTATAGTGCTTTACAGCCCCCTCTAAGCAGTTTTACAGAGTCAGCCTATTGCCCCCAACAATCTGGGTCCTCATTTTACCCACCTCGGAAGGATGGAAGGCTGAGTCAACTTTGAGCCTGGTGAGATTTGAACTGCCAAATTGTAGGCAGCTGGCTGCCGAAGTAGCTTGCAGTACTGCGCCACAGAGGCTCACACAGATACCCAAGAATCAGCTGTCGGGCAGGTGTCGCACACACATGCACAGTGGGGCTCTTCCGGGCGACCATCGTATGCCGGCAGAAGTGGCTTTGCATGCCACTTCCAGCACACATGCCATAGGTTCGCCATCACGGCCACAGATGAAGTAGACCAGAATTTCCATCACTAAACAAGGCACTTGTAGTCTGTTTTAACAGAACAGCAAATCCTCCCAAGCCCTGGAAATTCTGATATAGATATACAGGTGGTCCTCGACTTACGATCGCAACTGAGCCCAAAACTTATGTTGCTAAGTGAGAAATTTGCTAAGCAATAGTTTCCCCCCGTTTGAAGACCTTTCTTGCCTCATTGGTTAAGTGAATCACTGCAGTTGTTAAATTAGTGAACGCCGTTGTTGAGTGGGATCTAGCTTCCCCATTGGCTTTGCTTCTCAGTAGGTCGCAAAAGGGGATCAAACGATCCCGGGGACGTTGCAACCGTCATAAATATGAATCAGATGTCAAACCCCAAATGTCAACCACATGATCATGGGGATTCTGCGGGGGGCCCAATTGTGAAAAATGGTAATGAGTCACTTTTTTTGGTGCAGTTGTAACTTCGAACGGTCACTAAAGGAACTGTTGTAAGTCGAGGACTACCTGTATTATACCTACTGGGGAGGGGCATTGCTCAGAGGGAGATCAATGGATTGTCAATGAACTGAAGGTCCAAATCCAAATTGCTAGGAAATTCCTGGAAGATTAGCACTCCCATAACCAGCCATCCATAGACACAGAGGTAAACCACATATACACACCATTCAAAAAGAAATCCTCTTCAGCAGCCAACACTCAGATGAGCAGGTCTTAACAGGATGCAAACAATTGGGCAGAAAACAATGTCCTAATCAAAGAACTACCAAGGAGGAAAGCCAACTCATACCAACTCTGTCAGTTACAACCACAGTTGAGCCCAAAATTTCTGTTGCGAAGCAAGACAGTTGCTAAGTGAGCTTTGCCCCATTTTACGACCTTTGTTGTTTACATCGAAGAATTACAGCAGCCTTTTCTGGATGACCCATAGGGTTTGCTTAACGACTGCCACAATAAATGTCATAAAATTGGGGTTGTGTAAGTCAAGGGGAGTTACTACTGTCATGACTTACGCTGGAAATTCCAGGCTCCATTGTGGTCATAAATCGAGGATAAACCTGTATATGCAAAATGTTCCATGATGTTAATCTCTGGACTTGATCCTTAAAGAGATAAGGATAGTTGGTATTCAGAACCTTTTCTCTGAATGGCAGCGCTCGGTTCTTCTACCCACACAATGGAACATTCTGCATTGCAAGAATCCTGGGCTTCCCACGGGACAAAGCAATTTTGGCTTCTTCTAAATGTTGGTTTTCTGGGTTGCTCCTCAATTGCTCACTGCCCTGGGATCGCTACTGAGGACTTGGCTCATCGCTCAGATATAGCAATAGCACTTATATACCGCTTTTCAGGGCTTTACAGCCCTCTCCAAGCGGTTTACAGAGTCAGCCTATTGCCCCCAACAATCTGGGTCCTCATTTTACCCACCTCGGAAGGATGGAAGGCTGAGTCAACCTTGAGCCTGGTGAGATTCGAACTGCCAAATTGCAGGCAGCCGGCAGGCAGCAGAAGTAACCTGCAATACTACAGTCTAACCACTGTGTGCCACCGTGGCTCATATGTTGATGTTCCTTGCCGCTCCATTCTAAATTCTGCCAATCTACTGCTGAGCCTGTTGTGGGATTTTCCTATGTTTTTTCTTTTTTCTTCCTTTAGATTTACTGATACCATCATGAATTCAGTTGTAGTCAAAGCTCTTTTAAAAGGGACAACTCGTAAATCCTTCAATAATGGGGTCCTTAAGGAGACACAAAGGCATAAGCTGCTGCCACACACTCCTCCTTCTACGTCCAATCTCACAGCTGACATAAAAACAGGTTGCTCCGAGGTCATGCTATGTTCAGCACCTGCAAGATGTTCCGCTTTTAGGAACATGTTGAACATGAAATATGTTTGTACCCCTAAAAGCTTCACAAGACATTCAGTGAAAGAAGGGGAGAATCTGAACTCAAAACTCCGCTGGAGTTAAGTTGCTTACCTCTCGGATTAGTTGGTGCAGATTATGCTCCAGAACATAAAGATGATCCTCTGGGCCTTGTTTCTCAGAGTTAGATTTTTGAGATTTCTTGTCTTCTGAGGAGTGACACAAGGAAATGCAGAGCTGCAATCCTAAAAAAAATGAAAAGCAAAAATGTGTATGCCACTGGGTGTGAACTGCATGTTGTAGTGTTATTGCATTCTGGTTGTCTATACATAGCCATTGATTTCTTAAATATAAAGGTAAATGTAGGTAGGAGGTAGGTGGGAAGGAAGGAAGGGGAGGAGGAAGGGGAGGGAGGGAGGGAGGAAGGGAAGGGAGAGAAGGAAGAAAAGGGAAGGAGGGAGGGGAGGGAGGGAGGGAAGGAAGGAAAGGAAAGGGAGGGGAGGGAAGGAAGGAAAGGGAAGGAGGAGGGAGGAAAGGAAGAAGGGAAGGGAGGGAGGGAAGGAAGGAAGGAAAGGAAAGGGAGGAGAGGAAGGGAGGGAAGGAAGGAAGGGAAGGGAGGAGAGGGAAGGAAGGAAATGGAAGAAGGAGGGGAGGAAAGGAAGAAGGGAAGGGAGGGAAGGAAGGAAAGGAAGGGAGGGGAGGAAGGGAGGGAGGGAAGGAAGGAAGGAAAGGGAGGAGAGGGAAGGGAGGGAAGGAAGGGAAGGGAAGAAGGAGGGAGGAAAGGAAGAAGGGAAGGGAGGGAGGGAAGGAAGGAAAGGAAGGGGAGGAAGGGAAGGAAAGGGAAGGGAAGGAGGGAGTGGGAGGGAGGGAAAAAGGAAAGGAAAGGGAGGAGAGGGAAGGGAGGGAGGGAAGGAAGGAAAGGGAAGAAGGAGGGAGGAAAGGAAGAAGGGAAGGGAGGGAGGAAAGGGAGGGAGGAAGGGAAGGAGGGAAGGAAAGGGAAGGAGGGAGGGAGGAAGGAAGGAAAGGGTAGGAAGGGAGGCAGGGATGGAAGGATGGATGGATGGATCAATAGTTTGATTAAAATCAGTCCATGTCATGTATCTGCGTCATCCGTATCTACATGGACAGAAACAGTAGCACCGAGGAGCCAGAATAATGGAGATATTGAACTAAATAAAATGCTTCAAATGCACTTCAAACGGAATCTTGTCTATCCCTTCAAACAGACACGGGGATCCACTTCACCTTTTCTCATACTATCTTATATCTCACCTGGGAAGGGCTGGGAAATGATTTGGTTCTTCACCACCACGTGAGGAACTTGCGATTTGATTTGCACGGCTTCCCGAGAAAGCTGAGCAAAGATTTCTTTACACAACAGGACGTTCTGGGCGGTCTCCAGCTTGGTTTGCCAATGCAGAGCCCCTGAATAAGAGAATCCTTGTTACATACAAATCGGTAAAAACAGAAAATGAACCTGCCAGCTGGGGGAACTCTGGGAGTGGAAGTCTGCAAGTCTTACAATTGGCAAGGTTGGGGACCCACTCTGTAAAAGCACTGTGGAGAGATATATAAGTCTGTTGCTATAGTTTAAACAGGACATGCTTCCAAAGCAATTCCTGATTTCTAATAGAGAATCTGGTCTTTGCACTTTGACCCCGGGGGATATAAGCATTCATAAGCATTGGCACCTTCAAGGTATTTGCAAAAAAAAATGTCTTAAAAGAGGGAAGAAAGATGACAATATATATATTTTTTCCCCTGTCCACTAAAGCAAAATGTGTTCTTTTTTGCTTGCAATTATAACATTCTTGTTCAAATTAGTGTACAAAACATTTTTCAATATCCCCAAAGCAGTAGAGCAGAGGTCCCCAAACTTGGCAACTTTTAAGACTTGTGGACTTCAACTCCTAGAATTCCCCAGTCAGTCCACAAGTCTTACAGTTGCCAAGTTTGGGGACCCCTGCAGTATAGTCCTCAACTTACAACCATTTTGTTTAGCGAACACTCAAAATCACAACGGACCCTGGCTTATAACTGTTGCATCCATCCCCATAGTCGCACGAATATAATTTGGGTGTTTGGCAACTGGCATGTATTCACCATTGTTGCAGTGTCTCAGGGTTACGAGACCGCCACTTGTGACCCTCGCACCTGACTTCTGACAAGCAACGCCAATAGGGAGAGCTGGATTTGCTCAGTGACCATAAGATTCACTGAACGACTGCAGTGATTTGCTGACAAAAAGGTAATAAAATTGGCTATGTCTATGGAGATTCTCAGTCGCCCAGGTCATGGTTGTCCCAAAGGTGCTTTTTTCAAGAGGCCACTGGACTTTTTCTTTGAAGATGTTTTGCTTCTCACCCAAGAAGCTTCTTCAGCTCTGACTGGATGGTGGGGAATGGAAGGATTTATACTCCTTGCAGACAAAGCTGGTCATTTGCATCCTTTTAGTGAGTCCTTGAGTCCATTTGGAGGTTTATCTGTGTCCTCAGAGTAGTGCATATGGGTGTGGAGCCTTCTTGGAACTGTTGAAAGAACTCTGTTGTAAATTGGAGATAGAGGATGATGTATCCCTCCGCTTCTGTTAAGAAAGGGCTGTTCAAAGGCTACTGGACTTTGGTCCCCCCCCCCTTTATTTTTTCAAAGAATGGATGGCTGAGACTATCCAGACATTTAGCTAGGCACTTTGGGATGAAAACCTTTCGAACGGTGCAGGAGGAATGAACGGATTTCCAGAAACGCATTGCAGACTACAGGAACCATTTGCGCTTCAGTTTGAGATGCCGACAACACAGACTCATCCCCAACAGCCTACGCCTGTACTCAACGGTGAAAGGACACAGGGCAGAAAACATCTTCCCAAAAGCAGAGCTCCACACCATATGCACAGCTTTCAGCAGCTCCAAGAAGGCTCCACACCCATAGGCACTACTTGAGTGATCCTGAATTCACAGATAAACCTCCAGGTGGCCTCAACAACTCTCTAAAAAAGGGTGACCCCCCCCCCCCCCCCCTTCTTTTTTTTCTTTTCACCCAAATAAAACCAAAAAAAAATTAAAATAATAAAAAAAAAAAATTATTTAATTTTATTTAAAAATTAATTTTTTTTTCCTCTAGAAGAATGCAAATGACCAGCTGTCTGCAAGGAGTATAAATCCTTCCATTCCCCACCATCCAGCCAGAGCTGAAGAAGCTTCTTGGATGAGAAGCGAAACGTCTTCAAAGAAAAATGGTGTGTGTGTGTGTGTGTGTGTGTGTGTGTGTGTGTGTGTGAAACACCCCAAAAAGTCCAGTTGCCTCCTGAAAAAGCACTTTTGGACAAAATTGACTATGACTCATTTAACAGCTGACTTGCTTAGTAATGGTAATTCTAATCCCAATTTGTGATTGTAAATTGAGGGCTCCTTGTACGGCATCTTTTTCAAAGTATGCTTCTTTGAAATATAACAATGAACGTTCTGAAACAATACCTGGCTTAGATTTCATGATAGGTTTTTTAAACAGATTGACTATCCCAAGGTCCCCTATATCCGGTGCTTGTTTCTGAATAGATACCTAAACGTTTAAAAACAAAACAAAACAATTTTAGGTTCTGTTTCCTTCTTCTAGGCTTTTTAAGCAAACCAATGCATGAACAGATAACTTTGACAAACCTTAATGTAGGCAGACCCTTCCAAGTCGCTTGGAATCTGAACAGCGAGAGGGCAGTAATCATCGGGAATCTTTTTATCCAGATCAATGTCGGTGTTTTTTATGACCTCAAACGTGCCATGATGAGGAAAGAGAGACCCTTTATAAAGGAGACAAGTTGCATCAGTCATTTAGGTTTTACATCAGGCAGATCTGAAATATGCAGTACGTTTGCACCTGTGTGCATATAATACTGTAGGCATCATTTTTAAAGCATCAAATATGGCTTCAAAGAAATTCGCCTTGGATCAAAGCAACTCCATATAAGCTCAAAAGCAGGGGGTGTCAAACTTGATTTCATTGAGGGCAGCATCAGGGTTGTGTTTGACCCTGGGGGGGGGGGGGTTGGGGTGGGTATGGCCAAGGTGGGCATGGCCACAGCTCAATGTCACTCATGTTGGGGGGCACCTGTGATGGCCTGAGTTGTCTGCCAGCGAAAACGGGCTCCTGAGCTCCATTTTCGGCTGCAACAGCCTCCTGCAACCCTTTGCCAGTGAAAACGGAGCTCAGGAGGGCCATGCATGGCTCCCACAAGCTCCATTTTCACTGGCAGAGGCACTGCAGGTTGGTCCTTCACTGTTTCCAGAGCGGCCCTCATAGGCCAGATCTAAACACCCCTGCAGACCAGATCTGGCCCATGGACCTTGAGTTTGACACCCCTGCTCTAAAGGGACGAGGAAATATTAATCGAGCAACACTCCAATCAGAGCAAAACATATTGGTTTCTACTTTCTTCATCATTTATATTAAACGATAAAGCTGAATTTAAAGCTAATTTTTTTGCATGCATGTACCCACATTATCTCCATCAACAGTTAGAGTATCTTTGATATGTACAGGCAGCCCCTGACTTAAAAACAGTTCATTTAGTGATCGTTTGAAGTTAGAGTTAGAGGCACTGAAAAACGGGACTCATGACTGTTTTTCACACTTACGACCACTGCAGCATCCTCGTGATCATGTGACCACAATCCAGGCGCTTGGCAATGGCTCATATTTATGACAGTTTCCCCAGGTCATGTGATCACTTTTTGTGACCTTGCGACAAAGTCAGTACAAAATCAGTAAGATACTACACAGGCATCACATCAAGACTGCCTTCAAAACAGACAGAAAAATAGCAGCCATCCTCAGAAACTCTGGAAAACCAAGGCATATATGAAGTCCCCTGCGCATCATGCCCGGCCACATACATTGGACAGACCAATAGAAGAATAAGTACCCGCCTGGATGAACACAAAAATGCAGTAAAAAAGCTGGAACGCACTTCCTCACTAGTCCAACACATGAAAGCCACAGGTCATAGCATCAACTTCAATTTCACCAAAACCCTAGCCACTATAGAAAACCCCAGCCACAGAATTATCAGAGAAGCCATAGAGATTGAAAAAAGACCTGAAAGCATGAATAGAAGAGATGATTCCACCAAACTGTCAATCATTTAGAAGCCTGCACTCACACACACAAAAAAATCTCCACACCACTAGCCAGGCAAACACCTGGGCACAAACAGATCCCCCGATACCTCCAGCTCAAACACACCCAGATGAAACCTAGCTTCCTAATAAATGATAGCCGTCCATTTAGTCGGAGCCAAGCTGCACTAAAAGCCTCCAATACAGGAACACAATGTTGCCAGCCAATCAAGACACAAAAAAAGCCACAAAACAGACAGAAGATATTAGAAGCACCAATCAAGCAGAACACAGCAAACTCCAAGACCAATAAACACAGACCAAGACTCCCAATCAATCAGGATGAAGAAAAAACCATTCTGGCACAGCAATAGGCTAGCCCCAAATTTAAAACTGAAACCACTGTAAAAGTCTGGCTTACAGATGAACACTATACAGAAGCCTGATGATGGCAGATGAGATTCTGCCGAAACGTTGCTACAACTTTAAAAGCACAACTATAATGAAGTGGGAAAATACCCGAAAGCTGAATACCATACATACATACATACATACATACATACATACATAATTCACTACCTGTATTATATATATATAAAACACAGAATAATAATACAGAATAACAGAATAACAGAATTGGAAGGGACTTGGAGGTCTTCTAGTCTAATCTCCTGCTCAGGCAGGAAACCCTACATACCATTTCAAAGAAATGGTTGTCTAATAATGACCAATTGGTTACCCAAATGATTGTTCAGCACCGTAAACAATGCCACACAAATTATGCCCTGCTGGGGTTCACCTGCACTCTTGTAGCTCAAATCTCCAAGGATTTTATCTCCCACTTTCCTCAGCTTCCAGTGCTGCCTCAGCCTGAGCAGTTCTGAGTTGAAATCTCTTTGCCGCTTATTTTCTTGGTTTTCCGCAACTGATTTAGACAACCTTTCTGCTCCTTTCAGAAGAATCTGGGCTGCTCCAGCTAAGGACTTTTTCTTGGACATCAGCTGCAAAACTTGAGGGTTCTAGAAACGAAGAAAGAACTCAAATCAATTTAAAATGCAATCTTCCCCGTTGGATAACAGACTGAAAGGATATTTCTGCATGAATGCAAATGGCTGAAGTAATCTGACGTAATTTATTTAATACAGCAATATGAAACCAGATGCCTCCAGGTGTTTTTGACCATCAAAGGCAACTACCATGGCTAATGGCTGTGGCATTTGTTGCCCCCAAACAGAAAATCACAAAATCATCCAGCCTCGATTTAGCATATATAATACTACTTTATTGTCATTGTACATATATACACAGTTATACCCATACAACGAAATTCACATGACACCCAGAGACCAGGCCCAACACGCACACATACGACAATCCCCAAACACACACCCCACCCGCCAAAATTCCCAGCCCCCTAAAAACAAACAAGTATCCAACAACAGACCAAGTAATACTATTCAACAGCTCACTGATGGTGGTCCTTAACTTCATTGTTAAGTGTAATTACAGGTCTGGGATAAAAACTGCTCAGAAAACGTGCGGTCCGAGTTTTAATTGTTCTGTATCTTCCGCCAGATCTGTATCTGGAGTGAGGATCCTTGTTTACTGGTATCATAATAATTATAGTACAGTAGTACTGTTTAAATTTATATGCTGCCTGAGTCCCGATGACTCTGGGTGATTACAAATAAAAAGTGTTTAAAACCAGGACTCACCCCTTCAAAAACAATAGAGACAATGCATGAATATGGGAAGTGGGGGGAAAATGGACAGAAACCAACCCAATAAATCCATACAGCCCAAAGAGGGGATTTCACCCATACTTTGGAAAGTGTAACTCTCTTTACAAGCCAAGATGAAAAACTTGGAACAAATATTTGAACAGAAGAAAGAGAAATTATGCCTCGTACCTGCTTTTGAGTAAATGGTTCTTGTACAACTGGGTCCAGAGTCATAAACTTTTTATCTCTGACTATGCTGAGGACATCATAAAGCACACACATCTCCGTCAAAGCACTCCTTATGTTATTCCTCACTGAATCCCAAGGCCAGAGAGAAGGCTGGAATTTTATCAGGCCTGAAAAACAAGAATAGAAGAACAAAGTTATGGAGAGGATTTTCCCCCCAACTTCCGAGCGTTGAGATCTCCTCGTGGTCTCCCATCCACATGCACAAACTCAGGTTCAGCTGCTACCAATCCTTGCAGAATCCCAGTTCCTCCAAAAAAGACTCCCTTGGGGTAGCTCTGAAAGGCAACATACGCTGTCCATCCTCAAGTCAGAATTCAAGCAAATGGCTAAAAAAATAATAATCCTATAATTAATTGAAATTAGGGAGGCTACTCCTAAACAAGATCATGGAACATCTGGTTTCAACCTGAGATGGCCTTGTTAAGTGCCTTCATGCAATGTTTTTGTGGAGTTATGGAAGTTCTCTCCCCCGACTTCCGAGCACAAATTCGGGTCCAACTTCTACCCACCCTGGCAGAATCTCAGTTCCTCCAAAAAAGGAACTCTGAAAGGCAACATACACTGTCCATCCTCAGGTCAGGATTAAAGCCACAGTGGCGCAGTGGTTAGAGTGTTATACTGCAGGCTACTTCTGTTGACTGACCGCTGACTGCAATTTGGCAGTTCGAATCCCACCATGCTCAAGGAAGGTTGACTCAGCCGTCCATCCTTCTGAGGTGGGTAAAATGAGGACCCAGATTGTTGGAAGCAATATATGCTGACTTTGTAAACTGCTTAGAGAGGGCTGTGAAGTTCTGTAAAGCGGTATATAAGTCTTAAGTGCTATTGCTCAGGCAGGAAGTCAGTTTGCATTATTCCCTTCTCCCCCACGGAAAGTCCTTCTGATTCAAAGTGGAGGCTAATGGGCACCTTTAGAACATCCAGCAGGAAAACAGAGTTTTGATTTTTCTGCTACTGTTTGGTTAAGATATAGGCCCAAAGTGTAAGCAACTCTGGCCCCTTTACAACCAGAATTGAGGGGTTGACTCAGCCTTCCAAGGTCAGTAAAATGAGGACCCAAAATTGATGGGGGGCAATAAGCTGACTCTGTAAACTGCTTAAGAGAGGGCTGTAAAGCGGTATGTAAGTCTAAGTGCCATTGCTATTTAAACCTACCCCCAGTCGTTTCCTTTATAAAACCCACCCAGGGTCATCTGGGAGGTGGGTGGCTAAAAAAATAATCCTATAATTAATTGAAATTAGGGAGGCTATTCCTAAACAAGCTCAGGGAAATACGCTTTTAAGCCCGAGATAGCCTTACTGAACACCTCCATGCGTTATTTTTGAAGAGTTATGGAAGTTTCTTTAAAAACAAAAACAAAAAAAAAACTTCCCAGCGCTGAGATCTCCTGGTGGTCTCCCATCCAAGTATCGACCAGACCCAATCCCGCTTAGCTTCCTTTGCCAAGGGACGTCCTCCCATTCCCCAACCCTCCTCCCTTCGAGGAAGCTTCTCCTGCTTCTCCCCACCTTCCTCCTCCTCTTCCTCGTCCCCGCCGGGCCATTCACGACTCTCGCCGGCCGGGACGGGCTCGTCCTCTTCGGAACCGGAGCTGCCTTGGCTGAAATCGATACGCTGCGCCAGGCGGGCCAGGTTCTGCGACATGGACAGCGGCTGCAGGTACGTCTCGCTCCCGTCGAGGCCGACCTCCTGCACATGTTTCTCGCAGGCCGACTCGATGCTGATCCGCACCGCCTGGAGACCCGACATCTTCCTCCCTCGGCGGCTCGGCAGCCACCTCCGCCTCCCGCTCGCATGGAGCATGCGCAGGAGAAACTACGGGGGCCCGCAGGGGGACAAGCACAAAACCGCGATTCCCAGGGAGCGCACCGGCGGCCCCTAGCGGTCGGTACAGATTACAGATTGTTAATTGGAGTTGGAAGGGACCTTATAGGTCATCTAGTCCAACCCCCAAAGCAAGAGATTGTGACCTACATCATTTCTGACAAATGGCAGTCCAGTCTCTTCTTGAAAGCCTCCAGTGATGAAGCTCCCACATCCTTCGAAGGCAAGGCTGTCCCATTGGTTGATTGTTCTCAATGTCAGAAGATTTCTCCTTATTTCCAGGTTGAATCTCTCCTTGTTCAGTTTCCATCCATTATTCCTTGTCTGGCCTTTGGGTGCTTTGGAGATTAGCTTGACCCCTTCCTCTCTGTGGCAGTCCCTCAAATATTGGAACACTGCTATCATGTCTCCCCTGGTCCTATCTTCACTAGATTAGCCTTGCCCAGTTTCTGCAACTGTTCATAGTATGTTTTAGCCTCCAGTCCCCCTCATCATCCTGGCTGCTCTTCTCTGCACTTTTTCTAGAGTCTCAACATCTTTTTTATAGTGTGGGAAAAGGCTTGGAGATGCTGGGAGTTCTGCAGGCATAAGGTGGACATGAGTGGCGGGTGCCTGTTGCTGGACGATACATGATAACATACGGGTAATTTACATTGACCTCTCCCCCCACCATCCAGTCAGAGCTGAAGAAGCTTCTTGGGTGAGAAGCAAAACATCTTCAAATAAAAAACAAGTCCAGTTGCCTCCTGGAGAAAAAAAAAAAGCACCTTTGGAACAACTATGACCTGGATGACTGAGAATCTCTGTAGACATTTGACATTTTTTTTCCAAAGTTCTACTTTGAAGTTTATCATCTTGTCTACTTTACTGTGAATCACCTACACAGATAAACGACTCAGGTTACTCTACTACATATCCCAGCATTACAAATCCACAGGAAGATTTGTAACTGGTATTCACACTTCATGACTTTTAGCTATCTAATTTGGGATGAACACCCTTTGAATGATGTAGAGTAGAAAAAGATTTCCAGAGGAAAAATTGCAGACTACAGGAACCCATGAGCACCACTCAGGTGACCCTGAGGACACAGATAAACCTCCAAGTGCTTCAACTACCCTTTAAAAAAGATACAAATGACCAGCTGTTTGCAAGGAATATAAATCTTTCCATTTCCCATCAGCGAGCCAGCAATGCGCAGCCGCTGCCAAAGAAGATAATACTATCTTTGGTTGTATAAACAAAGGCATAGAATCAAAATTATGTGAAGTATTAGTAGCGCTTTATAAGTCCTTAGTAATACCACAACTGAAATACTGTATCCAGTTTTGGTCACATCATTACAAAAATAATGTTGAGACTCAGGAAAAAGTGACAGACCAACTAAGATGATTAAAGGCTTGAAGATTAAAACATACGATGAATGATTGTAGGATTTGGGTAGGGTCAGTCTAGAGAAAAGAAGGACTAGGGTTGACACGATAGCACTATCCCAGTATTTCAGGGGCTGCCACAAAGATGAGAGGGTCAACTTATTTTCCAAAGCATCAGAAGGCAAGACAAGAAACAATAGATGGAAACAAATCAAGCAGATAAGCAACCTGGAATTAAGGAGAAACTTCCTGAGAGCAATTAACCAGTGGAACAACTTGCCTTCAGAAATTCATCACTGGAGGTTTTTAAGTGGACAGGCACTTTTCTGAAATGGTATAGGCCAGGGTCTCCTGCTTGAGCAGGGGGTTGGACTAGAAGACCTCCAAGATCCCTTTCAGTTCTATTCTGATTAATATAGGTGACTAAAGTCTGAGTTCTCCTGAACAAGGGAGAAGGATCTTGGCCCTCACATGTTTTGCCTCTCTGCCACAAAGATGCAGCAGAGAGCAGGAGGGCCAACTTACACAATTAACCCCTTTGTCCATTGAAGGCTATGCTAATTGAATGTTTCCTTTCTCTGATGCAGGGATCTTCAAACTTGACAGCTTTAAGACTTGTGGACTTCAACTCCCAGAATTCCTCCTCCAGTCATGTTAGTTCAGGAATTCTGGGAGTTGAAGTCCACAAGTCTTAAACTTGCCAAGTTTGAAGACCCTTGATCTGATGTAATCCAGGGACAGATGACAGAAATTGTAGTTCAGCAATCTTGGGATAGGCATAGAATTCCCTCCCAGACTGCAGCTGAAATCTAGATGCTAAGGACAGAATGATCTAAAATGTAAATATTTAAGTAAAAATTGGGCTTCTAGTTTTCCTGTGCAATCAGCAAGAATATGCTTCATTTCCAATCTGAAAAAATCAATTTTGCCATATTTTATTTTTAAGTGCCAAACAAATAATACATTCAGGTTGCGATTAGACATTTGTTGATCTCCGTGAAAAGCAAATTTAGTCATCCCTTGATTTTCTGCTTCTTAATTAACATCAGCTTCCTGGGTGGGTTCGACTTTAATCTCGACCCACCATATGTGTCTCCTTTGGTCTGTCGATCCGAAAGAGGAACTCAGCGGGTACAAAATACCCCAGATATTCTACATTCTCTGGCGTTGTGTCCATGTGGTAGTGGCCTCCTTCACCGTGATGGCTGAAGCAGTGGGTGTGCTCTACACGCAGATCAAAACCCTGGGAAAAAGCCAAGAACCCATAAATTCCTGTCTGTGGGGCTGGCCCCAAGCAGCAAACGTTTCCTCCAGCTCAGATACATCACATACAATGTGCTATTTTGTGTTATTTTGTCAACATAGGTAGTCCTTATTTAGCAACAGTCTCATTTAGTTACTCTTCAGTTATGGCAGTGATTAAAAGGTAACTTTTTGACAAGATTCACAGGTCTGTAAGCAAAGGAAAGCTGCAGCAAGACCATAAGTACGATCATGGCTTCACAGTGACTGCTTTGCCTTGGTTGCTTAGCAACCAAATTGCCACTCTCTATAGTGGTAGCTAAATGAGGAAAATTTGTGTATTTTGGGTGAGATGTGTTATAGCAAACATAACAAAGCTTTATCAATGCAGGTATTCAAGGTGGGGAACATGCATAACATGCCATCCTCCTCCTATTTTTGTCACAACCGCAATCCTGTGAGGTGGGTTGGACTGAGAGAAACATTGGCCCAAGGTCACCCAGCCAGCGTTCATGCCTAAGGTGGAACTAGAACTCACAATCTCCTGGTTTCTAAGCCAGCACCTTAACCACACCACCAAACTGGCTCTCGCTGGATATTTTCCCAATTCTTTGGTGCATGTTATGGCACTTAGAGCAAGAGGAGTGGATGATTGTTTAAAATAATGACCATTTTGCATCCAGGCCAGTAAGTCAGGATCTCACTTGAGAAAACAGCAATAGAATTTACTTACTGGATCTTGAGAAACAATCACAGGCTGGCAAATGAGCGGAGCTGTCATTTCAAAAAACTTCAGCCAATTGTTCACTTTCTCATCTGTTTCCAAAGGGCAGGCAGAAAATTCAGAAGGCTGTAATTAAAAAACAAAACAAGTGGCCGTATTTGAAGAAAAGGACAGGAACTCGAAGTCATCAGAGTCTGTTTCCCTCTTCTCCATATAGAACACGACACAAGTTTTGCTTTGA
Source organism: Notechis scutatus (assembly GCF_049901735.1). NCBI lineage: Eukaryota > Metazoa > Chordata > Lepidosauria > Squamata > Elapidae > Notechis > Notechis scutatus. Next base: position 12,266,334 of record NC_142013.1, on the reverse strand, counting down.
TGCAATTCTGCACCTCTGGTAGTATCTCAATTTCTTTTGAAACATAAGCCAGAAAATTATCCACCCAGCACAGACAATTAAAATTTGAACGCTCCATTAAAATTGGGGCCATAATTAAGTAGCTCAATGAGCACTTAATTGGCTGTTTTAAACACAAAAATTTGGTAGTCTGGCTTCCCCCAATTTAAATGAGAAAGACCCATCTGAAATCTTGGGAAAATCCTGCCAATCAAGGGTTGTGTTCATGGATTAAGGGAGCCAGCACTGTCCAAAGACATTTTTCATGGTCATGTGGCCAGAATGGTTATGCACCAAAGGCAAACAGAATACTGTTACCTTCCCACCGAAGTGGCATCTATTTATATATTTGCATTTGTATGCCTTTGACCTGATGGGTGAGCAAGTAATGGGAATTAACCCTGTTGCACAGAGTTTGGGTCTCGAACTTGACCTGTCAGATCTCCAGCTGACAAGTTCAGCATCTTTAACCGCTGAGCCATTGCACATCTACTTGATAGTGCACCATAAAAAAGCAAGTTGCAAATGTTATAGAAAGACTTTACTCTGTAATGTTTATAGACCTTACTCTTTTTTTTTCTTCTTGTTGTGTAACTCATGCTTCCAAATTAAAAAAAAGAAAAGGAAAATCTTCTTGCAACTGACTTACCATAATATGAATTTTTGCATTTCCTTTCTGGATAACGAAGGTACCTCCCATTCCCACTGTTCTGTCACCATAATGCTTATCTAAGGCTTTCCTTATGCAGGATATGAAATTCTGCTCACCAGTTCTTTTCTTTGCTCTCACTTCAATGACCTTAAAGAAAGGAGGAAGGTTAATATTGTCATGTTAAGCAGAGAAAATTCTGTGCAGTAATTTGCAGTTGAAATAAAAATGACATGACTTAAGCTTCATGTAATGCACTGTGAGTTGAGAATTACACACTTATAAGATTTCATTATGACTCGGGGCTCCCTTCCTCACACATTTTGTGTCTGTGATCTCCACCTGGCAATTCTAATGGTCAAAATCATTTCCCCCACATTAAAAGCACAAGGCCAGGAGTTCATAGGTTGAGTTATTCCTCTCAGGAAATTAGTTTCTTCAGAGAAAGGTGATCTAGAAGATTTGGTGTTTTATATTTCCCTTTTAATCTAGTTCTAAATAATAAAATGTTTGTGAATTCTGGGCATCCAGTATGCTCCCTTATCTTCAATCCTTATTTTTAATATATATTTTTAATCACATCTTTTTATGTCTGAAAAAAGCATCTAGGTGTTATATTGTCTGATAGCGTTATTAGAAGATACAAAGGACAGGGCCTAGAATCTATAAATCTTGGTTGCCATGATGTAAAAAGATGTTGAGATTCTAGAAAGAGTGCAGAGAAGAGCAACAAAGATGATTAGGAGACAGGCATGATATTCCCCTCTGAAAAAAAAATCGGGGCCGGCCAAAAGAGACCCCCCACCGCGCGCCAAGAAATCGCCCGCCGCGCGCCCCCCACCCGCCCCTCGCACCGCCGCTCGCACCGCCCGCCGCTCGCACCGCCCGGGCGATTCCCAAAAAAATCGGAATTCCGATTTTAATCGGAAAAATATCATGCCTGGGAGACTGGAGGCTAAAACATATAAAGAATAGTTGCTGGAATTGGGTATGTCTACATTAATGAAAAAAAGAAGGGCAACCTGCTAGCAGCGTTCCAATATCTAAGGGACTGCCATAAAGAAAAAGGAATCAACCTATTCTCCTAAGAACCTGAAGGCAGGACAAGAAGCAATGGGTGGAAACTAATCAAGAAGATAAGCAACCTAGAACTAAGGAGAAATTTCCTGACAGTTAGAACAATTAATCAGGGGAACAACTTGCCTCCAGAAGTTGTGAATGCTCCAACACTGGAAGTTTTTAAGAAGGGATCGGACAAGCACTTGTCTGAAATGGTATAGGGATTCCTCCCTGAGAAGGGGGTTGGACTAGAAGACCTCCAAGGTCCCCTCCATCTCTGTTTTCCTATACTATTCTATAAACTTGTTTGGAAGTGTGCCCGCTACTTAAAAAAAAAACAATGCAGCAGACAAAATCTTAAAAGACTAGAAAAAACAGGAAGGAAACAACTTTTCTTAGACTGTTCCTGGTCTTGTGGAATTGCAAACCTATTCTCTTACTGCAGCCAATTTGTGAATTGTTATCATCCAAGCATTCACAAGCACCAAGTATATTGCCTTTTTAAAAAAATTAGAGAAACATACGTCAATTAAATGGGCAAAACTGTACTCAAATCTAAAATGACATTGGTAGTGTTATATCACAAGGGATCAGAGTCTTCTGCATCCAATAAAGAAAGCCAGTAGGATGCTAAAAGAAGAAACTCCCTTATAAGATTTGTGGATTCGCAAGATATAGGGAAATGTTAAATAATGTCCTGTGTAATGTTCTGTGTTGTTCTGTGTAAAATATTGAATATAGCTGTGGAACATTATATGTATCTACATATACTTATGTAAATCTTTATTGTACACACGTACAATATTTAACAACCAGCAACCATTCAAAACTACAAGTCATATATTTGCATTTTGAGTGCTTGGCAAGCAGCCTGCATTTATAGCTGTCTGCAGAATTTCACAGTCATCACTGTTATTTATGTTTTTTGCTGGAAAACTGTTGTTTACTTCTGGTTTTTGTTAAAAAAAAAGTCCATTGCAAACAATGGGTTTGTGGTTAACCACTGCAAAAAAAAAAAAAAAAAAGTTGTAAAATCAGGTTGGTGATTTGATAACCCATTTAACCACCGGCATAATTTAGTACTGTAATCCAGTTGTAAGTTAAGGATTAGCTGTAAACATGTTTACATAAGAAGTTCCAATGGTAATATGTGTGGCTGTATAAATTCATACATTCATAAATAAAATGAAGCAAAACAAAATGAAGCAAAGCATGTTCACACATATAAGTTTGTTTGTTTGGGCCTGTTAGCTTTTTAAATTTTCTGTATTTTAATCGGTTTGGGGTTTTTTGGTAGACCTTGCCTGGATGTTTGGTTTGTAAAAAGCCATTTTAATAAACCTGACCGATCCACATACCTTACCAGGAAGGCCTTCGCTTGCATATAGGTTAGCCAGCAGCCCAAATTCACAATCATTATGTAGGGAGCTGTATTTCTGGAGCAGACAGCTGCCATCCTCAGGGTGGATCTTGGCTAGGTAACTTCCATTGATTGCTGCCTTTTCTTCCTTTTCAGCTTGAACAATTGGGATAAACTAGATAGAAACAGATGAACATCTTCCAATAGATCAGCATGGACTACCATCATTTCAGAATCATTAAAACAAGCAGCAAGTTTTGTTTATAGCTTATTCCATTGCAGAAAGTCAGCTACGTGGTTTGAAAATTGTGGTTTATTTGCTACCATACACAGTATGAACCTACCCAATGATGGTTTATTCAGTAAATCCTTTAACACAGGGCTATCAAACTCGCCAGGCCAGATGTGTCATATGCTGGCCACGCCCACGCCCGGTTTAGCAAGGAGAAAGAGTCACAATATGTCATGTGACAACGCCATGACGACACCAGTTTGACACCCCTGCTTTAACATACTATGGCTCAGAATGAAGTGGGGTTAAGGCCTCATCTTAAACACAGAGAAAGTCCAGGGGAAAAAAACCAACAGAGGTGTTGGAAGTCTACTAAGAGAGTAAATTTAAGCAAGATCTGAACTCGATTGAGGGGTCCTCATTTCCCCAGGTCACAGTACCAGTATCGGTCGGTCCTTAACCTGTTGGGAACTGGGCCATGAAAATGGCAGGAAAGCATGTGAAGTTTCATGGCGCAAGTGCAGGATCTAAGTTGTACATGCAAAACCATATTCTCCTTCCCACTGCCGGTCCGTGGAGCCATAAAAGTTGGGGACGATTGGATTAAGTAAATGAAATTTTAAAAGGAATTTTATAGTCTAATGGTGGAATCCTTGCCACAAAACTTGAGATCAGCTATGCTGGCTAGCGAATTCTGGAAGCTGAAGTCCAAGTCTTCATGGTGCTGAGGTTGGACAGTATACACTCCAAGTCTACACTGAGGCTACTATTTCTTTACCCATTGTCTTACCTCAGCATTGCTTCCAACTACTCTGGAGGAAACAGCTCCAGCACCAAGAAAAAATGCTCCGGGTAACTGTATTTCTTTCGCTATTATGTTCAGGTCATAAACCTAAATGAGAAAAGAACAGTTAAATTTGCTCCTCTGCATGTTGTCCAGACAGAGGGCAGCACTTCTTAAGAGTGTTCCTAGGACTCCTAGGATTTCCCACTCTCAGGAGTCTTTAAAGTTTACAAATTTAAAATTGCCATCCCATTGAAAAAGAATAGAATATTAAAATCTCATCAATAATCACGAGAAGTGGCAGTGAATGCATCAGTTTTAATTTTTAATATAGTAAATATAAATACAACCCATACAAACAAAAGCTTTCTTGGAGCTGTCCATAAATTTTAAAAGCAGGAAGAGATCCGTGATTTATGTTTTTACCAAAAAACTAATATTTACTTTTGGTTTTCAGCAAAAGAAAAAAAACCACCTTATAGAAAACAGTGGGTTTGCTTAACAACTGCAGCGTTCAGTTTATGACTGTCCAAAAAAGGCTGTAAAATTAGTCAAGCTTACATGGTGATTCACCTTATAAGCATCATGACTTACAGCTGAAATTGAAAAATCAGTTATGGTTGTAAACTGAGGATTACAAGATTAAGAGCCGTGGTGGCGCAGTAGCTAAAATGCAGTATTAGTAGAAGGCTACTTCTGCTGACTGCCAGTGCCAGGAGTTTGATCTTCACCAGCTCAGCCTTCCATCCTTCTGAGGTCAGTAAAATGAGGATCCAGACTGTTGGGGGCAATAAGTTGACTCTGTAAACTGCTTAAGACAGGTCTATAAAGCACTGTAAAGCAGTATATAAGTCTAAGGGCTGGTATTGCTATTGCTATATTGCTATGGTAGTGTGATTTCAAATAAAGCAACCACTTTGTGGGACTCATTAATTACTAATCGAAACCTACCTGTGTTTTTAAAATTGCAAAGTTAGGATCTGAACCAAATCTCCTTCAAAAGATTTTTTTTTTAAACCAATTAACCAATTAACACATGCGCAAAAAGTTAGAATGGACTAGTCTGACTTTACTAGGATCACTGCGATATTAGCAAAAAGGATTTGATTCCACTCCAACCTCCCAAAAATGGGAATTATTGTTTCTGATCAAAATGGGAGCTTATTGGATGAAAGACTACCTTTTGCATATGGTTGCAAGTGTATTATGTTTTATTTACCTTCTCTTTCTGTACAAGCGGTAAAAGATATGGAACACCTCCCACATCTGCAATTCTAGGCTTGCCACATATACCTGTAAAAAAAAAAAAAAAAGGGGGGAATGAGCAAATTCATTTTTTTACAGATTTTTATTTTACTAACCCAAAACAATATAAAAGCAATCACAGTTTAGTAAACCGCCCAAAACCAATTATTGTGGTTTGTATTATGAACCTAAGCAATGGCGGCTTGTATAACCAACCATAGCTAAAGCAAACCATCACTTAGCATAGTATCCCTCCAACCTATACAAGATCACAGGGAGGCATGGCCAGCAAATCTGTGGCATAATGGCAAAGGTAGAGCTGCTCTGTGAAATTTGAAGCCCTCCAAAAGTAGGAAAAAAATAGCATTTTTTAAAGGAGCACTCAGCATTTTATGGTCTTTTAGCGACAAAGGGCTTTTAGCCTAGATAATCCAATCTTGGAAAGGCTTAGGGAAATCTACTCCATTCTTTAAAGAAAATCTATTCTGCCAAAAATAATCCTGGCAATTTTGTCCCTGTTCCCCTGGTGGGCCACATGTAAGATATCGCCAATATTTTGTTACAGGTACCACATGTTACCTTTAACAGGAAAACCGAAGGGTTCTTGAGTCATATCAGGACAATCCACCACGGATACCTGGACATCTGCAAAATTTTCTTGAAGTCCATTCTGTAGTACTGGAAGGAAAATAGATCATTTCGAAGAAAATTGAAAAATGGAATATGTTAAAGCTGACCACGCTGAAGTCAGGGTGAAACCCTTCAGTTGAGTATTAACGCTTCCTGGTTTTTTGATACTGTTTTCTTAGATTGAAGCTAATTGTGTATGTATGCTCTAGCCACACTCTAAAACAGGGGTGTCAAACTCAGGATGCTTAAATCCGGGGCTGGCCATGGGGCCAGCCTGGAACTATCAAAAGATTGGGCCGCGGTGCCTCTGGTGGCTAAAACGGGCTGCATGCACCCCGCTGCACCTCGTTTTCACTCTCCATGGCCTCCTGCAGCACTCTGCCAGCCAAAACTGAGCTGAAAACTGGCCCAAACTGGCCCATGTGGCCGTTCCGGCTGGCACAGTGCTGCAGGAGGTCCTTGGAGGTGAAAACAAGGCGCAGGGGGGCTGCACATGGACCCCCCGTGCTCTGTTCTGGCCAGCAGGGTGCTGCAAGAGGCATTGTTCCCACCCCTCCCCCTGGCCCACAGAGAAGAACTAAAATGCTGATCCGGCCGTCAAATAAATCCAGTTTGACACCCCTGCTCTAAAACAAAGGCAAAGCCAAGACAACGAATCAATATTGAATGAATTATTGTCAATTCAAATTAATTGCATGTAAAATAAGGCACTGTGTTTGTAAAACAAATGGATTGGCCACCTGCACATACTTACATAGATAGTCCTCACTTACTGACTGCCTCATTCAGTTATAACAATACTAAAAATAATAATAATTTTACGACCAATGTTCATATTTACAACTCACACCATTCCTCAGGCACGCGATCACCATTCGTCAGAATGTGTCATCCTGTGGCTGATTTTTCACTTTTCCTTCCTCATAAAGCAGAGATTGGAGAGTAAGCACACAATGGGAAATACACATTGAAAGCAATGCACTAGCAACTGCAAGTGTGTTATGCAAATAGCTTGGTACATTTTCCATTGTGGGGCTGCTTATTCTCTTATAATCCCTTCCACTGCAATCTTTCTGCTCTGTAGTGGAGGATGCTGCCCTGCCTCCTCCCGGCCAGACCCAGTGAATGCCTTTTGGGAGATGAGGCTCTGCCGCACTTGCTCCATGCATCCTGTGGCTATGTCCTTGTCAATCATCTGGATCCTGGATCACCAGCAGAAGACAGCTAAGATTAGCTGGGACAGGACACCAGCAGGGGTAGTGATGGCAACGGAGTGCAGGGGGCCAAAAAGGCAGAAATGAGGGGGGCATATAGCAATAGCACGGAGATTTATATACTGCTCCATAGTGCTTTAGGCCCTCTCTGAGCAGTTTACAAATATCAGCGTATTGCCCCCAACAAACTGGTTCCTTATTTTACCGACCTAGGAAGGATGGAAAGCAGAGTAAACCTTGGGGCAGTCAGGATCGAACTTCAGGCTGTGGACAGAGTTAGCCTGCAATACTGCATTCTAACCACTGCTCCACCATGATTATAAGGAGCCTCTGTGGCTCAGTGGTTAGAGTGCAGTACTGCAAGCTACTTCTTGCAGCCACCTGCCTACAATTTGGCAGTTCAACTCCCACCAGGCTCAGGGTTGACTCAGCCTTCCATCCTTCCAAGGTGGGTAAAACGAGGACCCAAATTGTTGGGGGGCAATATGCTGACTCTGTAAACCGCTTTGAGAGGGCTGTAAAGCACTATAAAGCGGTATATAAGTCTAAGTGCTATTGCTATTCCTCCAGTGCTATGGTTGTTAAGTGCAGGCGAGTTGCCAAACGCTCAAATTTTGATTATGTCGCTGCAACAACCATAACTTGGCTGCCCAATGCTATCATTCACTCAGCACCAGTTGCTGAACAAATGGTTAAGCAAAGACTACTTCTAACTATATTTTACTGAAATAGCTACAATGACAGGCTCTCTTTGAAACTATCACCTTTCCGTGGGAATGTTTCTGCCCTTCTATCTATAATAACTTCCAAGTGTTTCCTTCAAGGACATCTCTAATGTTCATAATTTGGGGGAAGAAAGCTTGCCTCACTTTCAAATATATATACACTGCACTATATCAGGCCTGAGAGCCTGCTGTTCTAACTGCTGCTGTTGTAAAGATTCTTTTCTCACAGCTTTTCTAACACAAAAGAACCATGCTTGCTTACCATCAGCCACTTCTTCCAGAGTAGGTATGTGAAAAGCAAATTTTTCCACTCTAGCCATGTTTTATTCCAGGCAGCCAACCAAGCAGGTCGGTTTCTAAGAGATCAAAGTACATCAAGAACAAGTTACAGGTCTGTTAATGAACATACTGGTTTGCAATTCAACCCAAGCTTTTAACAGTACAGATATTCACGGTCATTTCTGAGAGTGTTACATGTTTAAAAAAAGAATAATGGACCTAATTGTGCTCTGCTGTCTTTTTTCAGTCTTTTCTTCCCTGTTAATGTTGGTGCCTACAGCTGCTTTTTTTGATTATTCACAGGGGGGGGAAATCAGATGATTCAACAAGCAATATTGTTGATGAATCAGCACCCACAGTATTTCAACTATTTTGGACAGGAAAAAAATGTTGTTTTAGGCCAGTAATCTAATTGTAAAGGAATAAACCCTGAGTATTTTTCTACAGTTAATGTCCAGTAAGTAAATCAAACATAGAACATGGCTGCAATACTGTTCTTCCTTTAAGGATTCCCAGAAGGTGGATTGTTTGGTTAACCTTTAGCATTTTGCAAACTGTGGTTTATGGTTTAATGCAATGTGTGATCTGTAAACCATAGGTAGCCATTCACACATAGGATGTATCGCTTAGAAACGAAGTTCTCAATTGTTGACCGTTTTACAGACATTAGATTTGAAAAGTTTATTTGCTGGTTGCTTCAAATCAAACTTTAACAACAAAAAAGGAAACTAGGATTTTTTTCTTCACCAGCTGACATTATTTAGAAGTAAACTCCAATTAATTACTGCCTAGAAACAAGATGAAGGATTTGAAATGAATTAAGTTCTATAGAAAAAAAGGTCAAGGGAAATTTCAAAAGAAGGAATTAATTATAATAGCAGGTGAAACCACTAATCATGCAAATTGTTCATTATCAGGCCTACATATTTCCCAAGGTTTTGAGAACAGCTTGTTTACAATATTAACATTTCTCTTAGTATGAATTTATCAATTTATCAATTTATAAACTTATCACATTAAAAAGTATTGATCCTGCTAATTTTTTTAGCAATCACAAAACTTCCTTGCTTCCTTGCAAAACTCTCTTGCTTCCTAGAAACTATTATTTATAACCAATCCAAATTGCCATCTCAGCGTTTTATAGTTTTGTTAATATTTTTATTAGGAGCATCTTATACTAAGCCACTGAACACTTCATAAAGCAGAAACTATGAGATGAGTAATAAAAATGCAGTCTTTTCGGAAGTGCTGTTTCAACGGTTATATCTGGGCTTGTTTTAGAGCAGTGGTTTTCAAACTTTTTAAGATGTGCGGACTTCAATTCCCAGAAGTCCCCAGTTTTGGAAAATGTTGCTCTAAAACACCCATTTTCTGGATTCACACCCTGGAACCCAAAGCACAGTAACTACCATAATCCTGCACAAGTCGCCGACTGCACAAGCCTACAAACAAACCTTTATCTTAGCGTGTGAATCCCACCACCTATTTGCAACAGAGGTTTCTCCAAAGTAAAAAGCAGCCTCAAAGTTGAGCAAATTTGCCTGGAGTCCGATGCAAGCTTTATTACATAGAAACTCCATTAGGGTACTCCCGGGTAAACACACCTTGCACTGAAGTGGTGGATTGCGTTCCGCGTTTTTTGTTTGTTTTGTTTTTCAATTTCCAAATGTGTTAAATCCCATCAGGCACAGCTCACAGCCGAGGATTGAGCTGGGACCACCACTTTACGGAAGGTATTCATTCAGAACGTTAATTACTGCCTTTAAAGTTTAAACTAGTATTTTCTCCCAATGCAAATTGTGCAAAACTCGCCCACCGTTGCATTGGCTCTACTTACACGGAACGCGCGCGCAGGGCGTTATCCTCCACCGGGAGCAACTTCTCAAAGGATTAGACTCACAAGCCACGCCCAGAGCTCCTTCTGACCACTTTCAAAAGGGCGGGAGGCCCGCCCTTTCCCCCCATCCCTCCATTCCTCTCCCCGTTCTGCTGACGTCGATTCTTACGAAGACTCGCGAGACCTGAAGTCAGGATATAAACGGCCCGCCGGGGGCTTTTGCGGCCTTGGCGATACGCGAGATGAGGTGAGTAAGGTGCAATCCATTGCCATCCGTCCTGTTTCTGATCTCGGTTAGGCGCGGCTTGTTAATTAATATATTCCTCAAGCCTCTGTGCCGCCATTTCGATAGAAAAGCTGCATCCGGTGGAGTGCTGTTGCGCTTAAATTCTCCCGTCGTGTTAGAGACCGTAATATGGTTGGTTGGCTGGATGGTTTTAGGGGGTGGTAGGGGAGCTGAGCTATCATGGCTTTCATCAAACCCGGTGGCTTAGCGCGAGATACGCAAAGCCCTAATTCGGATGTTAAGATGATCCCGATTCATCCCCCCCCCTCCCATTGAATATGCGGGGTGGGGCAGAATCTAGCTTTCGCCCAGGAAAGGGAAAAAATAAGTGATATCTACATTATGAGTCTCGAATCTTGGCCACTTTAAGACTTGTGGACTTCAACTCCCAGAATTCCTCAGCCAGCTAGCTGGCTGAGGAATTATGGGATGAGGAACTCTGGGAGTTGAAGTCCACAAGTCTTAAAAGTGGCCAAGGTTCGAGACTCCTGACCTACAGGGTTTGTATTTGGTAAAATTTATAGAAATTGTCATTTTGAGATGGCCAACTCTTAAAACAGGCCCATTCCGGTTAAAAATTTGCCCTGAACTTGGATTCACCCACGTTGTGGCCTTCAGCCTTGCTTCCAAGATAATCTTGACACGGGTATCCAAACTTGGCAACTAGAAGAACTTCTGGACTTCAACTCCCAGAATTCTCCAGCCTGTGTGGCTGACTGAGGAATTCTGGGAGGGGAAGTCCACAAGCCTTAAAATTGCCAAGGTTGGAAGACTCCTGATCTTGACTTAAGAGAAGGTACTGCAACATTGGGGTGGGTGGGTGGGGGTTTATTTTCCAAAGCACCAGAAGGCAAGACTGAAGAAACAATGGATCAATGGAACAACCCATCAAGGAAAGAGAAGCAACCTGGAATTAAGAAGAAACTTCCCAAAAATGAGGACAATTAACCAGTGGAAAAGAAGTTGCCGTTATTGGAGGTTTTTAAGAAGAGATTGACGTTTGTCTAAAACTATAGGGTCTCCCTGCTTGTGCAGGGGGTTGGACTAGACCTCCAATATCCCTTCCAGCTCTCTTAAGGTTGGCTTTCTCTGTACAACATCTAGAAAGCATAGATTATGGGACTATTACTATATATTCCCCTTATATTCATCCTAACACAAATGCTGTGAGGTAGCTCAGGCTGCAAGGTGGTGAAATAGTGATCCACTTCTAGGAGAATATTCTAGAAACTTGGTGACAGAATTAGAAACTGAACCTGGTTCTCTAGCTGGAAATGTTTTATCCCAGGTGATGTAGCTGTTTTCCTTTTGATAGAAGACTAGGTTTATACACCAAATCAAGCCATGGTAGGACTTTTTGGATATAGCATGCTATGTAAACTTGGCAGCATATTCATAAAGATTCATAGCCATCCAGGTAAAGTTGAACTGGAAATTGAGGCATGGCAAATTTGATTTATTTTTTGAAAAGTTTCACTAAGTAGCTTCTTCTGTCTGAGCAAGTTGGGTTTTTTTGGGGGGGGGCATCTTCAGGTAATTCTCAACTACCACAATTGAGGCCAACAATGACCTTTCACAGTTAAGTGAATCACTGCAGTTGATAAGTTAATAACAAGGTTAAGTGAATCAGGCTTTCCCATTACTTAAAGGTGAACACATGACCTTGGGTCATAAGTATAAACCAGGTGGCAAGCACCTGAATTTTGATTATGTGATCCTGGGGGCTGCTACAAAGGTAAGTGTGAAAAATGGCCATAAGTCACTTTTTTCAGTGCAGTTGTAGCTTTGAACAGTCACTAAATGAACTATTGTAAGTCAAGGACTACCTGTATGTCTCCAGAGTGGTTTTATTTCTTGCCTAATTAGGGTGAATAGGGTTATTGAGGGAGGAAGGGAAGGATGGATGTTCCTAAGGTTTCAAACCAAAAAAAAAAGTGCATTTGCCATGACTCAAGTTCCAGAAAACCATTGTTGGTGTTAAACACTTCTTAAGGGAATCAAGTCTTATAACTTACGGATTCTCATATTCAATCTTTGAGAGGTCTCTATAAATTCTGGCACATGCTTTATATCATAAGCGGTACAAATTATTTTGGATTTTTCTTGCATATTGACAAGAGCTGGGGTGGTCTTTTTAAATAAACAAGGAACTGTTGGAATGCAAATATTGAATACTGCCTGTAAAGCTAATCTTAGCTCTTGTTTCTGATGGGTGCTAATTGTTTCTATTAATTATAGTGATTTTGCTGTTAGTTGGTTTTAACTGAAGATTTTGTAGATTAATGGGGGAAACCCCGTAAGCTTATTAAAAACACTTTACTAGTATGATTTAATTGCTTATTGTACCCTATGACTTATTAAGTGTTGTACCTTATGATTCTTGACAAATGTATCTTTTACGTATACTGAGAGCATTTGCACCAAGAAAAATTCCTTGTGTGTCCAATCATACTTGGCCGATAAAGAATTCAATTCTATTCTTTGGTAAATCAGATCTGTAGATAAATCTTTGCCTTAAGCAAATCTTTCCCTTGATTTGTTTTGTTTTGTTTCTTGAATTAGTTTGCTTGGGATTTCATGGCTTATAGACTGCTTTTGGTGTATTTCAGCCTTGAATCTGTGCAACTAATTTCTGTTATCTTTTCAAGGTCGAAAACAAATATGGCTAATGAAATGGGAACAGCTGCAGCTATTCCTGATAACCAAGATACAGAAATGTGAGTGCCTTTTATTGAAGTCATGAAATAGTCATATCTTGAATAATACTGCATTTCATTGCATATATTCAGCATTCAGCAAACTCTTTTAATTAAACATATTGGATAGCTGCCTTTAGTCTGTATATTGGATTGTCTCCTATTAATACGTTCTTTCCAAATATTGGTGCGGGGAGAGGAAATGGCTTCTCTTCTAGGCTTACGTTGTACATACCATGGCTCTAAGGCCTTTTCATTTGGAGTTAATGCTATTTCTAGCTAATGAGCCCAAAATTTATGATGCCAAGTGAGAAATTTGTAGTTTTGCCCTGTTTTATGACTTTTCCTTGCCACATTTTTTAAGTGAATCACTGCAGTTGTTGAGTTAATAACACAATTGTTAAGTAAATCTGGTTTCTCCATTGTCTTAGCTTAGATTGACAGACACACACACACAAATTGTCTCCTATTCCTATGTCCTGATTTCTTTATGTGCTCTAAGACAGTCATATTCCGTTAAAGCAGAGATCCCCAAGCTTGGCAACTTTAAGACTTGTGGACTTCAACTCCCAGAATTCTTCAGGCAGCTATGCTGGCTGAGGAATTCTAGGAGTTGAAGTCCACAAGTCTTAAAGTTGCTGAGCTTGGGGACCCCTGCATTAAAGGTAAGGTTCCTCAGTTACATTAACCATGATAGCTGGATTCTCATACCAAGCCATGATAGATCTTTGGCTCCTGTGTAATTTTAACCCGGGAGAGATGGGTGCTACTATGCTTTATGGGTGGAACATCTCCAGGGAGCTATTTTGCATCCATCTCTACTGAAAAGTTATTGACCTGAGTAAAAAATTAATCATCCACGCCCAACATTGGTTTGGAGACTTGCTGGGAATGGAGGAGAGATGAACAAATGTACAGTGCCACTAGAGAGTAATTCTTACCTTTCATGACTTCAGATCTGGCCCAAGTTCATCAAAGCACTCAAGGAAAAAAGCTTCAAATTCAGCAAGAGATGCCGGCCAGTCGTCTTCTGTGGCTATGCAGAGAGGTCCTTCCTCAGCTTGTCTGGAGGCCAAGACTCAGAAGAAGTTACCCAAGCCTAAAATTGATCTTCGAGCCCTCTTCGATTACCATTTCAGACGAAAGCAGCACCGGTTCCGCAAAAGATGGAACCCTAGGGAGACAAAACCAAGCACATCTCGCCGGTCTGCCAGAAAATGGCCGGGAAGACAGAGGATTCCAGAAGATGAGCAAAGGAAAAGAATGAAAGAGAGAGGAATGGTATTTCCCTTCGTGGAGAAATACTACGGCAGGAAGCATCTCCCTTTAAAAATGGTGCGACAATATGAGGTAAATTATAATTTCACACTACTTTTTTCGGGTGTGTGTGTGTGTGTGCTCAGTAATGTTTTTGAAGTTGCCATCCAACCATTTGCCGACTTCCAGAAGTCTTAACAGTAGTTAGGGCCAATGTTTCTGAGCAACGTGAGTTGGGAAAGTTGATCCTAAGCTCTGAACTGTTTCATTGAGAACGCTTGCCTGCTTCTTGATTGTCTTGATGGAAGGAGAACTTTCCAGTTCTTTAATAAAGTAGAATATTTGTAGCTCAGGGTTGACAGGAGGGGTCCTTGGGTGCTCTTTGAGCTTGCTTGTTCTCCCTTGTAAGACTGCGATAGGTCAGACAATGGATTGCTGATTGGATTGAGTCTGTCATAAGGCTGACTGAGTGGCTCTTCCCAGCTTTTCAATTCAGTCCTCAGCCAGGACGGACACAATCGATTGCCTCTCCTTTGGTTTTTCAAAGGCAGCTTTTACTTCGTGGAGCTGAAAGAAGAATTTTTTTTCAAAAAAAACGCGTCTCTGACTCAGCTGTTTGGCAGAGCCATGAAACAGCTGAGGGGTGCTCCGCCGGAGCAGCCAGCAAAGGCCGCGGGGACGCCTTTCGGGCCTCCACGGTGAAGAGAAGGTTGCGTGGATTGGGTGGCCATTTTGGAGCGTGGGCGGCATCGGCCCACATTTTCCAAAGCTGCGGGGCCATTTTTGAGCCTCTGCAGCGAAGGAGGCTGCTGTTTGAGTGGCCACCCAAGGAGCTGCCTCTGCCCATCATGGAGCAGCGAAAGGCCGAGGACCCTGTCTCCGGGTTCCTTGGTTAAAGCAGGGAGCCTTGAGGTCGACGGCAGCCATTTTGTAGGGCGTCGTGGCCTGTGGTGGCCATTTTAATTGGCAGGTGATTCAGCCTGCTTCTCCAGCCACTCCAGTGCCAGGACCAGCGCTCGGCCATCGGCCTCTGGAAGCTGTTGGTCCAGAAGACTACAAAGGGCAGGCGCTAAATTGTTTGTTCAGGTGGGGGACCTGGTCCCTTTCTCCGAGGTAGATCAGGGCTTTCAAGCCGGGCCTGGTCTATAATTAGAAGCCCTATTAGGCCCCAATGGGTGTTAGTCCCAGTAGGAAGTGTTAAAACTCCCTACTGAAGTTGTACAGAGCTGAAAAGAGGAGTGGTTTGGACCTAGAGGATAAGCAGTGAAAATATCCCCTGTTTTTAAAAATTCCCTTTGTGTGCTTCTCGCACCGTCCTGCAATTTCCTAAGGCCTTCTTTTAAGATGGCAGACGCCCCTAGAGGCAACAGGGCCTCCAGAGCAGGAAAATCCCACGGTGCAGCTTCATCTGCTCTGACTTCAAGCAAGGAAAGCAGGCCTTGCCAGCTAAGAAGGCCTCTAGGGCGGAGGAGAAGAATGCTTCCAGGCGGCAGAAGGCCCTAGAGAAGCAAATTGCCAAGGTACAAAAAGCCTCAAGGATCAGATCTCCAGTCACAGAAACCTCTCCTGCTTCTCATCACAGTGCAGTTGATCTACAGGATCAGGAACCTGGACGTTCCTCCAGGGCCATGGCTCAGACTTGGTCATCTGATGCAGTTGAAGGTGATCCCACACAACATCTTACTGCTGGGGGAAGGCTTTATGGAGATCTTCAGGGAGGTTTCAGGACGGTATCTTGGCAGGAGCAAGAGGACAGTAGGCCTAGAGCGGAGGTTACTTTTACACCTACTGCTGCTGGCCTCAGACCTGCTGAGTCTTCTGAGTCGGAGATCCCTGTTAAAATACAGCTGTTGATAGAGCTATCAGAAAGGGAATCTCTAAAAGCATTGTCCACCACTCTTAAGAGGTATCTGAGGCATCTGTGATTCCATCCCGGGAACAAGTAGCTCTTCTATCAGAAAGGGGTTCCTTGATTCAGGAACTTGTTTCTCCGGTTGCTTCTGCTTATGCTCCATCTGTTTCTGCTGCTCCCTCCTTGGCAAGGGAAACAGAAAAAAATGGAAATCTGACATGTCTGAGGATGAAGGCCTAACTCCTGAGATTCCAGTGTTTGCAGGCCTCTTCAAGCTTACGTTATTCAGTCGTTTACTCTTCAAGGCTAGAAATACAGCCAACCTGAAGGATGCTGATGATGAAGATTCTGCTGTTCAGCCTCCCACGGAAACGAATGGTCTTTTTGGTGAACCTACCGTGAGGAAGGAGGTGGTACCATCCCCCAGGCTTTTTCTGAAAGTGGTATAGAAACAGCTGGAATCGCCGGCTTTGGGACTCAATCCCTTGTCTTCTGACTACAGATTCTTCAATGTGGGTCCAGAGCTAACCAAGAGCCTCCAAGTGCCCATGGTGGATGCACCTGTAGCAGCTTTGGCTTCTACCTTTACGGCCCCTTCTGATCCGGAAGACTTCTTCAAAGCCGAGGAAGAAAGGATTGAGTAGTCTGCAAAGATCTCACCAGGCTGCTGCCTGGGCTGTGAAGGCATCCATAGCAGTGTCGTTCTTCACCAGAACGTCCCTCAAAGCAGCTACAAGACAGGATCCCGATTGCAGATATCCGTACTCATCAAGATCTTTATAAGATAGTAGCTACAGCAGAGTTCACAGTGGATGCCACTCTAGACGTGGCCAGGTTTGCCACCAAAGCCATAGCTTCTTCCGTTGTGGCCAGATGCATGTGTTGGCTGCGAAATTGGCAGGCTGATGGCAGGAGAAAATGGAAGCTAGCATCGACTCCTGTATGAGGTGACAAGCTATTTGGGGAAGCATTAGACCCGTTCCTTGTTGAATCCAAGGGGTAAGAGGAAAGTGCTTCCATCGCTCTACAAGAGGGCAGAGAACGGGCCTGCCCCGTACTTCAAATGCCCCTCCTTCCGGGCGGAATCTGGATCCAGCTTCCATTGGTCTGCCAAGTCCCCCTATCAATGTCCTGAGCCACCATCAGATTGATCAGACAAGGACAAACAGCAGTTCTCGGGCAAGCGGCCATTTCGAGGAGGAGGAAATTGCCCGTACCGTCAGCAACGCTGACTGTTTTCAATCTTTCCCCATTGGCAGACGTTTAGATCGGTTTGCTGACAAATGGGGGGAGATTACATCAGATACCTGGGTTTTAAATACCGTAAGATTGGGCCTTTCGTTAAGAGTTCTACTCCACTTCCCCGAGGTTTTTTTTAATCTCCTGTCCTATTTCAAGGGACAAGGTGAGAAGGGAGCACATGGAACCAGCTATTCAGCGTTTGCTGGAGCTCAGAGCCACCCAAAAGGTCCCTGCAGACCAACAGGGTAAGGGATTTTATTCCAAACTCTTTGTCATCCCCAAGGCCTCGGGGGTGGGAGTAGAGGGCAATTCTTGATTTGAAAAGACTCAACAAATTCATAGTTTACAGGCATTTTAAAATGCATTCCCTCCAGACTATCCTGGAGAGTGTTAGGCAGGGGGACACTCACTTCTGTAGTATGTAAAATTTTGGCACAAAGAGCAGAGATGATTTTGGTGGCCCCTTATTGGCTTTGGCGCCCTTGGTTTGCAGACTTAATGGGTCCCTCAGTAGCTCATCCTTGGCGGATTCCTATGGAAGATATCTCTCTCCTCCAGGGGTCCCTGATTCATCCAGAGCCCCAGTGGCTACAGCTGACAATTTGGCGGTTGAGTGGAGCATGTTAAAATGGGCCCATCTCTCCAACAAAGTAATCGGAACCATTCAGGCCTCCAAGAGACCTACCATCCGCATCTGTGACTCTACCTGGCAAGCCTTTTTTCTTTAGGTGTTCTAAATCAAACATTCAGACTTTAGAGGTTTCTGTAGCACACGTTTGGAATGTTTACAGGTGGGTTTGGATAGAGGCCTTTCTCCCAATACCTTTCATCATCAGGTGGTGGCTATATCATCAGTACTGACTTGTGGCAAGTGGGAGTCCTTAGCATCCCATCCTACAGTCCGTAGGTTCCTCAGAGGGGTGGCCAATCTTCGCCCTCCAGTGGTCCACAGGTACCCTACAGGTGTTGCAGTCCCTGACTAAGGTGCTGTTTGAACCTCTCAAAGTGGCTCGTCTGCATCTCCTTACGCTTAAGGTAGCCTTCTTGGTGGCTATCGCTTTAGCCAGGAGAGTATCTTGAGTTGGTGGCTCTCTCAGTTCGCCCAGACCTGTGTATATTCCACCCTCACTGGGTGGTTTTGAGGTTGGATGCAACATTTATTCCCACCTTGTTCCATAGATCACAAGAATTGGTTCTTCCAGTTTTCTGTCCCAGCCCAGTCCATGACTTGGTAAAATCTTGGCACACCCTAGATGTGCATAGGGCCTTGAAGATATATATCAAAAGGACTTCTGAATTCCACAGAACGGAATCCCTCTTTTCTTCCTTCCAACCGGTCACATTGGGGGGTAAGGTAACTCCATGTACAGTCAGCAGATGGATCAAGTCATGCATCTCCAGGATGTATTTGAGTCGCTCCCTCCCGGTACCCAGGGGCATCATAGCTCATTCCACTCGCAGTGCTGCTACAATAGCAGCCTGGGCAACGCAGGCTTCGATTGAAGAGGTCTGCAAAGCAGGCACTTGGACATCCCTATCTCCTTTCATATGACCCAGCCATCTGGACGCTTTCGCTTCGGTGGATGCTGCGTATGGCAGAAGAGTTCTACAGAGAGTTGTCACGGGGCATGGGGACTTGAACCCTCCCGAGGACAATCCAGCTTTGGTACGTCCCATTGTCTGACCTACCGCAGTCTTACAAGAGAGAATAGGCGTTGTCTTACCTGAATGCCACTTCTTGTAGGCAAGATAGGTCAGCCCCACCCTGGGGAGGCCCCGATAACCCGGTCTCGATTTGTGTTTCAGAGGCAGTCCTGTCTGTCATGATGTCTTTGCCAAAAGCTAGGAGGAGCCACCCACAGTGGGCGGAGCTAGGCTAAACAGCCTTTTGACAGACTCTGTCCAATCAGCTAGGACTGTGATGGTGAATCTATGGCACACGTGCCACAGGTGGCATGCAGAGCCATTTGTGTAGGCATGCAAGCCCCAGCCAAACCTACCTGCACTGTGCATGCATGCGCCTCCCAGCTGATTTTTGGCCTGTTTGAGGCCTTTTTCAGCCTCCCAGAGGCTCAAGTGAAGACTCTGCAGTCTTTGGAGGCCAAAAAACAGGCCCGTTTCGTCACTATTTTGTAATTCCGGAAGTGACAAAATGGGCCCATTTTTCGGCCTCCAAAGGTTGCAGAGCCTCTGGGAGGCCAAAAAAGGTCTCAAAATGGGCCAAAAGTCAGCTGGGAGGCATGTGCAGTGCGGGTAAGGGGGCGGCCGGGATTGCGCGCGTGTGCACAAGGGGTGGGACCCCCCCACGAACATTGCCTTCTGGGTGCTGGCACGCGAGCGTGCGCACAATTTTCAGCACAGGAGCCCAAAAAGGTTAGCCACCACTGAGCTAGGACAAGAGCAACCGATAGTCTGATCTATCTCGCCTACAAGAAGTGGTGTTCACATAAGACAACACTCATTCTCTTATGAGCTGCTCCGAGCATCCAGTAGTGGGAGGTGCTTCAGTCTCTGCATTTGTAGGCTGAGCTTGAATTGAGGAACGCTCCTCCTCCTCCATGTGACTCCTCCACAGCGTTCCCCAGTTTTTGCTCAGCCTCGTGCGAGACAGGCTGCGTTTTTGCATACCTCCTTTGGCCGAACAGGACTGTCCTAATCTCACTGTTTCAAACAACTCTTTCTCAGGTTTGAATTGCTCATTTTCTCCTTAGCCTCTGCGCAATTGTTAACTTGGCAACCTTGCCACTAAGGGGAAGCGCATTTGCGCCCCCAAGGGAGGCGAAGGGAGGGTCAGTAGCGACTTGCATTACCTCCCATAGCCAAAAAAATCCCTTCTCTGCTCTTTTCGTTGCTGCTTCGTTTCCTTTTCACTCCGTTTCACAGCGGCTTTTGTTTTTTCGCTTCGTTTGAGTCGTATCGCTTTATTTCCCCCCACCTTTGAACGCCGTCGTTAATTGCAAAGGAGAAAGGCTAATCTCTCCTTACCTGGCCGCCTCTGTAGCCAGAGCTTCGGCTTCGCTCTGCCAGGCGGTAAACGCTGCTGAGAGGCGCGACGTGATAACGGACGCCAGTTTGGAAGTCTCTCTGTGCAGAGAGGCTGCTGAAGGCCCAATTTAATCTTACTCGGGCCTAGGCGTTTTGAAATTTGGCTGATTGGCTTGTTTTTTCCCTTCTCTGGCAATCGAGCATTCAATAATCTATAGGCATAAATTTGTTATTTATCTGGCAGTATAATATTTTACATCACGAAAATATCACTGAAGTACGACTCAATTGTGCTCTATATAATTGCAGATATATATATATTTATACGTATATATATTTAAAAAATTTTTTTAAAAAAATTTAATTGCAAAAGGGGGACGTTAAATATTGATCAGGGCAACCGTTCTTGCCTCGGACCCTGGGCGTGCCAACCGCCTCTTGTTAATTTCTAGCCTATTATTGCTATTTTTGCCATTTATACCCATCATTGAAATGGCAGACGGTAATTCCTCTAGAGGACCTTCCTTGAAGGCAAAAGCCAAAACCCATCATTTGCGCAAGCAGGCTAAGGAGACCTCCAAAGCAGCCCAGAGGGGACGCCTTAAGGCGCCACAAGGCCCTGCAGAAAGAAATTGACAAACGAGCTAAGGAAGCACTCAAGGTGCCTCAGGTTCTTCCATCCTCCAGTCCATCTACCTCTGCTCAACCCCCTAGATATTTCCCTCTCATCCAGGCGCAACTTGCCCTTACAGGAACAACAGGATCTGGTTCCTGGAACATCGGCTAGAAGGGCTCCAGAAGCCACCTTCACCCCAACAGCAGCTGGCCTCCGTCAAGAGGAGTCTCTCATTAAGGAGGTGCCAGAAAGAATAAGATCCTGGATGGAAGTGGCTATTCGCCAAGGGATCGCAGACGGCATCCAACAAGCTACTAGGTCTACTCAGTATCCGGCGGCCTCTGACCAAAAATCTCACTCAGTAAGATCCCTGCCCAGGTCGGAACATCATCAGGTTCAGGTACCCTTGCCAAGGGAACCCCCCCTTCAAAGGCGGGAGGAGGAAGAGGGGGAGGAAGAATTTGACCAGTTCATGGAACCAGACGAGCTTGAATTGGGGTCTATGCACTACAGCGAACCCCTATCAGAGGCTGACCCCCTAGAAGGCGAGATGTCCGAGGACGAGGGGCTCATCCCTGACCAGCCCGCCTTTGCGGGCCTATTTAAACCACACCTATTTAAATCCTTATTATTCAAGGCCAAGAACATTTCAGGCCTAAGTAGGCAATCTCCAACAGATTTCCCCGCTCCTTCAACGGAGGGGCCCGTGGATTTCATTTTTAACCAGCCCGTGGTAGAGGCTGAGGTTATCCCAGCCCCACCTATCTTTGCAGACCTAGTGCAAAAGCAATTGGCGTCTACAGTAGTGCCCCCAGCCCCCTCCAGCCATGACAAAAAATACTTTAATTTGGATCCGGAATTCTCAAATTTATTAAACACACCTGAGGTAGATGAGCCCATAGTGCGCCTGGCATCCTCCTCTACTCTGACTGATGCTCTGGAAGCCCTTAAGCCAGAGGAAAAGCGGGCCGAGCTGGCCCTGCGCAGGGCCCATCAGTCGGACGCATGGGCCATCAGATCGGCTACGGCCGCATCTTTCTTCACAAGGTCATCCATTCGATGGCTTCGTCAGCTCAAGCAACATGTCCCTTCATCCAACACCAGGGCACACCAGGACATTGCCAAGCTCACCGCTGCAGCCGAGTTCTCTGCTGATGCCACTTATCATGCAGTTAAATTCTCTGCAAGGGCAATTACATCCCACGTTGCAGCCCGCCGTCTGCTCTGGCTCAGACACTGGCAAGCTGACTTTAAGAATAAAGCCAAGCTGGCTTCTTCCCCCATAGTAGGAGACAAGTTGTTTGGCCCTTCCCTGGACCCCCTACTGATGGAGACCCGCAGTAAGAAAAAATTCCTTCCTTCCCTTACTCGAAGGTCAGACTTCAGATCTGCCCAGCCCTTTTGGAGGGGTTCCTTTCGGCCCTCCTATCAGGCCCCCTTCTCTCCCAGGTATCAGAGGGCCCCCTCGTTCAGATCTGCCCAGCCCTTTCGGAGGGGTTCCTTTCGGCCCTCCTA
Source organism: Notechis scutatus (assembly GCF_049901735.1). Taxonomy (NCBI): domain Eukaryota; kingdom Metazoa; phylum Chordata; class Lepidosauria; order Squamata; family Elapidae; genus Notechis; species Notechis scutatus. Next base: position 12,243,853 of record NC_142013.1, on the reverse strand, counting down.
TCAGGCCCCCTTCTCTCCCAGGTATCAGAGGCCCCCCTCGTTCAGATCTGCCCAGCCCTTTCGGAGGGGTTCCTTTCGGCCCTCCTATCAGGCCCCCTTCTCTCCCAGTAGGCCCTTCCGACGTCCGAGATAGGTCAAGGGACACTCTCCCCATTGGCGGACCTCTTAAGCCCTTCGCTAGTCAATGGGACTCCTCTACCTCCGATTCTTGGGTTAGGGACACCATTAGATTTGGGCTTGCCCTTGAGTTTCAATCCACTCCCCCAAATTTCTTTATGTCATCCCCCCTTTCCAGAGACCCGGTCAAGTGAAATCTAATGGATTCCGCTATCCAGCATCTCCTAAGCATAAAAGCCATCCAACCTGTACAGCCCAAGCACCGAGGGCGGGGTTTCTATTCTCACCTCTTTATTGTACCAAAACACTGGGGGGTGGGGGGGGTGGAGAGCAATTTTAGATTTAAAACTACTCAACCGCTTCCCGACATACCGCAAATTCAAAGTGCATACCCTGCAGTCGATACTGCTGGGCATCAGACAAGGGGACGTGCTCACATCCATTGACTTGACGGAAGCATATTTACACATTGCCATGCGGCCGTCCCATTACAAATTCTTAAGGTTCTGCTACAATAATCAGCACTTTGAATACGTGGCCCTTCCCTTTGGACTGGCCTCCGCCCCCAGAACCTTCACCAAGGTCCTCGCAGCGTTAGCTGCCCACCTTAGGAACATTCCCATTTGTCTCCAATGTTACGTGGACGACATTTTAATCCTGTCCCCCTCTGCCCACCAAGCAGCTAGGGACACCCAGACCACGTTAACATCTCTCCAAGAACACGGTTTTCTTATCAATTGGAAAAAGAGCCAGCTATATCCCCTTCTACTCGAATAACTCATTTAGGGGCAGTCATTGACACGGTGGAAGGCAAAGGTCTACCTGTCCCCAGATAGACTCCTTAGTATTCAAAAATTGGTCAGGGAAATCAGGCACCGTAGGAGGGGTACCCTTACCGGATTTGTCAAAATTACTAGGGAAAATGATATCATGCATTTCTATTGTTCCCTGGGCCCGTCTTCACACCAGATCCCTCCGGTGGTTCCTGCTCCCGTACCAGAGATCCGGCAGAAGCAGTTCCAAACTCACGGTCAGGGTACCTCTCAAGGTCCTCACGTCCCTCCTCTGGTGGGCCAAACCGGTCATCAACAAAGGGTGCTTCTTCAAGGAGCCTCAAAGGCTGACGATCACCACAGAAGCCAGCCTATACGGATGGGACGCTCACGTCCAGTCACTCACACCGCAGGGCAGATGGTCTGCAGTAGAACAGGCGTGCAGCATCAACTGGCTGGAGCTTCGCGCCGTGCACCTGGCCCTGCGCAGTTTTCTCCCCCAGGTACGCGGGCAGCAGATTCTCATTTTAACAGACGACGTGACAGCCAAAGCACCCATCAACAAACGGGGGGGCACGCAATCAATACAATTAATGAGGGAAGCCGAGCGCCTGTGTCGCTGGGCGGAGAACAGTCTTCTGTCCATCAAGGCAGAGCACATCTCGGGCCTATCAAACACTCAAGCAGACTGGTTAAGCAGGGCCACCATAGATCACTAGGAGTGGCGCCTCCACCCATCCCTGTTCAAAGAAGCAGCAAGGATATTCAGTCAACTGGTGGTAGACCTATTTGCTCCCCCCCTCAATACCCAGCTCCCGAGATTCTTTTCAAGGTAGCCATCCCAAGGGGCGGAGGATTACAATGCGCTCCGCTGCCCATGGCCAACCGGGCTCCTGTACGCATTTCCCCCTCTAGCACTGGTGCCCAGGGTGATTCAGAAATTGCTCCACGAGAAAGCGGAACTGCTCCTAGTGGCACCCCACTGGCCCAGACGGCCGTGGTTGGCAGACCTCCGTACTCTCTCGGTGGCCCCTCCCTGGAAGATTCCACCAGACAGGATCTCCCTATCTCAGGGGCCGCTCCTACACCCGGAGCCTCAATGGTTCCAACTAACCATCTGGAGGTTGAGCGGAGCAGGTTGAGGAGCGAAATGCTCTCCAACGAGGTCATTGACACCATTCTAGCCGCTAGAAGGCCCTCAGCCATTCGAATTTACAACGCCACATGGGCCATTTTCTGTAGATGGTGTAGCAAGTTTCAAATTAACCCTATCTCCCCTTCTATAGCTCAGATTTTAGAATTCCTTCAGGAGGGACTTGACAAGGGGCTGTCTCCTAATACACTAAAACAACAGGTGGCCGCATTGACATCAGTTCTTTCTTGTGAGGGCTTTACTTCCCTCTCCCATCACACACGTATAAGGGCTTTTCTTAGAGGGGCCACCAACTTGCGACCCCCAGCAGTGCACCGTTACCCCACCTGGGACCTTAACAAAGTCCTTCTCTCTCTCACCAAGGAACCTTTCGAACCCTTGAGGGAGGCAAGCCTCCAATTTTTAACATATAAGGTGGCTTTCCTCGTAGCCATTACATCCGCTTGGCGCATATCAGAAATAGCAGCCTTGTCTGTTAGACAAGACCTCTGTGTTTTCCACGCCGATCGGTTGATTCTCCGTCCCGATCCCACCTTCTTGCCCAAGGTCAATTCAGCCTTCCATAGAGCCCAAGAGCTCATCCTTCCGAACTTTTATCCCAGACCATCGCAGGAAAGAGAACGTCAATGGCACAAACTGGATGTAAGGCGTGCTTTGAGAATCTATATCAAGCGCACTGAGTCCTTCAGAAAATCGGAAGCCTTATTTCTTTCATTTCAGCCCCAAACACAAGGTCACAGGGTGTCACTGTCCACTATAGGCCGCTGGATCAGGGCGGCCATAGCTAAGTCTTATCAGTCCCAGGCCCTGCAGGTGCCCAGAGGCATAACTGCACATTCCACTAGGAGTGCGGCAACTTCGGCAGCTTGGGCTACCGAGGCACCAATAATCGAAATCTGCCAGGCGGCGACTTGGGCTTCCCCATCTCCTTTCATCAGGCACTACAAAATTGATGTGTTTGCTTCGGCAGAGGCTTCGTTTGACAGACAGGTTCTGCAACGGGTTCTTAGGGACCCTGAGGAGATTCCGAGCCAGACGGAGTCCCACCCGTAGGACAGGCCAAGCTTTGGTCTGTCCCGCTACTGGATGCTCTTCGCAGCTCATAGGAGAAGGGGCGTTGGTGCTTACCTGATACGCCCGTTCTCTTTGAGCTGCGAAGAGCATCCAGCCCCACCCTTTTCTCTCTCTCCGTCTGGTGGCACCTCGCTTCTTTTTCGGCCAAGGGACCTCTCTTTAGGTAGTAGGGATGAGAGCACCTTTTTTTCCTCCTGTCTTCGCAAAACTGGGGAACGCTGTGGAGGAGTCACGTGGAGGAGGAGGAGCGTTCCTCAATTCAAGCTCAGCCTACAAATGCAGAGACTGAAGCACCTCGCGCTACTGGATGCTCCGAGCAGCTCAAAGAGAACGGGCGTATCAGGTAAGCACCAACGCCCCTTGCGGACGTTTCATTACCCAACTAGGTAACATTATCAGTGCTAGTGTTTCCAGTTGACAGTCTTGTCACCTATTAACTTGAGTGGGTTTTAGGCTTGCACTTTTGTTTTTGGCTGAAAAGAAAAAATCTTTCTCTTCCCAGCATGCAGCTTTGAAGGGATTTTTCAAATACATTGAAATGTTGAAATATGAACATCATTTGAAGAAGTCCTTGACACAGTTGAATGCTGTGGGCGATCTTGAAAATGAATGTCTGGAATCACGGAGACACAAATACCTGGATGATGATGGACCCGTTTCTCCCATTGCAGAGACCAGGTAGGTATAACGAGACTTTCTGAATTGGGTTTTACAACCTAAAGACCAGAACCACAATTGTGTGATAGTTGAAATTGGCTCTTTAGTGTCAACATATAATCCTGATAGGCTATATTGTTTTATCTAATACCTTTTGAGTAATGCTTCCGATGAAATTTTACTCAAAGGCCTTTTTTCCCCATTGATAAAGTATCCAAATTTTCAGGAATTAAGAATTTAGCTGCCCAAAGCAAAATTGTAGTCAGCTTTGTCCCTATTCTTTCCATTGAACATAATACAAGTATGGATAGTCCTTCACTTAAAACCATTTAATGACCATGGATGTCACTTTTAAGCTCCTTCATAGCTTGGGACCAGATTATTTCTTTTTTAATTTTTATACTGTGTTTTATTGTTTGTAAGCGGCCTAGAATCACTTTGGGCAGGTAGACCGGTATATAAATTTTCTAAATAAGTCTTAATAGGATAATTGTTCTGTTTCAGCAACGAGGACTCCAGTAATGAAGACATTGGTGCCAAAATAGTGGTAAGTTGCCAGTAACCAAAGCTTGTTTCATTAGTCCTGTCATGCTCTGGCTTTTACTTCCCTTTCCTTAACTTGAATATTCTTTTCTTTCATGCCCTGCTGATTTCTCTTTTCCAGGACAACAGGTGTTTCATATTGAGCTGCAAAATTCCCAAGAAAAAGAAGAACTTGTACCGGAGGAGAAAATGAGTGGCAATTTTGTTAGAATTCAAGACATTTAAATGGAATGCCTAGAAGACAAGGCAAATAAAAATTTAACGTTCTGAAGATCGAAGCTACCTTAAATGAAGTCTTAAAAACAAGCAAAATACAAGTCAGGTATTTAGCTATAATTTTCCTTTCTTTCCCCTCTGGGCGCTTAGCTGTATAATTCCTTCCGAACATCAGACAGTGGCTTTTATACCTGTATAACTGCTTTTCAGAACAGAAATTTTGCATGACAATGAGTTAATCACTGTTTTGGCACAATGAGTGTGCATACTTTTCATTCACCCTTTTATCGTAATATATTAAAGCAGTTATATGATTCGAAATTTGCATTTATGAAGTAATGATGAGTTCTGAATTCTTGGTAGTGCTTGCTAAATTCAATAATCCAGATAACTAGGATACATACATACATACATACATACATACAAAATTGGATTTAAAATCTGCACTGCTGTTCCCATGATGACTGTTTTTAGTTCAACTGCTAAATGATTCCAATATGAACTAAATCTTAACACTGATCGGAACCTGAGTGCAGAGGAAATTGTTAGCCTGAGGCGGCTTGAACAAATTGGCTACCTGAAAAAACGTTGATAAGAAAAGGGACACAGTAAATGATGCAGAACCTGAGATAATGCTGCAAATCGATACATACCTGATTTGTTTTTTCTGTCTTTGAGCTAGCAAACCCACTGAATGCGCATGTATTTCATTTAAAATGACGGTTTTAAGGACGACTCGCTGAGGCAAAAAAATTTTTTTTTGAGCTGATTGTTCTTCGCAAGAAGCTTTTCTGATTTCGCCAGTCCTGAAATACCTCAGCTTAGAAAATGGATGCATTCAGCCTCCCGCGTCTATTGTGGTACTTCAGATTTGCTCAATTTCTCCTCACTCAGATCTCATTGTGTTTCATTGTGTTTTCTCACTCAGTCTCATTGTGTTTTCTTGGCCTCCTAAAAGTTTCAACAAAGGGCAACGGCGGCCACAATGCCCCCGATGGATTACATTTGGAAATCTCTAATCTGGTAGCAGACTAGGAAAGTTTATGAGGAAAAGTGGTGTCATTGGGCTAAAAAGCATATGGGCCTTGGTCTCTGCAGCCAAATGAAGCCATTGAAACTCAGCTGGAATTTTTTAATTGGAGTCTCTCCTCAGTATCTGCTTGATGGGGCTGTTCTTTGCTCTGAGCTCCCCGCTCCCCCAGGTTAAACATGGTGTCCATTTCTGCAGATAGTTGTCTTTCAGGTACTTGATCTGCATCACGTAGCATCACATAGTGACTTAAGATCTGAGTTGAATTGCTTCCTTAATAGTTTTCAAGAACGAATGGGCTGATTGGTACCTGAGCTTTGGCTTTAATAGTAAACTGGATAGAAATTCAGAAAGTGGCTTGGACTACTGTCATCTATCACATAGTGCAATGCAATCCAATTGCAGCTATGGAAAACAAAAAACTAATTGGCCATCAATACTATCTGGTAAAGAAAAAATGTGCAATTCAGCTTAACCGCAGTGGCGCAGCGGTTAGAGTGCAGTACCGCAGGCTACTTCTGCTGACTGCCAGCTGCCTGCAATTTGGCAGTTCAGATCCCACCAGGCTCAAGGTTGACTCAGCCTTCCATCCTTCCAAGGTGGGTAAAATGAGGACCCAGATTGTTGGGGGCAATAGGCTGACTCTGTAAACCGCTTAGAGAGGGCGGTATATAAGTCTTAAGTGCTATTGCTTAGGCAGGAAGTGAGTTTGCATTATTCCCTTCTCCCCCACAGAAAATCCTTCTGATTCAAAGTGGAGGCTAATGGGCACCTTTAGAACATCCAGCAGGAAAACAGTTTTGATTTTTCTGCTACCGTTTGGTTGATATAGACCCAGGTGTAAGCAACTCTGGCCCCTTTAAAGCCTGTGGACTTCAATTCCCAGAAGTCTCGGGGTTGAAGTTCACAGGTCATAAAGGGGCCAGAGTTGCCAACCCCTGAATATATAGACTCTGTTTTGTAGTTTTGTAAGATATTCTGATATTTAGATTTTTTTCCCATTTTCATTATTTGGCAGCACAACTCCACAACAGCCACCCACTATCTACCGCCCAACACAACATCCTGCAGAAAGGCCTAAACTATAATCCAGGAGAATGCCAGTCAACTAGAATTCTTTGCCAGCCTTAGAAGGAGCATTTAAAACCACAGGATTCCCCAGAGACCCAAGATAGCATCAGAAAGAAGACAAGAACAAAGCCAGAAGAGAGCAGCCCTCAAAAAACCTAAAGAAGCACCAAATTATCGTTATCCTTCCAGCAGATAAAGGTTAATAAAAGTTATTTTGCCTTTTGTATGTATTCTGATGTATCCATGATAAGGGTCAGAATACGTACAAAAAGCAAAAGAATTATTCGAAGACAAAACTTAACATCAATCCCACAGAAAAACGAATCATCTGGATGAAAAGAACGTTCAGCAACCTCGCCAAGAAAGGGCAAATCGCCAAAGAAGACCAAGCCAGCCCTTCAGTTGTATCATTCTCAGGGACTCCCAACATACAACGTGGCTGAAGGATTGACTAAAAGGCTCAGCTGCCTCCCAGAGGGAAGCAGATATTCCAAGAACTCCTCACTACAGAGCCTCTAAATAAAGACATGATCGAAGGCGAAGACAAAAGCACCTTCATCATTCGATGTCACAGCTCTTTTTACATCCATGGATCCAAAATTAGCCCAAAGAATCCATGACATAACACTACCTGTAAAAAAAAAGAAGAAGAACTAGCATCTGTAAACAAACAAACAAAAAAAAAACCTTGCTTGCTTTGCTTTGTAACTGGCCATTTATACCAGCTGGAGAAACCCTACAGTTCAACTTAGGCAAGAAGTAAGTTTGTCATTACTCCTTTTTCCCCACACACAAACAATCTTAATTTCTGATTCAAAGTGGGTGCTAATAGGCTTCCTCAAAACATGCAGAAGAAAAAAAGGTTTGATTTTTTTTTTGCCATAGATTAAGATAAAGAGACCAGGGATGGACAACCCCGGCCTCTTTAAGACCTGTGGACTTCAACTCCCAGAAGTCTCAGGGTTGAAGTCCACAGGTGGTAAAGGGGCCAGCGTTGTCCACCCTTGATACAGATTGTTTGTAGTTTTGTTATGTATTCCAACATTTAGAATTTTTTTCTACCTCGGCACAGCACAACTCCAGGTTTTGACTGGCCTCTCAGATTGAAGCCGTGGAGTCAGTGCTAAGAATACAACCTTCTTCGCAACCCACAGCTAATTTGTATTTGCTGTGTTACTTAAAGGAAGGGACATTGTGACATCTGGGCTTTTAGAATAATCTGAAAGAATGAAGCTTGTTGAAAGGTAGAAGAAACCTTACAAGGTCGTCCTTGTCTTATGACGAGCCCCCTGAACATAATATCTGGGTCTTGGCTTAATGTTAGAGTAATCTGAAAACATAGTGTCTGGTGACTGGTGTGAGAAACTTCACAGGTATTCCTTGAGTTTCGACCAGTCACTCAGGGATTGTTATGACAGACATGACAGGCCTTCCTGGGGGGAAATAGAATAGAATTAGAAGAATAGAAATAGAATTAGGAATAGAATCATAAACCTAATCTGTTCTAAGTGGCAAAATGTCAAAGTAAAATTAAACCTTTGATTGCTTAACATAATTCACAGATAATTGATAAGAATGTTTCCTGATTCATGGACAATTCTTGTTTTCAGACTCTTGGAAAATAAAGATTGGAAAACCAATTTCGTTGGCAGATAAAAGGTACGTTGGCATCCATTGGGACATTGTGAAATAATCAGTTTCAGAGATGAATAACGTTTGAAGCGATGCAAACGGCTTCTTTGTGAAACGTTTCGCACCCCTTCTTAATGTGTGGTTTGGGGCTGTGCAGTAGAGACGTGTCTTTGTAGTAGCTCTGAAAAAAAAAGAGAGACGATAACCGCACTGTATGGTATCTGCAACCAACAGTTGTTCCTGATGGCTTGTTCAAAAAACAGTGCGAGATCAGTTCAGCATGTGGCATCGTTGGTTCTCAAGCTGCCGTGCTTGTGCAGCCTGGTATTTTTGTTGAGACAAATAGGAACAGTGAAAAGGGTGGGTTCAGGCGAAAAGTTCATCCGTGTTGCACTAAAAGGAAATTCAACATTTTTGTTCTGACGCAGCTCCCAAACACGACAAGCCCTTTGTAGTAAACCAAACCTTCCCTTTATTAGGAGCATCAGCAGCTGTTCTCTCACAGCAGGCTACCAAGTCTCCCAAGTCCTATGGAAAGTGGCCCTCGCTTCCTTTCCCCCTGAACTGGCCGAACACATCAGGAGTCTCTCTCTTCCCATACTTGCAAAGGAAGTCCTGGAAGGTGAATTCGCTTTCTTCCAGCAGCAGACACACACACACGCTGCAGATTCCAAGAATTCGGGTAATTTTTAGACAGGATTTAGAAGTGCAGGCTATCAGTGGTGGACCGGCAGGGAGGTTAATAGTTGTTGGCCACATCTATTTATCTCTGCCCCCTGATTTTTATCCCCAGAGCTAGGATGGGGCTTCGCTAGCATTGATGGGTCTTCCGGCCCATAGATTTCCACTGCTCTCCTCTCCTCTGCCTTCGGGGCATCCACACGTCAGGCACTGAACCCAGCCGTTCCTGCTCTTCCTCATCAGCCACCTCCAGACCTGGGAACTGTTGACACTCTGAGGGCTGACGGATGGCCCAGGCTCCGCCTCTCTCTCTCTCTCTCTCTCCTCCCCCTCCCTCTCTCTCTCTCTCTCTCTCTCTCTCTCTCATTGCTGTGCTATTGTGGCTGGTGTAACAAGCAGGTCATCTATTCCTGGATTTTCTCCCCCATCAGGAGACAATTCCTGGGCCAAACCAAGTACTGGTAATCATCAACTTACGACCACGATTGAGCCCAAAATGTATACTGTTAAGTGAGAAAATTGTTGAGTTAATATTGCCCCATTTTACGACTGTTCTCACCCTTTTAAGTGAATCCTTGCAGTTCTTAAATTAGTAACATGGGTGTTAAGTGAATCTGGCTTCCCCATTGACTGCTTTTCAGATGGTCGCAAAAGCAGATCACGTGACCCCGGGATACTGCAATCGTCATAAAGATGAGTTAGTTGTCAAGCATCCAAATGTAAATCACATCACCATGGGGATCTAGCAACTGTCCTAAGTGTGAAAAACTGTCATAAGTAACTTTTTCAGTGCTGTTGTAACTTCAAACGGTCACTAAACGAACTGTTGTCAAGTCAAGGACTACAGGTAGTCCTCTACTTACGATCACAGTTGAGTCCCAAATTGTTAAGTGAGATGTTTGTTAAATGAGTTTTGCCTCATTTTATCACCTTTCTGGCCACAGTTGTTAAGCAAATCACTGCATCTAATAAGTTAGTGACATGATTGAAGCAGTGGAAATTCTGGACCCAATAGTGGCTGTATGTCGAGGACTACATGCATTACACAGCCTCTGTTCCTGAAAAATGTCATAATGTAAAATATTTTCTATTCCACAAAAATCCCGACAAGGAGCAACTAAAAGCAAGCTGTGGTCATTGGAGCAAATCTTTTGAAGGTAATACCATAGTTTGTTTGGGGTGGTGTTGAAGGGGATACTGTTTGAACCGTGGACTCAAATTTAAATTCTTGCCTTGTCCAAGTACTCCATCTGGGCACATCTCATTTTGTGTCTGCTGAGTGATGCAACAAGGCTACAGAAAACACAGGTTGTGCTTCCATCATTGTAAAACAAGTTATATTGGTGACAATGAGACCTGGGATAAATTTATTCTGCAGTTTTCATTAGCCAAATAAGATATTTACTGTTAATCTTCTCCTCATTCCTTATCACCCATCTCCTCCCACTTGTGGCTGTATGACTCTAACTTTGTCGCCTGTATCCTTACGAACTATATTGACTGTTCCCTAGTATGATTTGATTGCTTATTGTACCCTATGACTATTATTAAGTGTTGTACCTTATGATTCTTGACAAATGTATCTTTTCTTTTCTGTATACTGAGAGTATTTGCACCAAGACAAATTCCTTGTGTGTCCAATCATACTTGCCCAATAAAGAATTCTATTCTATTCTATATCGGAAGGCGTAGGAGTCAGTGCTAGAGTCTGTTACATCACCAACTCCTTTATTTTTTTGAGTGGCTAGTCCCTGTGTCAGCTCTTTTGATGCTGGCTAGTGATAATAGATAATGGTAACTCATAAGATAAGGGTTTGGTTTATGTCACTGCTACCCAAAAGTAACACGGTAAAATCCATTCAACAAAGCACATTTGTTGAAGTGGGGAAAAAAGAAATTACATTAGAGGAAAGCTTACCAGATTTAGACAAAGCAAACATTTTCTCTCTCTCTCTTTTTTTTAAAGGAATCCAAAGTATGCATCTATGGTTGATGATGGATCTCAAGCTGCCGTGCTGTTGATCCATGGTGGAAGATGCACATTTCAGACTAAACAAACGCCAGCACACCATAGAGAACTTCAAAGAACAACTAGCACAGACCACACCAGAGCAGGTAGAAAGTCTGAGAAACCCACGGTCAAGACTACTTCCCCAAGACAAGCTGGAGAAAGGGAAGCCAAACTAAACTGCAGAATCAAAAGAGGAATGGCTGGTCCAGGCCACCCGCTGTCTACTGCAGAAGCCAACATCCTACACTAAGGCTTAAACTACAACCCAGGGGATGCCAGTCAACTAGAATTCTTTGCCAGACTTAGAAGGAGCATTTATAAAACTACAGGATTCCTCACAGAGACAACCCCCCCCCCCCAAAAAAAGCATCAGAAAGAAGATAAGAACAAAACCAACTCTGAGCAGAAGATTGAGCAGCTCTCAAAAACCTAAAGTGGTACCAAATTATCATCATCCTTCCAGAAGGTGAAGGTTGAAACCAGGGTTACACGACTACTTCAAAATATATACAAAAAGCAAAAGAATGATTAAAAGACAAACTTACATCTCGGCAAACACCTGTCCGATAGAAAGAAACGAATCATCTGGATCAAGGGAACGCTCAGCAACCTCACCAGGAAAGGGCAAATCACCAAAGAAGACCAGTGGCAAACGAAAAGTAGTGGACCCCTCCTCTTACACTTCTGTGGATGCCCCAAAGTTTGTTGGCCAGGCATGCTTTTCTTCGTTCAGTTGTATCATTACCAGGAACCTCAATCTACAACAGGGGTCCCCAACCACCGGTCCGTGGAACAAATCCTACCGGGCCGCTGGTTTGCTGGGCGCCGCCATCTTGTTTTGATGAAAAAGTGCTTCCGGTGAGCTTTTCCGGGTAGAAAGCTCACCGGAAGCACTTTTTCATCAAAACAAGATGCGGCGCCTAATGCTGGTACGGCGCCAGCTGATGCCGGTACCGGGCCGCGGCATAAAAAAGGTTGGGGACCACTGATCTACAACATGGCTAAAGGATTGATTGAAAGGCTCAGATACCTCCCAGAGTGAACCAAATATTCCCAACAACTGCTCCCAACGGTGAAGACAAAATCACCGTCATTTGATGTCACACCTCTTTTTACATTGATGGATCCAAAATTAGCCAATAATCCATGACAGTGCTCACCTAAAAAAAATACACCCAAAATTGAAATAACCAGGAATTTGGATTGTGTCAACCTTTTGCCTAACCACTTACTTTTAGTTCGGATGACACGTATATCAACAGATCAGAGGAACCCCTGCAGGATGACCACTTTCAGAACTAATAGCAGAGACCATAATCCAACCCCTGATATCGCTAGCACGCCCATACGTGCAACCCAAAATATAGATTGGGTACGTGGATGACACCTTTGTCATGATTTAAAAGGGCCAACTAGGACTTCCAAGGACCCTCCCATCATGTTTGAGGAGTAAAATTCACCAGGGAAGGGGGAGAAAGCCACACTATCTTTCATGGATATCTCCGTTCCAGAGGCAGGAATGGCAAATTAGAAATACACGTCTATTGTAAAGCCACCACACTGACCCAGCAACAAACTCTTAACAACCACATGGGGTCACTGCAGCACACCAACTGACCAAAGCCCTCCAAAACAATTAAACTGAAGGACTTGGCAGCCCCAGAAGAAAAAATGGGAATCATCTACAACATATATTGCAAGGCCCATAACAGCCACTCTGGATAAACAGGTAGAAGTCTAGCAGATCATGTCCATAAATGCCAATTAGCAGTCTGAAGACTCCTCACCATCAGTGAACATCCAAATGAACACAGAGCACCAAGATTAACATTAGACCAACCATCAAGAAGCAAACAATGCCCCCAGTCAAGGAACATGATGAACAAGCTGACAGCGGCCTACCAAGGCCCCTCCTACCAACCCTGATAAGGCAAGGCACTCTAGAGTATAAAATGAGAACAAGCCTTAGGCCAACTGATGACGTCACCTAGTTTGGTAATGAGAGGTCTGCCAGAAAACCACGAAGCTCAGAAAGCATCAAGGACTTCCACCGGTGAACCCTGAACTACAAATATTCTCTTCCGTCGACATCTATGGCTGATTTGGTAAGATACTGAAAGAATTAATTCTGAAACCGATACCCATTACTAAGAGAACAGTAGATAGCTTTGGAATCTACTGCGTTATCCTAGAAGGGCTTTTAAAATTACAAATAACGTCGCGCCAAAGCCCGGCGTGAAAATTGAGGTTCTTTTTGTAAGACGGATGGGATTGTCGTGATGATTGGCAAGATGTTCAACTGCTCTGAAAAGAGAGAATGATGTGACAGCCATTCTGAACAAAAGTGACAGAAGTAGCCTTTCTACCCCAATACCTTTTTCTGGGCCTTTGCTGTAGAAAACAACATTCCTTTGGGGTATTTTGTATTGCTGAGCAGGTGATGAGATTACCAAGGGGGCATAATTGGTTCTCGATACAAAGGAAAGTCATTGAACAGAACGCCCTGAATCTGGCGGGGTGGGTGGACAGTGGGCTCCCTTATTGGTGATGACTAGAGATGGGAAAACCTGGGGGGAAATAAACCTGAGGAAAAAATGGGGAAAGCAGGATTTTTTTTTTCCTGTTTTCCAAATGGCTGGGGGGGCGACCTGTTTTTCTCTCGATTTTTATGGTTTTTTTTCCCCACTGGCCTTTCTATCTCTAGTCATTTTAGAAATGGATAGAGTGCAACTTCAGCTCTTTTCAAGAGATATTCTCCTCCCCCACCCCTTTTTGCTACCATTTTAGCTTAAATAAATGGAAGCTCTCCTATAGCTTTGAAAATAAACTTAATATGCCATTTAAAAAGATCCTACGGGGAAGAGGAAGACCAGGAGAAAAGGAATGTTTATGTGACATAGGCTGGTCTTTCCTTCCTGGTTTAAGAACCAGGAGAAAGTCTTACTAAGCTGCTTGTTTCAATGGAATATATTTTCCCTGGAGATTGGTTCCTAAAAAGCCAGAGCTAGAGCAGCAGTTACTTAAATAAAGAGTCTGTAGCAAATAAATTTTTGCAGAAAAAATTAGTTTGGCAATAGGGTGGGGGGAGCTAGGTTAAAATCAATCAAGCTTGCTGGTATATCTGTTGTTATTCTTAAATCCACTTTCAGCCCGGTCTCAGTCTTGTCTGGTGAAACTTGTTCCTCTTCTGTAACATCTTTGAAACACTATAGTGTCAGACACTAAGAGTGACTAAATATTACTGATCTCTGCTCCTTGGATGAAAAGACTACATTGTTGGGTGAAAACAGATCCCTTCCGTTACCTGTAGTCCAAAGCACAATCGAGTCCAAAGTACAATATTGTTTTATTTCTTTTGCAGCTAGTAGCCTTTAACAGGATGAAAAGGCGACAGAGTTTGACCAATGATTGGAACCAGATACAACAGAATTGTATCACAAGCACCACTACAAGCACCACCACTTGAACTTGGAGAAAGCAACAAGTCTTATTATTGGTGATTATGAACCTGAAAGTAATCTTCCTGGCTGCTGGACATGCAACAGTATAACAATTTTAAAGAGAAATATAGGTTGCAAGTATTGTACAAAACGTGACTTCACAAAAGAGAAAGGTATTCACGTGTCCAAAGATTGGACCAATATGTTAGATGTACTTGTCATCTCTAATAATCCAAAAGTGCTTCTCCAAACTAGCAAACACAATAGTTATTTTTATACTGTTAAAGATTATTTCCCACACCCTTAGTGTACCATTTACAATTCTAAAATTATATTAATATAGATATCAATAAAGATCAAAGATAAACCCACAATCTCAAAAGCATGCATATATATATATATGTATGATTACAAAGTTAATAACACAATAATTAAGTGTTGTTTAATCATTACTCATAAGTCTTAAGGGTAAATGCTGCCTCCATTTCTTCAGCAGTCAAATTTGTAATCCACATTAAATTAATCAGGCATGATATTTTTCCGATTAAAATAGGAATTCCGATTTTTTTTGGAATCGCGAGCGGCGGGTGCACGCGGCGGTCAGTGCGAGCGGCGGTTGATGCAAGGGGCGGGCGGGGCGCGGCGGGCGGGCGATTTCTTGGCACGCGGTGGGGGGTCTCTTTTGGCCGGCCCCGATTTTTTTTTCTGAGGGGAATATCATGCCTGATTAATCCACACTGTTCTTATTGTAGTGCTTTGGGACCCTTTTGCAGTTTAGAATTTGTAATCCACCAAGGCCCCAAAACCCATCAAGTCACTAAGCCCTTTTCCAAAACAATATCTGGATAGATGTACAGTTCCAAGTTCACCAAAAATATTTCTCTTCTTTTTTCACTCTTCCACATTCAAATTGGTTAATGTCTTCCCTGAATATCACAGGGACCCGTATGGAATCCTTCTAAGTATTGCATCAGTCACTTCCCTTTTGTATGCATTCTTCTGGTCAGTAGATGGCGCCCTCTCTGTCTCTTTTTAAATGCTGAAAGTTAGCATATTCCTCATAGTCTTCGGTTTTTTAGTGTTCTTTCCAAATATTTAGTCTAGGCTTTCCTCTAACTCCCATCTCCTTTTCTTTATAGTCCTGTTATTCTTCCGGATATGTCAGTAGCTCTAAAAACTTGGTCGCCGCTACTCTCGTGGAGCGGAAACCCTGCTCCACTCCTTCTTTTGAGTCCCACTTTCACTCTGGGACCCTATTCCTACAGTCATAAAATGGTTGAGAACACATCACACAGCCAACGATGCTTGAGTAAAAGTGAAAAAAAGTGCAAGTGAGTTCGCCAATCAAACATCGATTTGGAAATACCTTAAAGACAAATAGCACTTTTATTGTTCTTATAAGTAAGTACTTGTTATTGTTGTACTCTTGTTATTGTTGTACTCTTGTTATTGTTGTACTCTTATTGTTTTGTGTACTTTTATTCTTAAGTATTAAATGCAGAAAGTAATAAATACCTTTTTGTATATCTTCTTGTTAGGTCATTAGGGCAAGGAAGTGATGTTGACTTGACCATGTCATCCAGTCACCTGACAACCAAGTCACGCCCACAGTCACATGACAATTGAGCCACGCCCATAGAACCGGTAATAAAAAAATTTGAATACTTTTTGCAAAGTAGTTGAAATTGATAGCTGAAGCTTTCTATGACTATAGGAAAAGAAGAATGTACTGTAACTCTGATAGCATTGGGCACTTGTTCATTGTATGTTTTTCTGCAGCTGCAAGTTGACAGCTGGTTTTCTCTGGTTGAGCGCACAGCATAAGTGAACTGCAGCCACTTCAAATGAAAAAAACAGGCACAGCTTAGTATGGAATCTCATTTTCTTTTCATCTTTCAAATTATGAGCAGTACATTGAATGTTGGCTGGATTTTTATACACCTGCCAAAACATTTTTAGCTGATGTAATGCTTGAATTGGAGGTCTATGGAGATTCTCAGTCATCCAGGTCATGGTTGTCCCAAAGGTGCTTTTTTCAAGAGGCCACTGGGTTTTCGGTTTTTTCTTTGAAGACGTTTCGCTTCTCATCCAGAGCTGGATGGCGGTCAGAGATGAAGAAGTTTCTTGGGTGAGAAGCGAAACGTCTTCAAACAAAAACCAGAAAGTCCCATCGGATTTCTGACTGGATGGTGGGGATTGGAAAGATTTATATTCCTTGTAGACAGCTGGTCATTTGCATTCTTTCAGAGAGACATTGAGGCCACTTGGAGGTTTATCTGTGTCCTCAGGGTCACCTGAGTAGTGCAAATGGGTGTGGAGTTTTTTTGGAACTGTTGAATGTGTTGTAGACTGGAAGTAGATGATGCTGAGCTAAAGGTGATAAAATGTAATGAAGTCTTTACATCATAGATATCCGATTCCGATAAAACAGTCCCAAAATGGTGGACAGAGCCTGTCTAGATATAACAATAGTGAAAAACCAATATTGAGGTCTATCCCGATAGAGCCTAACTGTTGGTTCTTTATCGTTGGAAACGCCTCGTAAAGTGACCAACTTGTGATTTCGTTTTACCCATTGATCTCTGTGTTTGATGGGTGCAGTCAAATTACAAGACAATAAAGATCGTAGGATAGTCCCAGGATCCCTCCTAAAGAACGGCCATGAAGATCTGCTTTCTCACTCTGCAGGTGGGGGGACGTGACATCAGTCGTGCTGACTCTTCTGAAAAGGTGTCCGTGAAAAGGTAATGTGACCAATTTTGCCTCTTTTAGTTTTGATTGTAGCCTTCAGAGCCTTGTTGGCATATAATCCCACCTTCGGCCTAAAATTTGGATTTCTTCAAACGCTTCAAGATGACAAAATACTATAAAACAAGAGACCTTCATTTCCTTGAAGAAAATACCATTGCAGCGTCCTAAATTCTGGGAAGATACTACAAGGATGGAGAATATGAAAGCATTCTTGTGGTATATTTCAAATATCTTAAAGTAGATAATAGCAGAATGTTCCTTTCAGTTTTCGCATTGAAACCGGCAAGTGAAAATGCACAGCTAATCGCTGAAATAATAACCCCTTTATTTTAGATTATAATATCTTACAGGTAGCCCTTGACTGTTAATAGCCCATCATGGTTGTAAGTCATGACAGTCGTAAAGAGGATCACCCATCTATCCGACCCAATTTTTACAATTTTGTGTGTGTGTGTGGTGTAGGTTAAGCAAACGCAGCAGTCCTAAAGCGGCCACTTATAGGCATTAAAGCAAACTTGGAACAGTTCACTAATGGGGCTGGGGTTTTTTGGTGAAAATGCTGGCTTTTGGCGAAACCATCATAAAACCATCATCTGACTGCAGGGCACTGCAGAAAGCCATAAATGTGGGCCCATTGTCAAGCGCCCAACAGGTGGTCAGGCAGTCCTCAACTTAAAACAATTCATTTCGTGACTGTTCAGAGTCACAACAACACTGAAAAAACTGAGTTACGACCATTTTTTTCAGAGTTAACAACATTTGTAGCCTCACATGATCAGAATTCAGATGATTGACAACTGGTTCATACTTATGGACGTGGTTATGTCCCAGAGTCATGTCACATTTTGCGACCTTATGGCAAGCAAAGTCAACGGGGAAGCCAGGTTCACTTAACCGGTTCACTTACTAACTAGTTATTCATAACTTATCACTAGTTATTCACTTAACAACTGAGGCACGACAGGCCATAAAAGCTCACTTAACCAATGTTTCATTTCACGACAGAAAAATTGGGCTCAATTGCCATTGTATGTTGAAGACTACCTGGACTTGGTCTCTACCAAGGCTGCTAGAAAATTTTATTTCTCGTATGCTGTGGACGTGACCATAAAGCAACTCCTCTAGATTTTTACATTGCTGCCTTGGTAGCAATAAATCTGGTGGGAACATTAGGTGAAAAAATTAAGAATTGAGGCCCAGAATTTAAAAGCTGCAAACTTAAAGGATGTCTGTAGTTTCCTGCGTCGTCTTCCCTTGTATCTCAGTTCTGCTTATGTTCTCATCTAAAACAGACTAAAAACTCAAGAGATTTAAGATCCACTTGCCGTAATTTGATGCTTAACCACATTTTTACCGTTTCCAACAGAGAGCTTTTACCGAAATACCAAGGAAATCTCGATGGGAACCTGCAAAGTTGGCTGAAAGTGGACTTCGAGCCAAAGGTAAAAGAAATGGAAGGCTGTGGAGAAGAAGCTGTACAGGAGGTCACTTCAAAGAGGGCTGTGTGCCAGTTGAACAGGCAGCTCTTAACGCGGCGACCTTATATGGAAATCCTCTGTAGGATAGCCAGGGGTACCTGGAGCTCTCTGATCTATACGAGAGGAGACACGTTCGTTGAGTCAAAAGCGGGTGGATGTGTGACATTTAGGATGAAAGAATAATGGTCAGAAATTCAGGGGAGTCAAACTCAAGACTCGTGGGCCAGATGCGTCCCGTGGGGTGCTTAGATCTGGCCCGCTCTGGAAACAGCGAAGGACCGCCCTGCGGTGCCTTTTGCCAGTGAAAACTGAGCTGGGGAGGGCCCTGTACGGACCTCCCGAGTTCCGTTTTCTGTTGCGATGGCCTCCTACAGCCCTCTGCCAGCGAAAACGGAGCTCAAGAGCTTCATTTTCATTGGCAGAGCGCTCGGACCATCTCAAGACGCTCCCGACACGAGTGACATTGAGTTGGCCACACCCCCACGTGGTCAGACACAACCCTGTTGCAGCTCTCAGTGAAATCGAGTTTCACACACACACATACACAAGGACTAGATGGAAGGTGGTTCATTGGAGAGATTTGGGGGGGAAAATCTGTTACAAATTTCAATAGTTATTTAGAAGAACTGTCCTCCATGGGCTTAACCAAATAAGCAGCTAAGCCAGCTCCATTGAGGGTTAGTGGAAAGATCAATGATACATTGGATTGACCTTACTTTGCTTCCATTTCAGGTTGCTGGCTCTTGAAGAATGCCAAGGGGAAGACATGGAACAGAATGGTCTCTGCTCAATATTGGGGCGTTAAGTAGTAGTTGAATAATTGTGGGATCCACTGATTAGCTTACAAAACCTTGTGTGTTTCTTGCAAGCAGACATATTCCTGTGTGCTTCTAATTGTTAAAACAGATACTTGTTTGAATAATCTAGCTGTTTCCAACTGCATTTGCTGCTGCTGTTTTACTGTACTGTGGTTAATGGTAGCTTACTTAATAAACCAGACTGGGCACACAACCTGTGAAGTCGTTTCATGATCTTGTATCCTCTGAATCTTTTTTTTACTTCTGTGTGCTTCTAGAAAGCAACACAGTAGAACTCCGACTGGTATTGCTCATTAATGCAACATTAGGCAGGTTAAGAAAAAATTGAGGTTGTGTTGAGTGGTTTTCTCTTGCAGCTGAAATTTCCCAGGTAGCTGGCTATTCTTCAGTTACTTTTCATTCTCCATCTTCTGGATTAATGGTCGCCAACCAGCAGGCCCAGGACCTCTGGTGGTCCGTGAGAAAATTTTGGTGGTCCGCAGAGAAATGTCACCCCCAAAACACTACTCAAATCAATTAATCCAGGCTGCGGGGGAACACAAGACTGCGCTGCCCACATGGCTCTTGGGAACACAAGGCTTGTGGGGAGGGGGGAGCTTGCCTCACTCACCCCACGGGGCCTGGCTACTGGGCTGCTTCTTTCTTCTGCTTTTGGCTGCATGCAAGGAAAGCAGCAAAAGTCTTTCTTTCTCTCCCCCAAACTCCTCCAGAAACGAGTCTTTGGGACCCTGCAAGGCATCCTGCCGGCGCAACAAGTCTCACAAAGACTCATTTCTGGTGGAGTTTGGGGGAGAGAAAGACTTCTGCTGCTTTCCTTGCATGAAGCCAAATGTCGGTCTCTTTCCCTCCCTCCCTCTCCTCTCCCCCCCCCAGAACGGAGCTGGAGAGGGTATCCTGCGACCCCAAATAAACAATGATCTGATCGATCGGTAGGCAAATGGGGTGGGGCATTTTCCTGCAGACTTTTTTGGGGATTTTCCAAGGGTCTCTGGCCCGCAGAGATTTAAAATTATGAGTTTGGTGGTCCCTGAGGTCCAAAAGGTTGGTGACCCCGTTCTGAATTGTTTGGCAGGAGGCTGACAATAAAGCTCCCTTTCCAATCCTGATGACGGCACAACTTTTTAAGCGCAAGCGGAAAGGAACGTGGCTTTTGAATAACTTGTCAATCTACATTTTTGCAAATATTTTATTATAAATAGGTAAAATAATAGTACAAAAAGAAAAACAGGTGACGTTTGAAAATAAAAATCTTTTTGAGTTGAAAAGCCATAATTGGAGACAATGGTCTATACACAGCATCGGGCAAATTCTGCCACATAATTATCACAGAGACCTCAAATACAATGCTGATAAATTATCCTCCATTGGTGGGATATCTGCAAAATACTAGGTTTTCAAGTTGATTTTTCTGGCTCGTAGTTTTTCCAATGTTTTCTGTAAGAAAGTAGGAAAGAAAATAATAAATGGAAGAAGTATAATAGCAATACCACTTAGAAATTTAAAAGTGACCAAAAGGGAGCAAGGGAAAAGGGTGGTTTCTGACAAAAAGTTATACAGTCAAACTCCTGGACAGCTACAATGATTTGGGGGATATTGCCTATTTTACCTGCTCTGCTTTTAGACAAAACAGTAGCCTTTGCTTAACAAAAATTGGGGACTGGAATGGCTAAGCCATTGTTTTTGACATGATCACATCACTTAGCGACGGCAATCCCAGTAGTTCTCATTGCTGTGGTTAAAACAAAAAAGACATGATGCTAACTAAGCAAGAACCTCATGACTGACTGCCAACTTCTTTACTGGCTTCCCATAAGCTGTCAGAAGGGAAGCCAGTTGGAAATGGTAATTGCCTGGTGACTCCAAAGGAAGCTGGAAGGTGGGTGGTAAGTATTTAAAAGTGCTGCGGCAATTATATGCAGGCTGGGGAATGGTTACTATGGTGCGAGAGTGGAGTATGAGGTCCCTGGAATTTTGTTCTCCGGGGCTTGGGAGAGAAAGGTCCAGAAGCAATTTGCAAGCTTCTCTGCAGGCTTCCCCCGCTGAATTTGCTTGTGGGAAACTGGCAGGGACAGTTGCAAATGGCAATTCTTAAAGTGGTGACTGGAACATTGAGAACCTGGGTGTAAGTACCACTTGTTCAGCGCCACTGCAAATTCAAACTGTTAACTGGGGACTAACTTACTCGATCCTTTATACCAGGGGTGTCAAACGGTCCGTGGGCTGGAGGCATCACACACTAGTCACACCCACCCCTGGTTTAGCAAAGGGGAAAGTCGCGATACGTCATGTGATGACAACGTAATAGCATGAGGTTGACACCCCTGCTCTATACTGACAAGTTTTCATGAAGTACTCACATGGAATGTCATAACAGCTGCTTTTTAAATATAGTTGGACACAAGAGAAAAATGGCATTAAAAGGAATTTGACTTCTGACACTAGCTGCCAACTACATTTAGTTTTCTGCATTGCGAACAGGATGAATTCCTCCATTGCTAAATATAGTCACTTATTAAAAGAATAAATACAACCAGCAAAATTTAGAAGTTTTTTTTAAAATTAGATGCTGGGATGAAATATTGTGTTGCAGATGTTTTACCTTTTGAAATTCCTTTGCTCTTTCCCTGTTCTTGGCGTAATTTTCTTTTCTGTCTTTCTCTTCCTTTCTGTTTTTCACTTCTGCCAGATTATTATACAGTCTGCCAAAAAGTAGAAAGTTGTTCCAGTTACCAGTAAATTATTCAAAAAGCAATAGTAGCCTTTAGGGGAAATTTCCAGTCTCCAGTCAAGACATCGGCAGAAATAATAATTTGAGACCTAAGAGCCAGACTTCCTTGTGGAAACACACGGGGACCATCGCTCTCCAATTGTTTACCTATTGTACCCAATCTGGCAGGAAAGGCATTCTCCAAGCACTCAGCTGGTGTGATCCAGAAGGAGGCCCTTTTCTGCTGTCTAACTTGCCCCCTGGTGCATCATCCCTCCTAAGATTAGATTGGCATTGTCCCTGTTGGGCTTTTGTAAATCCTTGAAAATCTGCCTTTGTGCCAATGTGTGTGGCCCTGGATGTATACAGAATTCATTCGGCTGGCTGGCTGATCAAATGATGACTTGTGCTTTATTTTTTTATTTGCTTTTTTATATTGTGTGTATTTCATGTTTTACTGTAGGCTGTGTAGAACAAAATAAAAATGAGATGGGCAACCATGTAAATCAAATAAATATACAATACGTGTCGATGTGACAACCTTATAAGCTGCACCGATTTGCCAGTATGCTTCAGGGGCAATTCAAGGTGCTGATGATGGCCTGCAAAGCCAAAATCAAAGGCAGTTCTCTGGATAAAATAACATGGCTTATTAAAAAAATACATAGGTTTAATTTCTCTGAAGTCGAGGGAAGGTACAATACCTTGAAGTCCGTTGCTGCATTTGTGCCACAGCCTCTTTCCTGTCAAGTGGAGAGCACCTTTTTTCTTCCACTTTCTTTAAAAGATCGACAGCTGCCCCTTGAATCCAAGCAGGACATGAAACACAACAAGGATTAAATTAGAGAAATCTTTCAGGACAGGAAAGATAAGAGGTAAAAGCAATTCCTCCCAATATGTGCATAAAACTGAGGTACAAGAACTACTACACAAATACTTGGGATTATTTTGCCCATGTTCCTGCACACACACACACACACCTTCCTCAGAATGTTTACAAATCACAACATTCCCAAATTAAGGGCCATAAGCAGAGGGTTCTTCTAAAATGATTGTTCACATTTCACACTCTTTTCCCTTAATTTATACTTGTTTGCTGACGATTACCATGAAGCGCCCGGTTTACTTTTCGTTTATGGAGTTGTGGTTTTTTCAGTGGCAATTCCTTAGACTGGGTCTTTTCCGAGCTCTGCTCTCGGTTTTTTAGTTTCTCCACCCTTTTCAAAGATCTCTCAATGAAATCTTTCTTCTGCTTCAAAAATGATTCCTGCAGGCTGCCGTGGACAGGTGACAATATAACTGGGGAGGAGAGAGAAAAAAAAAATGCATTTTTACAAATAGTGTGATTTTCAATAACCCCAGCCCCAGTCCCACAAGGCATTGGTTATTTTCAAAAATATATAACACACAGAGTAAACAATAATCATAATAAGTTTGAGGGCAAGAAATCTTTCGGAAATGCAGAAGGCTACTGCTATTGCTTCTGTATTTTAAACTTACAAATTTAGCTATATAAAATCTATGGCTCATACTAAATGTTGAATGTGGAACAGCAGGTCATCAGAACACTCCTTGGCAGGTGAGCCATGGTATTTGTTTCAGAGCATAACCCTTTAAACATGGAAAATAAGGGACAATGACCTGAAACAGTTGTGTGAACACAAAACAGCTTTTTAACCACAGAAGCGATCCAACCCAAATCTGTGCTCTTTCGTGCTTGGAGCATTTCTAGCACAGATTTTGAGTTCAAAGCCTTTTGCACAGTAATAATACTAACAAACCGGCCTTAGGCCAGATCCTGTAAGCACTGCGGTCAGATTTTAGGCAAGATGGAACCCGCAAAAGCACACTCTGGATGCAAAAGCATGCAAGTGTAATGAAGCCAGTCTATTTAAGGTGCTTGGTGCATTCTTCCTTTACTTCCTCTTTGTGGCTTACGAAGGAAGGTCTGATACAGGGATGGTTCATAAAGTCTTTTTAGAAGAGAATGAGTAAAGCCATCTTACTAAAATTCCTTTTTTGGAGGGGTGTATACAAGATTCAGGATAATGAGACAGCATCCTCAGAGAACACCCCCCCTCTCTCTATAAGCTGACTTAATACCTAACCATCAACACTCTAATTAACAAGTAAAAGCTACACACAACCAGGAATCATGGAAGGAAGGAAGGAAGGAAGGAAGGAAGGAAGGAAGGAAGGAAGGAAGGAAGGAAGGAAGGAAGGAAGGAAGGAAGGAAGGGAGGGAGGGAGGGAGGGAGGGAGGGAGGGAGGGAGGAGAGGGAGGGAGGGAGGGAGGGAGAGAGAGAGAGAGAGAGAGATATGAGGGACTCAAGATTGGATCCTGCAACCATTATCCTGGGAGGTGTGTATTTGCCTTCATTCACAAGACTTCAGGGAGTCCTCAAGTTAATAAGAGTTCATTTAGTGACCATTCAAAGTTACAATGGAAATGAAAAAAGCGACTTATTGATTTTCACACTTCATGACTGCTTGTCACGACTACGCAACACACGCGTTTGCATCGAAGCCACAGCGACCTGAAGGATGGCATTCCTCTTCATCAGAATAAACTCTGTATCATAATGATATGCGTGGTCTATGTAAACTGCTACGAGGTGAAACTCTATGCATTAACCACGATTCATGTGATTGAGTTCATACGAATAATGATCATTAAAAACGGTAATCATGGGTAATGAAGGGTAATCAGGGGTAATGAAGGGTAATCAGGGGTAATGAAGGGTAATCAGGGGAAATCATTATAAATATCGAGTCCCAGGAAACTCGGGTTAGATCCAACTTTATTTTATTCTGTTTGCTTAGCTATTATCTCGGACTCCTTGCGGAGGGAGAAATAAACAATAAGCTTTTGTGTTACGAAATACTGAAGCGTAGAGTGTCTTATTTTCTCCCTGCATTTGTGCCAAAGATTAGCTAAGACGGTTGCAGCATCCCTACAGTCACGTAATTTACATTCAGATGCTTGACAACGGGGTTCATATTTATGACGGTTGCAGTGTCCCAGGATTCTGTGATCACCTTTTGCGACCTTCGGACAAGCAAAGTCAATGGGGAAGCCAGACTGACATAGCAACTATGTTAACCATGCTAATTTAACAACTGCAGTGATTCGCTTAACAAATGTGGCAAGAAATATCGTAAAATGGGGGGGAAAACTCACTTAACAAATTTCTCACCTAGCAACTTAAGTTCTGGCCTCAGTTGTGGTCATAAGTTGAGGACTGCCTGTATTATCTGCCTGGGTATTACAGTTTTTAATTCAAGCTGCTATCCTCTCTGAATATCAAGAGGCTCTGATTTACATTCATACATTTACAATGTATACCACTGTACATACCACCTCTTGGCTTGTAGTTTTCATCCGGATCATTTAGGGGGCCTGGCGTTACTGATGGATAGTCCAGCTGAGTGAAAAATTCATCCACTTCTGGGTTCAATGGGAGAAATCCTCTACTCTGTCAAAAAAATAATCTCTCTATATAAAAGTGAAATACATCTCACGCATCTTCACAAAATCTCCAGAACAGTAAAGCCTACAAACTTGAAATTTGCCACGTATGTTTTTCTTGGCTCCTAGGTGCTCACTAAGAAAGGATTTTTCGAAATGACCATCAGAGCATTAGTATTTTGTATATTATTATTAACAGGCTCTGATGCTAAGGAGTTCTACTCCTCCTCCCCACCTGAAAGAAATCTGTTCCAAATGCAAAACACAAGCAGAGGAGTTTCAGTTTCAGAGCACCAAGCACTTTTATTACAGAACAGTTGAGCTAAGCCACGCCCAGGCTCCTTGCTGTCTCCTTGCTCATACAGCAAATACTGTTTCAGTTTCCATGTTTCAGTTTCCAAACAGCCCTCATTTTCTCACACACGGACAGGACGCTAGCCAGATGAATACCGATGGATGCTGGCAGGCAGAGGCACAATTTCCCCCTTATTTTCTTCCCCGACCACAGTTTCATAGGGAAGCACGGGTATCAAGCTAGTATGTAAATATAATAAGGTGTTGTTGGCACAGTAAGGATTGATGCAATAAAAAGAACAAAACCACTAAAAGGATGAATACACACCTAAAATAAAGAATAGCTGAGGTTTCACTTTTTAACTGGAATATATTGGCCTTAATTACAGGTAGTCCCCGGCTTATGTCCATTTGTTCAATGACAGTTTGGTGATGAAAATAATGGATAAACAACTAGTCCCTGAAGTCTCAGCCATTGCAACAGCCCTGCAGTTACATGATCACGATCCAGTCACTTGGGTGCCTGGCTGATTACTAAGTTACAGGGAGACATGATCATATGATTGCCATTTGCAACCTCCTGGTGGGTTTTCCACAAGCAAACTCAAGGCTGTTAGGGCTGGTTATAAGTCATTCCTGCCTACTGCAGTCTGCTGCCTGCAAAGCTTGTACTGGGTCTCCCAGGCGCTCTCTAGCCTTCCTCAACTCAAGCGGTGCCTCATAAAGGTTACAGCAGCAACCAGGATTGCCGTCGCTAAGGGATGCGGTCCTGTGATGTCACATTTTCCTTAGTGACAACAGTCCTGGCCTCAAAAGTTATTGTTAACCAGTTGGTCAACTACTTATCTTATTAAGCAGCCAAATGGCCTGCAAATTCAAAGCACTCTTTTCTTTATGATTCCACCATTCTTCCATCGTATGTACATTCGTAATTCATCTGGCCAGATTAAAAAGTGCCTATTATCACTCCTCACGTTATTACCTGGGGAGAGTCCTTCACTTCCAAATGAACGCCAGGTATAAGCTCTGATTCTGCAGTGCTGATATCATTAGAGCTTACTAGCGTCAGGTCCGGTTCTTCCATGATGCCTCTTCCTGTAAGGGTCTCCTAAGAAATTAATGGTAGGAAACCTTAAATAATCAGAATTTCTATAAAAAACGCACGTTTTGTCTGCCAGAGATAAGCATTTGATTCAAGACCTGCATCTTTCTATCCCAACCCTTTAGGGGCAGGGGGTCCCAAGCTTTACGACTTGTGAACTTCACCTTCTAGAATTCCTTAGCCAGCCATGCTGGCTAAGGATTCTGGTAGTTGAAGTCCATAAGTGTTCTGACCCAACCTGGTTCCAAGAGAGCAAAACACAAGTCAAAGGCAGCAAGCCCCCGCCTTTTAAGGTTTAATCCATGAATTCTGTTTCTTCACAGATAAAAGGCTGCTTCCAACTAATTAGCTCTGACAAGAAAGAGCCTTGCCAAGTTGTTTGTCAAGGCTGCCAAATACCCAGAGATAAGAAGTAGTTTCCAAGAGTTTTCAAATACTAACTACGATGTCCACGAGGCTGAGCGTCAGAGTGTCTTTGCCTTCTGCAAAGAACGCTTCTTCAAACCTGGCTTTTATCCTCTTGAGGGAGGGGCCATTACCTTGCAGCCTTACTCCCGGGGTGGCCTGTGCTGCTGTAACTTCTCTCTCCTACGATCAATCCTGCATGCACACGCACTTGGCACAGGCTCCTCGGGAATCTCCTCATCGCTGCTGCCAGCTCCCACAATCTCTGAAGGCAGCAGTCCACTCCCCAATGGTCCCTCATCTGAGTCCTCGCTCTCCTCCACCATCCGCGCCTGCTGCCAGCTAACCACAAGAAGTCTTAAAATTGTCAAGTTTGGAGCCCCCCTCCCCTGCAAAAGGTCATATCATGAGAGATACCACCAAAAGAGCTAAAGTTGATGCAACAGGACCGACACTTTGGCAATACCCCATCATGAACCCTCCTCTTAGGGCAGGCATGGCCTTCAAATATTTAGCAACCGGTTTTCTGCCTGGTTGCTGGGTTGGCATGGCCAAGGTGGCCGTGGCCTAGTCAGCCTCCTGCACCATTTGGGGGGGGGGGGAAACAGCCTCTGGGAGGGTAAAAACAGCCTCCCTGGGCTCCGGAGGCCCTCCAGAAATGGGCCTTTTTCCAGCCTTCTGGAATTTCCAGCCAATCATTGCAACTACCAGTTCAGCGAACCAGATGTAAAATTAACATCCAGTTTGACCGAACCAGTGCAAACTGGTAGCAGCCCACCCCTGTCTTAGGGAAATCAGATTAGTTCTGTCCTTATTTGGCCTATGTCTATTAATTTGTTGTTCTTTCTTCTGGCATTTGAGCAATTGCAAATCAAATTGAGTTATTTTTATACCTTTATGTACTACTCCTATATGTTTTAATTAGGGTAAACAGCTTTTGTTAGCTCAAAAACAGTGCATTTAATGTGTTGTGGTTCGCCGGCAGCAGGTGTGGATGGCTGAGGTCTCGGAGAGCGAGGACTCAGATGAGGGGCCTGCGTGTGATGCAGAGATGGAGCCAGGACCATCAGGGAGTAGAATGCTGCCTTCAGAGATTGTGAAGGCTGGTAGCAGTGATGAAGAGGTCGCCGAGGAGCCTGTGCCCAGTGCACGTACGGCTACTCGAAGGAAAGAGCAGCTGCAGCAGCACAGGCGACTCGGGAGTAAGGCTGCAAGGTAACGGCCCCTCCCTCAAGAGATAAAAGCCAGCTGAGAAACCGGAGTTCTTTGCAGGAAGCAAGGAAGTTTTTGCACTTTAGACTTGTGGACGTTCGGAATATCTTGGTTGGTGTTGCGTTTGAAGTATTTCTTAGTAACTTTATCTAGTGTTCTTGGCAGCCTTGCACAACCTTGGCAAGGCTCATTCTTATCAGAAATAATTAGTTTGAAACAGCCTTTTAACCATGAATGAACAGAATTCGTAAAGAATCATTACAAGGTTTTGCTGTTACCTCTGTTTCGTGTTTGTTTCCTTGGAACAAGGTTTGGGTCAGAACATAATGTCCCCTCTAAGCAGAACAGCTTCAATTTGATTTACTGAATTTAAATCATCTCTATCTCAGATCCCTTAGACTTACCCAAACAGGGATGCTGCACTGTGACAAACGGGAATCCACGCTTTTAGCCTGGATGGCATCCATATTTAGTTGTGGAAACATGGCGGGCTGACTGACATTTTCCTCAGCAGAATTCTGGAAGGGATTGCCAGAGTTCATTTCTTGAGGCCAACCCAGAAGCTCCTTCGATTTTGGAAACCTCTGCTCTTGCGTGGAATTTAAAGCATAATGGGCGATATCACTTTCTATCAATCGGTTCCTGGTCCCCGTTTCATTGTTTTTGTTGAACGACGCTGTGGGTAGTTCAACGAAGCAGAGGCTCTCTGTCGTTGAGCTCGTGTCCTCTTTTGCCAATTCTGTCCTCTCATGAGTACTTTTCCTTGGGCCAAAACTTGGAATCATCTCGTACATGGAAGTCTGATCTTCAACCGGAATAAGGCTGCGAAAATTTTCTATGGACGAACAGAAGTAACGAAAGTTGTTATCATCTTGCAGGGCCTCACATGATCCAGTCTCGGGTGAAAGAACGACACGGCCCTCAACGCAGTCCTTGCTTAGCTCACGGTTTTCTTCAGGGTTGAAACCAAAAGCTCCGGATCCACTAAAACTGTTGTGCAGGGTACTTTCCAGAGACAGCCGTTCGGACAATTCTTCGGCAGCTAGGTGAACAGCTGAGAAGTGGCAGCAAACTGTTTTTAGGTAAGGTTGAGTACGCATAAATTCAGAACATGACTGAAGTTTTAGAAGACCGAAGCAGAGGAAGGAACAATTATTGTGTGTATTAAAAAATAAATAAAGTAGCCTTCCACCAGGTCAGAGCATCTGCTCTAAAGCCAGATGGATGCTTCATTCAAGATTCTCAAGCAAAGGCCTTACCGGAACCTTCAAGATCTCAGAGACAGGGGGGAGCACACTCTACCGTGTTTCCCCAAATAATAAGACCCAACCAGAAAATAAGCCCTAGCATGATTTTTTTAGGATGCTCATAATTTAAGCCCTACCCCAGAAATTAGCCCCAGTTAAGATCATCAACCAGACGGACACATTTAATACTGTATTTCCCTGAAAAATAAGACCTAACCGGAAAATGTCCCAATGCGTCTTTTGGAGCAAAAATTGATATAAGACCTGGTTGTCAACTCATAAAATATTTCTCTGGTCTTTTAAGAGTTGCCAGCAGAAAGGGGTGAGGGGGAAGTAGTACATTCCTTAAATGCTTCCATAGATAATTTCTAGGCGATTAAAATTTCTGGTGCGCAAAATTATAACTGGACAGCATGATTGATGATTCTTGGCTATGGAAGGTACACCCAGGTAGCACCAGCATGCTCACTCCTATTAAATCTTCTTTAAGCTCTGATAGATCTGGCTAGAGGCTCATGATTTAAATGGGGGTGAATACCGGAGCCCTGTTTTTGGGAAAACACGGTACCGAGCTATAATTCCTCACTGAAAAACGTTTTTTTCCTAAGGTATAGAACCTGATTAACCAAGTCATAATGATTATTTCTCAATAAGGTAAAGGTTTCCCTTTACCTTAACAGGGGGTGCTCCTCTCCGTTTCTTAGCCAAGGGAGCAAGCGTTGTCGGATGGTCATGTGGCCAGCAGGACTATATGCTCATGGAACGATGTTACCTTCCCACCGAAGTGGTACCTATTTATCTACTCACATTTGCATGCTTTTGAACTGCTAGGTGGGCAGGAGGTGGGGCAAGGAACGGGAGATCACCCTGTTGCGCAGTGCTCGGGTTTTGAACCCAGGCTGTCAGTTTTCCAGCTCACAAGCTCAGCCTCTTCAATGCCAGAGGCAAATGTCATGGAAACCATGAGATGCAAACAAAACTATCAGCGCAGATGGTAATCGGTAATTGGTTTGTCATCAAATGTTTCTTCTATATCTTGCTTGGCAATCTATACCTTGTTCTATTGTTTTAAAATGTTTTTAAGATTTTAATTAAATAGACTGTATGTCTCTGAAGTGAGCCGCCCAGAGTTGTTTGCTGAGATGGGTGGCTATTGAAATCAAATGAATGAGTGAATAAATGAGTGAATGAATGAATGAATATCTTTGCTGTAAAATCTGCTGGGGAAAGTGAATCAAACGGAACCTTTGGAACCTAAACTTCAAAGCTGAATAGAAATAGGTCAGCACCTATTCAAATATCCTCCCATTTGTTAACAAAATAACTTTTTACTTTTAAAAACATTTTCCCAACTTCAAAGACCAAATGAGTAAACAATTACCTTGCCTTGGCTGATTCACCCTTTCATCATTCTGTTCCTTTAGCTGAAAATTGCTTAGGTTTCCTCTGCTAATAAATAAAGTACTGTTCCTTCCCTCTTCTATGGTAGAGGATGTTAAATCTTGGCTCTTAGATAAATCTGAAACCTATAGAATAAAAATGCATCAGGGGAGAATCAAGATGTAGCATGAAAATCTCATGAGAGGTGGCTAAAAACCTTCCAAGTTTTCTCATCTTAACATATGGAGTTCTGGTGCTACCAATGATTTGGTAGAATCAGAACCACTGGAATTGAAATGGTGGCAGAACATTTTTGTAACTATCACGCAGCAACAAAACTGTTAGTCCACTATAGAACCATGTTATGGACTTCATGGTAACATACGTTACACAGATACAGGTAGTCTTCAACTTACGACCACAACTGAGCCCCAAACTTATGTCATTAAGCCAGACAGTTAAGTGGGTTTTGCTCCATTTTACCTTTCTTGCCATGGTTGTTAAGTGAATCACTGCAGTTGTTAAGTTAGTAACATGGGTTATTAAGTTAATCCGGCTTCCCCGTTGCCTTTGCTTGTCAAGTCAGCAAAAATGATCACATGATCCTGGGAAACGGCAACCGTCATAAAGATGAGTCAGTTGCCAAGCAGCTGAATTTTGAACACATGACCATAGGGATGCTGCCGTGGTCATTAAGTGTGAAAAATGCTCATAAGTCACTTTTTCCAGTGCTGTTGTAACTTTAAACGGTTACTAAAATGAACTGTTCTAAGTCGAGGACACTTTGGCTAGTTACGTATTAGTTAGGTAACTATACCTATTTGCCACAATGAATGTACTGTTGAAGATAATTAAGCCAGAGCTGACTTTTCAAAAGAATAATAATTCTCCGTTTTCTCCCTTCAAAAATACCTTGCTTAAGTCTTTGCTGCTGTGAGATATTCTGCACTGAGAAAGAGTTGAGCTGATGTCAAAGTCGGAACTCGGTTTCAAAGGCTGAAAAAGTTCCCGATGGAAATTTGGAAAATTTCTTTCTATATCAGTAGCATCAAGCCCAACCGCTGGATCTAAAATAAATGGAATGGAATTTCAGACAGTACCACACACGTTTATTTCAGAATTTAACTTTTGTGGCTTGTTACTTTGTAGTCACTATGACAACTCTATAAACCTTAGACGACCAATTTGGAGTCATAAAATTGGAAGTAAAACGACATGTAGAGTAAATAATAGGAACATTCAGTGAACACTAAAAAAATAAAAAAAAATCTAATATTGTGTCAAGAGGAAATACCAACTCCATGCAAATTTTTCCAGACTGCAAAATTCAGAGAAACAGGGACTTAAAAAATGCAACATTAAAACAATAACTTTTTCACTCAGCTTCTGGTCTATTGTGTAACTACAATTCTGTTGATCCACTACACGGTGTGTGTGTGTGTGTGTGTGTGTGTGTGTGTGTGTATTTTGTACTGTGTAACACAATACAGCATTAACACATAAAAAATTAACAAAAACAGCATATAAAGTATCTATCAAAATATAAAACATCAGAGCAGTGAATTATTTTTAAAAACACACAGGACAAGTGATGAATAAAATTATGCATAACATTAAATTATGTATGAGCAGTTACTGGGGTAGCTAAGCCCACGGCCAGCATATTTATTTAAGCATAGCTGGCTGGAGAACTCTGGGAGTTAAAGTCCACAAGACTTAAAGTTGCCAAGTTTGGGGAACACTGATCTAAATCATTTAGTAATTGGACAGCAATGCACTCAAGATGATGTATTTCATGCAGAGATTCAGGGAACCTCCTGGGGGGGGGGGGGAATTCCATCACAGTATGATGTAAAATTGGTGGGACGTTCCCACAATCCCAATCACTGTACATAGTGGAAACAGCATATTGCATGGGGAAATAATGCACAGAGAATTAATTTTTTCTGAATGCTTTGGAATACTCCATTTATTATCTTCTAATTCCATTACCATGGCCAGAAGATACATTACTCAGTGATGACCAGCTGAAATCTTTTCTGTATTTGTTTATTATTTGCTGGATTTTGCTTCCATTGTACTCCATTTCTTCAAAGGGGAGGCGAGAACTGGGATGCTTTGAGGAGTCATCAGATTTTTGTATAAATGAAGGAGCGTTTGAACTCTCCTTTGCTGGAAAGCTGAAAAGGCTAGTCTGTTGCTTGGCTGCACAGGACTCTGCAAAGCAATTACAAATAATTCTGAACTTTACTCACATCAAATAAAAAAGAAACCCAAACATTTCCATTTGCAAGAACTGGGTGGTTAATGTGTCTCATAGTTTCATATCAGGTAGAGCAGGGGTGTCAAACTCAAGGCCCAGGGGCAAGATCCAGCCCACAAGGCCTCCCTGGAAACAGCAAAGGACTGGCCTGCGGCACCTCTGCCAGCGAAAACGGAGCTGGGGGGGGGGAACCCTCAGAGGGTTGCTGGCAGAGGGTTGCAGGAGGCTGTCACAGCCAAAAATAGAGGTCGTGAGGCCAGCAGGCGGCTGTCCTGACTCCGTTTTCACTGGCAGAAGGTTGCAGCAGGCCATTGCAGCTGAAAATGGAGGTTGTGAAGGCCGCAAGTGCCCTCCCAAGCCCCATTTTTGCTGGCAGAAGGTTGTAGGAAGCCGTCGCAGCTGAAAATGTAGCTTATGAGACATTCACTGGCAGAACTCGCGGGCCACCACAGGCACCCCTGACATGAGTGAGGTGTTGGCTACACCCCCTGTCCTCCCGAAGTCAAACATAACCCTGATGCAGCCCTCAATGAAATCGAGTTTGACCCCCCTGAGGTAGAGCTTCACAAACATAGGTTCTAGCTAACTGCCTGTGGAGATTTTCAGTCCTCCCGGTCATAGTTATCTCAAAGGTGCTTTTTCAAAAAGCAACTGGACTATTGTTTTTTCCTTGAGGAAAAGGAAGAAGGGTTTCGATTTCTCATTCAAGAAACTTCATCAATGGTGATGGTGGCAGGGATGGAAGGATAAGTCTGACAGTTGAGAAAAAAACAGCCCAGTTGCCTTTTGAAAAAGCACCTTTCTCGCTCATTCTATTTTATTTATTTATTTAAGCAGATAGATAGATAGATAGATAGATAGATAGATAGATAGATAGATAGATAGATAGATAGATAGATAGATAGATATGAGAGAGAGAGAGAGAGAGAGATAAAAGAGGCCAGGTCATTTTATTGGAATTTGCCACAAACTTATTGTCATGCCCCAGCATATAATCTTTATATACTGTTGTTGCTCTCTAACCCCATCTAGTGGACGGAGATACAAATGTGCCCCAACATATCTTTATATACTGTTGCTGCGCTTTAGCCCCATCTAGTGGCTGGAGTAGACAAAATACTAAGTATATTGTTTGAAGCTGACCCAACCCATTTTACCCATCAGCCCACAATCTCAAACCAAGTGCACGCTGGGAAGCTAGACTCCATTTTCCTTTAGCATTTGGAGAAGACAGAAGCACAAAGAAGAATCCATTTTAATCTGTGGCATATGGTCATCCAAGGACAAACCCACATCCCACACACAGTGCCCTGCTGGTGATTTACATTACTTATATTTATTAATTGTTAAGTTCAGCAGTAAGTCAATACTTGTATTTTGTTCTCATTGTAGGTATTCCTATTTTCCCCAGTTTCACCATATCCTGTTCAATAAAGCATTCAGACCTGTGTACACGGTCTGTTTTATTGGAGGATAGGTGGGTTTAGCCACATGTCAAGCTGCACATAGACTAACATGTAGTGAGGACAGAACATTTACCTTTACCAGCAAGACTATCATCTATGTTGTAATTTTTTATAAAGTTGGCAGCAGAAGGAGTCACTGAAGAAAAATAGCCAGAAGCTACCTGCTGTGTACAAGTTGTTGGTGTTAACAAACCCGGAGACCACGCATTTGAAAGTGTTACCTAGGGCAAGAGTATTATACAGTATGAGTACTGATTACTACAAGTGCTTCAAATCAAAACTTACTCCATTCTGAGCTCAGTTCAAGTGTAGAAACCTCCATGTATTCAATTGTCAGTACATGTCAGGTTCATCACTGCTCAGAACAGTCAATCTCATTCTTGCTCTCCTCCTCTCCCCACCTCCCAGCTTCCAGCAAAATCCCCCCTTCCTCAGACTACACATTCATACTCATTCATCACACACAACACTCACAAATCATCAAACACACAAACACAAGTTCAGGCTTGAATTGCTTCCCAGAACTGTATATAAATCATGCACCAGAGATCAGCTGATCATTTTAGTGCTCATATTTGGCTATTTCTCATCACAGAGCCACAGTGAATAAGAGGCTCTCAGAGGAATAATAAAGCAATTCAAGATACTTTTATGGCTATTAAATGATAAAAATCTGTATTCTGCACTATTACAATATAAAATGTAGTATGTGTTAACTGTGTGTCTTTTAAAACGCTTTCAAGAAATGTAGTACTTTGTTTGCAAATGACTTTTTTAATCGAATCAAAATAAAGCTTAACATTCTTTTAAATGAGAGACTGTACTTCCATGCTGTTATTTACATAATATCAAATAATACCGTCTTTTCGGTATTATTTTTGCCTTTTAAAGAATCTAAAAGGGACACTGCAATGGAAAACATATGCAAGTAAATGTGCCAGATGGAGCGCCTTAGACCTTTTTATGTCACATGAAGTGTAAAACATGAAGAGTATATTTTGTTCATGTCACTTCCAGGTTGAGAGTACTAATGAACAGTATTTAAAATGCAAAGATTAAAAGAGAATGAGATTGTTTAAAGTAAATGGTACAATTATATAAAATACTAAACACTAGTTTTTATTACTTACTTGGCTGTTTGGCCTCAGTGATGGATCCGGAGATGTAACTTTTCTTCCATTCTCAGCAGGATAATTTGATAAATGTCGATCTACAGAAGTAAATTCTTTGGAATGGATTGGATATAAAGAAGAGGAAGCAACATGAAACAACTGGCAAGTCATGATGCGCTCAAGTTTAACTCTATGTGGTCACACAGACATAATTCCACAAGTGGTGGTTGACAATCATTGCAGCAGCACCACACAGTACATCTAAGCAGAGGTTCTCAAGCTGTGGCAACTTTTAAGATCTGTGGATTTTAACTTGTCTTCAACTTCAAACCCACATGGCTGGGGAATTCTGGGAGTTGAAATCCACAAATCCGGAAGTTGCCAAGTTAAGAAATGTTGCTCTAGAGCAGGGGTCTCCAACTTTGGCAACTTTACGACTTGTGGACTTCAACTCCCAGAATTCCTCAGCCAGCACACACTGGCTGAGGAATTCTGGGAGTTGAAGTCCACAAGTTGTAAAGTTGCCAAGGTTGAGACCCCTGCTCTAGAGCAGGGGTGTCAAACTCAAGGCCTTTGTTAAATAAGTTTTGCCTCACTTTATGACCTTTCTTGCCACAGTGGTAAAGTGAATCGCCACAGTTGATAAGTTAGCAACCTGGTTAAGTGAATCTGGCTTCTCCGTTGACTTTAATTGTCAAAAGGTCGCAAAAGGTGATCACATTGACCCTGGGACACTGCAACCATCCTAAGTACATGCCAGTTGCCAAGCATCTGAATTTTGATCACATGATCATGAGGCTGCTGCAAAGGCCAGAACTGTGAAGAACGGTCATAAGTCACTTTTTTCAGTGCTGTTCAGTCACTAAGTGAACTGTTCTAAGTGGAGAACTATTGGTACAGGTAATCCTCGACTTACAACCCTTCGTTTAGTGACTCAAAGTTAAAAACAACACTGATAATTATGCCTTATGACCATTTTTCACATAACTGTTGCAGCATCCCCCTGGTCATGTGATAAAAACTCGGATGCTTGGAAACTGGTTCATATTTACTTTACTTGATTGTCATTGCACCTCGTACAACGAAATCAAACACCATCTTCAGTGCACATTATGACCATGACCATGAAATAAACACACACATCCTTCACTCTCCACACATTGAATTGAAAACCCCCGACACCGCACCAACACTGCACTATACAGCAGAATTCAATAGAGCTACTGCCCTGGGATAGAAGCTGATTTTTCAGCCTATTTGTCCCTTGTTTTTATTATTCTGTACCGTCTGCCAGATGGTAATAGTTCAAAAAAAGGGTACCCAGGATGAGATGGATCTTTGAGAATGTTTTGAACTTTCTTAAGGCAGCGGGAGCTATAAAGCTCTTCCAAAGAGGGGAGAGGACAACCAATGATCTTCTGGGCAATGACGTTAACCCTCTGGAGAGCTTTCCTATCTGCCACTGTGCAATTGGCAAACCATACAGAGGTGCAGTAAGTTAAGATACTTTCTATGGTGCAGCGGTAGAAGGTCACCAGCAGTTTTTCATTCAGTTGTTGTTTCCTGAGAAGTCTCAGGTAGTATAATCTCTGCCGGGCCCTTTTGACCAGTGCTGCAATGTGAGCACCCCAGGTCAGGTCCTCTTTTTGGATAACACCCAGAAACTTAAAACTGGCCACTTGCTCCACTCGGTCTCCATTGATAAGCAAGGGCTGGATGTCTGATCTGGTCCTTCTTTTGTCCACTATAAGCTCCTTGGTCTTATTGGTGTTGAGAACCAAGTTATTGTCTTGACACCACAAAAGCAACCGGTCCACCTCATCTCGGCAGGCAAACTCATCCCTTCTGGAGACAAGTCCCACTACTGCTGCATCATCTGCAAATTTAGCAATAGTATTACTAGCGTGAGTGGGAATGCAATCATGCACATAAAGAATATAGAGTAAGGGACTCAACACGCAACCCTGTGATGTATCAGTGTTAAGAATAAGGGCTGAAGAGGTATGATTACCTAATCTGACCCTCTGTGAACAGCCAGACAGGAAATCCATAATCCAAAGGCAGATTGAATAAGAAAGGCCAAGGTCCAGAAGTTTAGACACTAGTCTATGTGGAAGAATTGTGTTAAAATGCAGAACTAAAATCTACAAAAAGCATCCTCACATAGCCCCCCCCCCCCACTGTTCTAGATCAGGGGTCCCCAACCACGGGGCCCCGGACCGGTACCGGTCCGTGGAACATTTTCTACTGGGCCGCCAGTTTGCTGGGCGCCATCTTTTTTCGATGAGAAAGTGCTTCCGGGTGAGCTTTTCCAGTTGGAAAGTGGCGTTTGGATCCTGAAGGAATCCTCGCGCCTTAGTTTCATCGAAGGGAAGGGGCGGCTTCGAACGAAACTAAGGTGCGAGGATTCTTTCAGCACCCAAGGTAAGGCGAGCCGAGCGACCGTCCTGAAGCTGTCCCGAAGCCCATCGACAAAGGTACAAAGGAGGAGTTGACGGTGGCGGGGAGAAGCAGGGGACGGCTGGCTGGCCGGTCGCTCGGCTCGCCTTGTCTTGTCATGCGTGCTGATGCCGGTACTGGGCCGCGGATCATTTTGTGATGCTGGTACCGGGCCGTGGCACAAAAAAGGTTGGGGGCCACCGTTCTAGACGAGTCAGAGCAGTTTAAAGAGGGATGGCTAGAGCGTCCTCTGTATATTTATGACCGTTGCAGTATCCTGTGGTCACGTCGTCCTCTTTTGTGACCATCTGACCAACAAAGTCAATGGGGAAGCCAGATTCATTTTACAACTCTGTTGCTAGCTAAACAATTGCAGCCATTCAATTAACAACTAGCCCAAGAAAGGTTGTAAAATCCCGCACAGCTCACTTAATTGTTCCGCTTAGCAACAGAAACTTTGGGCTCCATTGTGGTCCTAAGTCAAGGACTACCCGTGCTAGTATTTATTTACAGGGAAAATTACTGTCTTTGGTGAAATCTTTTAAATAATGCATCCACTATATTCTCATCTCCCTTTATCAAAATTTTACTCTTGACTGTACCAAGTCCTTGCGAGTCTATAAAGAGAGGAAGCCTTAAGGAATACCGTATAACCAGTCATTGGAGCTTTATTGCTTTCTAAAAGCAATGCCAATGCTTGTTAATTTTCCATGGCAGTGATTACAGAATATTTCTTAAACGTCAAATATGCACATGGATATTTCAGAGTTTGTTTTGATTATCGTTACTGACTTGATAAGAAATTTAACCCCACCACCGCTCCTGATGAAAAGGAATCATTCTCTCAAAAAGGTAACTCTTCTCACCTGAGTCATACAAACCATTAGCTTTCCACATCGATTCATCGTGGCTTGATCCTTGTATACGTTCCAAGCTTTGGCCAAAATCGAATTCTTTATCATCAGCCATAGAAATGGTTCTTAGCAGATCTATTTCTTCCTGTAAAGACTCAGCTGGGCTTTTACTAGACCGTAGTTCATCAATTTGGGGAGTGAGGAATATATCTCCAGTGAGATGCTCTTTGTATCCTGAAATTTCTGTAGCAACGAGGAAAGGTGATTAGAAAACAGCTGTACTTGCTGTTCAACTGCCCCACAGGATCGTACAGAATGGACATATTCCAGATCCTCTCCTTTAAAAGTTGCCGCCTAGGGTGGCTTAGGAGGCCTATCTTTTTCAGGGTCTGTGCCCTATAGAACATTTTTCCCCTTAAGATACATTAAGACTTCACTAAATATCTATGGAGATTCTCAGTCATCCAGGTCATAGTTATCCTAAAGGTGCTTTTCCAAGAAACAACTGGACTTTCTGATTATTATTATTATTATTTTGGAAGACATTTCACTTTTCATCCAGAGCTGAAGAAGCTTCTAGGATGAGAAGCGAAACATCTTCAAAGAAAAACCAGAAAGTCAAGTGGCCCCTTGGGAAAAAAAAACATCTTTGGGACGATTTAAGGCCTCACCCTTTTAAACCTCTGGAAAGCCATGAAGGGCTGGCTTTCTCCTCAGGGCCTGCATAGTGAGGTTGGAGCCTGAATGTAATTGGATTGGGCATCTGGTTTCTCTTGTTTGTTGTATTGTATTGTGTTTCGTTAAATTATTGTATTTTTATTACTCTTGTTAGCTGCCCAGAGTGGTGTCTCACAATATAGGTGACCAGACAAATCTTTTAAAAGAAGCAGATTGTCAAGCGCTGAGGAAATCAGGAGATTCAGGTAGTTCAAATGAGATTTATTGCAAGATGAAGCTCTCTACAAGAATCTGGCCAACTGGTGTTTAAAGGAAACGACCAGGAGATAAGAGAGGAATTCAAGATGGGCTGGACTTAAATCTCTTTCAGGTGCACAGGGACTCGTGATTTATGACATGTTTGACTCTGCCCCCCACTTTGAGCTCAGCCTGGTCCTCTCCTACAGAAATAAGCAATTTGTGCACATTTATTTTGCAACTGCTCCCCTGTAATATTTTGTGTGGTAACAAACAGGGTTTTTATGTTTTAGGGTTTGTTTTTTAAAAAAAAACTAGTTAAATGTTGCTTTTCACAAGTTGCCAATAGTGTATCTATGCCAATATCTTATGAATGATGCATCAGTTATCAACCATCAATAATATATTGTATCTTATTTTTTTCTTGTTCCTGACAATCAATATGACTAATGAGAAAAGGAAGAAGCATGAGACAAGGTATCCTCAAACGTGCATCACAGCAAGGCAAAACTGTCATTTTTGCCTCATCTAAAGAAACATTTTCACATGTACATACACAAAGTGTGTATACAAACAATCTCCAAGCTACAACTAAGGCACAATAACTGTATAGAACAAGTCACAACGTCAATCTGATACAAACACTATCAAAGTATCCTAAAATGAGCTAAGTTTACCATAAGGCAAGTTGAGGAACAGGAAAGAAATAGTTAAGGGTAAAATGGAATTGAAAGAGATATTGATTATCTCTTCCAGGCTGCCCATCACCATATCAAACATAAGGCTTTCGCAGTTAAAGGAAACCAAGTCAAATGCTTCAATGCAGAAAGAGCCATGATTTTGATTAGCATTATACGGTCATAATTCACCTGTAGTGGAAAATCTGTCGCTCCTTGGTATGTCAAGTTCTTGTATGGCACTGAGTTCATGCTGCTTCAAATCAAGCCCTGGTTTTACTTTGACCAAAGGTGGTTTTGAAAGTCTCTGTTTCTCTTCTCTAGTCCATGTGCTCTGAAATGGCCCTGCAAGATAAAGATACGTTCAGACCCAGAATCGATGTGACAAATATAGAAACTTGGACTCTGGACTGAGACTTTCCCAGTTAAATCTATTTTTGTGTGAAGGAAGCTGTTCTCCCTGCAATATAAGGATAACAATATTGATGTCTATGTCTATTTACCCATGTAGTATGGCTATAGCATTATTATTTATCCTTATCATCTTCTTTATTCCCCCCTCTTATTAGTATGATGGCAATAATGATATTTCTATTGCTTTGCATGAGAGTTTCTGCACCAGAGATAAATGTATCATCAGCTGTAGAAATAGTTCTTAGCAGATCTATTATTCTGTGTAAAGATACAGTTGGGCTTTTACCGGACTGTAGTTTTATCAACATTGGGAGTGTGGAATACATCTCCAGTAAGATGCTCTTCATATCCTGAAATTTGACCAAATAAAGCATTCATTCATTCTTCATTTATTCCATCATTCCATCATTCATTCATTCCACTATTCGTTCCACCATTCGTTCATTCATTCATTCATATACTATACTGACTGTGAAGCCAAAAGTGACAATGGTCTGACCTGAACTCAAACCATTACAATGTATCTCCAATGAAACTGTCGTTTATGAAGGCTCTTTAGTTTCAAAAACAGACCGTAACTGGAAGTAATTAGATAGGACATGAGCTAGAAACACAAACTGACATGTGTCCATTTCAATCGGGAGAATCTCAGCCAATGTTTAAGAAGCAGTAAGACAAAGAAAGCAATCCAACACCCATCACAACATTCGACAAGCTCTTCTTACCCGTTTGTTCCACTGAATTCACTTTTGGAAACAAAGGATCATCTTCCGCGTGGCTGTTCATATCATCAAAGTGAACCTGCTTTGGGTTGCCATCTTCTGCTTCGTTGAGGAGCACGCTCAGCAAACTGAGGCTGTCAGGCTTTGCCTCGGTCATGTCCCCGCACGGTCTTAACTGCGTAACCTGTAAAGAAGAAAATGGCGTCTTTTCTGATGTAAACGCCCAATGTAATGAGAGTAACGTCTCATCACACAAGGTGACTTTCCTTCCTCCTATGCCATGTTGCAAACCCAGGTTTGGTTTAAAAAGTCATCCAACCTTCTTGAGACCAAGAAGATGGCGGATTTTCATTAGAGGACCACCCCTAGTTGTTGTTTTTAATGTTCAAAGCTTTAGACTTAAGAGAATGGGCAACTGGATGACCATAAACGCTAGTACAGGGGTGTCAACCTCAAGGCCCGTGGGCTGAATCCAGCCCGCAGGGTGCTCAGATCTGGCATGGGCCTGCCCTGGGAACAGCAAAGGACCGGTCTGTGGTGCCTCTGCCAGAGAAAACGGAGCTTGAGGGGGGGGCGCACGTGCAGGCGTCTTGGGCTCCGCTTTTTGGCCGTGACTTAAGAGAATTTCTCTTTCAGAATTACCCTGACAAGACACCAGGGGTGGTATGTTACCAGTTCAACCAAACCGGTAGTTTTTTTAAAAAAAAGCCTTCCATCAGCTAAGACAGGGGTGTCCAACCGTGGCAACTTTAAGACTTGTGGACTTCAACTCCCAGAATTCCTCAGCCAGCTTTGCTGGCTGAGGAATTCTGGGAGTTGAAGTCCACATGTCTTAAAGTTGCCACGGTTGGACACCCTGAGCTAAGAGGAGGAAAAAAAGCCTCCAACGATCAACTGAGAGGATAAAAGACCGAAAAGCACATGGGAGAATGGGAGGGTCACTCCTAGCTTTTCATTTCTTCATCCTCTCAACTGACTGGCTTGTTAGGGGTGCATGCATGGTGGGGGGGGCATGCTATCACCCACCGAACCGGTAGCGGCTAAGATAGGATCCCACTACTGCGAGACACCTGGATGTTTTCTCTGTCCTGTGCTAAAAAGCATACCCGTTTAATGATCTCTTTTAATGCTTCTTGCTGTTGCTCCATTTTTTGTTTCAGCTGGGCATGCCTCTGGAGCAGCACGTCCTCCTGTATTTTCTGGCGGAACAGAAGGGTTTCCCGCTCCTCGTCCAGTCGTCCCTGCAGTTCTTTCAAGTGCTCCTGCTGGACTTCCATGCTCTCGGAGGAAGCCAGCAGGTGGT
The DNA here is from genome assembly GCF_049901735.1 of Notechis scutatus. Lineage (NCBI taxonomy): Eukaryota > Metazoa > Chordata > Lepidosauria > Squamata > Elapidae > Notechis > Notechis scutatus. The sequence goes on along the minus strand of NC_142013.1, from coordinate 12,200,427 downwards.
CTCTTAATTCCACTATATCGGAACAACCGGACAAAACACCGCGCCCCTTTCTCGATGCTGAGGAGGACTCCTGGATGCCTTGGATCCGATCCGTCGTGGGAGGCGGCGAGAGAGAAGTCGAATGCAAGGGAAGACAGTGGCTCTGGTTAGAAACTGTGTTTATCCTATTCTTTCCGGGGATATCTTGGTGCTTTAAGAAGGTTGGCAAAAGGATCTTTTCAGCGGGAGGTTTGTCAGGCGTGGGTGCTTCACACAAGAGGCTTTCTGAAGGCCCTGGAGCATCACCTGCAGGTAAAACGAATCGGGCATTTGGAATGCGAGCAACAGACTGGGTGGTAACTGAGGTATCCTCCGATTTTGGCAATAACGATCCAGGCATCTTGTGAAATTCCAGTGAATGTGCCACAGGTGTTCCCCACGCATCCATTTTTTCTTTCTCTTGATGTGAAGAGGATCCTTGGGCCAAATAAAAACATCTTTGATTTATTTGCATTTGCTTTTCGGAATCAACCCTGGGCTGGGCTTGCTCGTCACTGGCGACTTCAAGCCTCTGCTCCTCGATTTTCTGCCACGATGGTGCCAGTTCTTGAACAGAAACCTTCTCGGGTGGCTTGTAAGCCGTTGCTTTTATTCTCCGGGGTTGATGCAACTCCTGGGCTTGTGACAATGGATCAGGGAGAGCGTTTAGGTGTGCAAATCTGTCTAGGGGATTTAACAGGCCCCTGGAAACTGACTGGAATCTCTGTTGCAGTTTATTCTGATATTCTTCTAATTTTCTTCTGGCTTCATCAACTGATTCTTGATGCATCCTAAAATAATATGCATAATATTAGATGAAAACAGGACAGATTCCTAAGTGTCAAAGAAGTGCCAAGAAGCAACCCCAGAATTTATATTTGACACCCCCCCCCCAACACAAAAAAAAAAAACCCCACCTGTTTTGCACCAACAGACGTTGCTGACAGTCATGAATTCTCTTTAGATGGTCATCCTCCTTGGGAAACCAGGATACCTGTGGCTCCAGGGCAATGTCAGTCTAAAGAAAAATTTAATTAATTAATTAAAAATTAAATCAAGTAACTTCAAACACTATTCAAAAAATAACACATTGCAATAGGCCTATGGAGAAATATAATTTTTCTACCAAAGCAATTTCTTAAAGCAAAGTGAGGTAGGCTCCATCCCTCTTAATTCTTCGTAAGTTCCCTCAAAACTTGATTATGCCATCAGGCATGGAAGTCGCAAAGAAATGATGAGTTGCTGAGATGACTCCAATGCTCCAGTGTTTGTTGTTTCTCTTCTTATTTTCTAATAATAATTTTAGTATGTTTTAACTTGTTAATTCTTTTTAAATCATTGTTTTATACTTTTTATTGTATGCTGCCCAATCATGACTGATGGGCAGCTATATAAACATTATAAATGAATAAACTGTCACAGCATACAATATTCTTGGGGGAATATTCCAGTGAGCAGGAAACTAACTAACTAACTAACTAACTAACCAACCAACCAACGTACTTACCCATTCATTCATTCATTCATTCATTCAACTGCTATAGCTGCCCATTTCAGTCAATGACTGGCAGCTTACAATTAAAAAAAATGTTACAATTAAAATACTAAAAACAATAACAAAATAAAAACATCCAAAATAAATACACATAGCAGCCAATATACTAGGCCAGTTATTAAACACAGCCAGCAAACAGGTGCCTTAACTCAGAAACATAATAAAGCTTCCTTGAGCTCAGAAACATAATAAAGCTTCCTTGATTGTTACATTATTTCACCCTATTTTACATTGCAATTTTCTATCCCTCTTTATTAAATTCTAATTACAGCACATCTCAAACAATGGTTTAAAAAGACAGATCTAAAAAATGTGCTGGAAATGGCACTTATTAGGTTATTCTTCCCTAATGACAATACCACAAAGTTTAGCAATTCTGGAACACAATCCATCATGGGATGAAACAAATTTTAAAGACTGACTTTATTAGTTTTTTTATTTAAAACATTCTTAGTACGAAGGTTCTAATACTCATGTTAATCATATAATAGGTATATATGCCACCCAATTCCTGTTGGGTGCCAAGAAATGTGTCTGCAGATAACTGGGTACCTGTGCTGTCAACTCAAGCACTAGACTGATAAAAATCCTTGTCAAATCTGGCCACTGCTTTATAAAATTACCATGAGCATAGAAAATAATCTCTATGACCCTCTTATCTACTTGTATTACTTTTACCTTGTATTCTGCTTCCTGTTTCTGATGCACCACAGAATCAAAAACTTTTCGTTCTGTTTGACATTCTTGTTCTTTCTTTTCTTGATCTGTCTTAGCTTCCTGCTCGTAGTGTTGTTGCACTTTGGTCTTCAGAAAATCAATTTCTAGTTGTATTTTTTGCTCTGTTGTTTGTTGCTGTTGTTGCTGCTCTGTCTAGTCAAGCAAACAGTAGACCTATGTTAATGGCAGGAGGGACTCAAGATTTCTCCAAATAACACATGGCAGAAATGTTAAATATATTGCTAGGAGAGCACAGATGCTTTTCTACCATTATTAATCCAGATTCCCAGTTGTTTTAACAAGAGACTACGGTACATAAGAGTCATATATATACACATTTGCAATCTTCCCAGATGGTTTCCCATAAGCAAAGTCAATGGAGGAAGCCTGGTTCATTTACTGGCTGGATTCACTTAAAAGACCACAGCAAAAATCATAAAATCCAGTATGGTCACATGATGCCTCGCTTAACAGCGTTGCTTAGTGACAAATTTTCTGGATCCAATTGTGGTCATAAATCAAGGACTACCTGTATGGCCTTCATCTTTTATGATAGTGATGCACAAAAAAATGTATATGTGGATTAGCAACATCCAGCTTTTAAAATAATTGTTTTAATTTAATTAATCTACAAATTAAAATATATATACAATTCAAACAAAGCAAAATGTAAAAGACCTAAATAAAATTTAACCGTTTCATAACACATGTGTTATGGAAAAAAAAAAAAAAAAAAATCACGCATAGTGAGAAACACTCAGCTTGGCTATGCATTCTTTATATTTATAACATATTCATGAACTGCGGGAAGAAATCTTATGAATTAAATATGGCTGTTTAAATCTGATCTCTGTATACAAAGCTTGACTTTTGCATTTGCTAACCTTGCGTGATCACAACTTTCAAATGTGCAGATGCAGATTTATCTTAACTATTATTCATTGTTTCTTCAAGATCTGTCTGGGTTTCTTTCTTCACTTATCTAATATTGCAAAATGGATAAAGATATCTGCAGGCTACTCTAAGACTGCTGTTGGATTAATTATTAGTGTTTAAATATCCCCTGCTTAAAATGTAGTTGTTAAGGCAGTTTTCCTGAAATAGGAAATCATAGGCATTCCATCATAGGCAACTGCACCTCTGTATGGTTTGCCAATTGCACAATGGCAGATAGGACAGTACTCCAGAGGATTAATGTCATTGCCCAGAGGATCATTGGTTGCCCTCTCTGGATCATTGGTTGCCTCTTTGGAAGAGCTTTATAGCTCCCGCTGCCTTAAGAAAGTTCAAAACATTCTCAAAGATCCATCTCATCCTGGGCACCCTTTTTTTGAACTGTTACCATCTGGCAGACAGTACAGGATAATAAAAACAAGGACAAATAGGCTGAAAAACAGCTTCTATCCCAGGGCATTAGCTCTTTTGAATTCTGCTGTATAGTGCAGTGTTGGTGCGGTATCGGGGGTTTCCGGTTCAATGTGTGAAGGGTGAAGGATGTGTGTTTGTGTTTATTTTCATGGTCATGATGTGCACTGAAGATGGATGTTTGATTTTGTTGTACGAGGTGCAATGACAATAAAGTAAACTAAACTATCACTTTCATGCCACTTTTAGATTACAGGAAATAGACTGGACTGATCCAGCAGATTCCTTATCTTCATTTATTTAATATTTTTATTATTAAGTTCATTTATTATCATCTTTTAACAACCCCATAATCCCTTGCAGAGTAGAGTCTGGGCAACTGAATGGAGCTGAGTATTGGGCCAGATGCCCTTCCTGTCACCAATGTGGAGTTTTGTTCAGCAGATATATTCTCATTGTGCCCAGAGAGAGAAATATCTGCCTTCACCTAGGATCAAACTCACAGCCTCCTGATTTGAGAGAAGAGCTCCATTTCTAGGCCACTGCACCACTCTATTTTTTATTATTAAGAAGATATTATTTGGTATTCCCCCGTTTTTATATTTTTGAAGAATTCTGTACTATTGATTCAAACATTCAATATTTGAGGGGCTCCTTTCCACAGAACCAAAAGGACCAAAGCACTAAAAAGAAACAATGGTTGGAAACTATTGAGAGATGCAATCTAGAATTAAGGAGAAATTTTGTAACGGTCAGAACAATCCATCAATGGAATAGCTTGCCTCCAGCAGTTGTGGGTGCTCCATCACTGGAGCTTTTCAAAAAAAGACTGGACAACCATTTGTCTGAAAGGGTATATAATCTCCTACTCCAGCAGGGGGTTGGACTAGAAGACCTTTGAGGTCTCTTCCAACTCTACTTTCTATGTTCCATACAATAGTATTGACAGATCTCCAGGTAAAGCATATCACTGTATGAAAAATGCTATGCCTTTTCTGCAGCCCGCCCCCCAAAAAGGGGGGGGGAGGAATTAACACAATTAGAAAATAGCACTAAATGTAATTCCTAACCAAAATTACACTTAAATAGTTCAAATATGAAATAAAAACCAATGGACAAACGCTCTAAATGCATTGATATTGCTAAAAATTGCTGTTACCTGTGTGAATCTTTCTAACTCCTTTCTAATTTTAGTGGTTTGGTCTTGGACTTGTTTTATAAGTTCATTTCCAGCAACAATGGTATGGTCCAGTATTTCTGGAAGCTCTAAAATACATAAACAAATATTAGATTATAGACAATCTGAATAATTTAAGCAAAACATACATTATTAAACATTGAAAATGGTAGCAGAATACGAAGATATGAAGAAATTTATAGAGAATATGGTAAACGGCATCTAAACGCATGTAAATTCTTTATATATAAAAGCAGTCTACCATATTGAGGTTTAATAATTTATACTTCTGATTTTTCCTAAATAAAATCCAATTACAATGCATCAACGTCCTATACATTTCTTTTTTACCTCTTCAAAAGTCTTACTGAATCTAAGTTGTAGCAACCCAACTCCTTCCCACTGCAGCATGAACAAAATGGGAATGCCATCAGCTGGTGGATTTCTATTTTCTTCTCTTTAAAAAGCCATTATCATTATATGTCTCATGGCTTCAGTTCTTTCCAACATTGCCCCTCCTGATCTCAAGCTACAACAACTGACAGTTTGAGAGTGGAATCAGATTAAATACGCCATGGATTCATAAGAGATCTTCCAATACATAAAGTTTTGGACACTCTATCTCTCACCGGGCTTAACCCAAGGAAACTAATTTGGAATAATGTTATCACTGTCTTACAATCTAGATAAGGAGTGTCAAACTCGCATCACACACTGGCCATGCCTACCCCCAATTTAGCAAAGGGGGAGGGGAAGTTGTGATATGACAACCCTGATTTAGTTAAGAATGGTGCTTAAGATGGTGACTTTTTAATAACCACAACCGAACACATCACACAGATCCAACAAAACCAGTTCCAGGAATGCAGTTGCCCCCCCCAAAATATGGAGCCACCAGAATAGAATCAGGACAGACCATGCCAGAATTAAGCAAAGCTCTTTAAGTGGGGAATAGCTGGGACCCCACAAGGCATCAGAACAAACTGCATAGCTTGAACATATAGTTCAATGTCATCATCATTTAACAACCCCATAATCCCTTGTGGGGTAGAGTCTGAGCAACTGAATGGAGCTAATAGAGTATTTACTGGCCGGATGCCCTTCCTGTTGCTAATGTGGAGTTTGGTTCAGCAAATATATTCTCATTGTGCCCAGAGAGAGAAATATCTGCCTCTACTTAGGATCAAACTCACAGCCTCCTGATTGCGAGGAGAGCACTCCACTTCTAGGCCACCGCATTACTCTGAATATATAGTTCAATGTTGACTCAGGAAATTTCAAGGCACTGGGACTGATTTCACCACAGCCACACCAGAAGCAATTAGGTGGTTAGCTTCTTTATATACTGAATTAGAACATCTATCCCACTTCAGTTCTATGACTCCGTATTTGCTGATGCTTTATTTTGCCATACACTAAAGAAAAGATCATTATAGTCAGTTTCTCAAGTCCGATATACAGACAAGTTATGGCCAAAAAACCCCTGTACCTTCAGAAGGTTCAACACCAGGATCCTGGTTGGATTCAGGTTCAGGCACAGATGCTAATCCATCCACTTTTTCTCCTCCGTTAGAAATGGACCCTGACTCAATTGTCCCAAGGTCACTTTGAACCTCCGACTCACATCTTGATGTCCAATTGTCTTTTTGGTTTCGTATCTTGTTTAGCAACTTTTTTAGAGCTAGTTTTGCTGAAGGCTGGCACATTGTCTCCACTTCACTACCTAAAAAAAAAAACATGAAAATGAACTGCAACAATAATTTGATAGCACCAATGAGATGCAGCAGCTTTCTGGCTGTAGTTATTGTATAAATGAATATTATATCAAGTTGCTTCTATCCATTTAAAAACTGTTCTATTTCAGCAAAACTGCCTTAACAAGCTGCATTGCAAGCAGGGAATAATTATGAAGGATTTTATCCTGCAGTCCTTAAATACTGCAACTCACAAAAGCCAGTCACAAAAAGATGAATGCAAACCACCACGGCCACAGAACAGGCGTTTTAAATAAAACTTGGAGAATCTTATCAGTTCAGAGGGACTTATCCCAAATGCACAGCTTAGGTTCATGGGGGTATTGGCAGAATTCACACAACTTGCTAAGCCATACACCATACTGAGCAAACAAATCAATATCACAAATTATGCTATTATATGCATCAAACCAAGCGCCTACGCTAAGCCTTGCCACCGTGTTGTCTACTACTGCACAATTATCCAAATGGCTCAATTTAAGCTTGAGCCGAGTTTGACCCTGGCTGACCCCCTGGGCACATGGAGTTTTCTTACTAACAATATGGAAATGGTAAAATGGGTTTTATCAAGATTTGGCAACGATCAGTTTCTGAGCAGGAAAAAGTTGAGGGTCAACACTGAGCAGAAGGCGTTGAGGCCAGCAAGACCCATGCAGTCAGAAATAGGTTCCTGCAACATGGGAGCAGAATTGCCTTGGCTTTCCTCCTAGTCAGCTGACTGGTATGGAGCACTAATTGGGAATGATTGCATTTTCAGTGGAGCTTTGTTGCTGTCCCACTAAACCTGTCAAGCGTATCCTGCAGAAATGTCAAAACAGAGGGACCTTGTGCTTTATTTATTGATTTTATTTCATTGAGGTTTCTATCCTGCTTAACTAAGAACATAGCCAGTTCACAGGCATGGGTTGTAAATACAAAGTGCTGGATTGCAACCTTTGGTACCGTGTTTCTCCAACAATACGGCCTCCCCCAATAGGAAGTCCCAGCATGTTTTATCGGCATAAAATCAAATTAAGCCCCTCCCCCCAAATTAAGGCCTATATTAAACATGTGAAATGGGGGGGAATGGCCGTGGGGGGGGGGGGCCTTGCCATTAGGAAGTACTTTTGTTGCATACCCGGATATAGTGCTGACTGCGTTGACTTTAGCGTTGGTGGGGCACTTTGTATCAGGAGACCTTCCGCCACCATTGCTTTCCCTGCTCCCGCGGCATTTAGAGCAATGCTGCGCTGTTTGGCGCAGCCACGCGCAGCCAGCCAAGGCTCCTCCCTGCAACCGGACCCCAGCAGAGACACTCGGCTTCAGGCGCTCCTGTCGCCGCCTTCCCTTCACCTTCAAAGGCAAAGCCAATTCTTTTAAAAACGATGCCCTACTACCGGTACGACAAAGACTCCCATGCCCAAGAGGGCAGCCCAACCCCATTTGGGGAGGTGAATCGCCCGGGGCCGCAGCACAGGATCGGCCCACCCCGGGAGAAGCACCCAGCCGCCATCCCTGCCTGACGCCGGGCAGAGCGCGAAGAGCTTCGCCTGGGGTGCCCAGCGCAGCTGACAGGCGGCCCTCCTGCCTGGCAGCGGAGCTCTCGCCAAGGCAGCGAGTGCCTCCCCGCCAGGCCTTCCGCTCATCCCACCAGGGCCGTGCCAGAGCCATGTGGGCTGGGCAGAGCCGGAAAAGTGAGACGCGGGTGCGCGCCCGCCTGCCAAGTGAAAGAGCCAGGGCGACCCAAGCTTGGCTTCCTTCCCAAGTCCCTCCAGCCCGAACCCGAAGGGGCCACCGGGAGAGGCCGCCCGAGGCAGTGATAGCGCCCACCCATCCGTGGACAGGGAGGCAAGGCGATGGCCTGCGCCGCGTCCTCCTCCAAGCTGAGCACCGCTGAATCAGCGCCTCTGCCCGATGCCCCTGCAGCGATTGGAGCTGCCAGAATATTTGGAGTTGCGTGGGGACGGAAACGGGCTGGGCAAGGGGTGGAAAGGACGGGCGGCTTCGGGCTCTCTCCGCCAGACCCGCCGGCCAGGGAAGCAGCGCTGCCGTCACCTCGCCTCCCTGTCCACGGACAGGTGGGCGCTATCACTGCCTTGGGCGGCCTCTCCCGGTGGCCCCTTTGGGTTTGGGCTGGAGGGATTTGGGAAGGAAGCCAAGCTCAGGTTGGCCCGGCTCTTTTGCTTGGCAGGCGGGCGCACACCCGCGGCTCATTTTCCCGGCTCTGCCCAGCCCGCACGGCTCTGGTGCGGCCCTGGTGGGATGAGCGGAGGATCCGGCGGGGAGGCACTCGCTGCCTTGGCGAGAGCTCCGCTGCTGGGCAGGAGGGCCCACCTGTCAGCTGCGCTGGCGCCCCAGGCGAAGCTCTTTGCGCCTGCCTGGCGCCAGGCAGGGATGACGGCTGGGTGCTTCTCCCGGGTGGGCCGATCCTGCGCTGTGGCCCTGGGAGATTCGCTTCCCCACGTTGGGCTGCCCTCTCGGGCAGGGGAGGCTTTGTTGTACTGGTAGTAGAGCGTCGTTTTTAAAAGAATTGGCTTTGCCTTCGAAGGCGAAGGGAAGGCGGCGACAGGAGTGCCTGAAGCTGAGCGTCTCCGCCGGGATCCGGTTGCAGGGTGGAGCCCTAGCTGGCCGCACATGGCTGTGCCAAACGCTGCGGCGTTGCTCTAAACGCCGCGGCAGCACGGGAGAAGGGAAAGCAACGGTGGCGGAAGGTCTCCTGATACGAAGTGCCCCACCAACACCGAGGTCAACATCCAAGCTGCCGCTGCCTGCTCACCCGAGGATGCAAGGGGGGGGGGAATTAAGTCACCCCCGAAAAGACGGCCTAGCCATTTTTTTCGGGGGTCAAAAAAAATAAGGCCCGGACTTATTTTGTGAGAAACATGGTACTTAATAAATCATTTTTACAATTAGTTCACACAAACTGGCCTGAAGTGACCAGATGGCACCCTGGGTTAATTCCAATCCTACTTAGTCAGAGATCAGCCGAAGTTGGCTTGTTGCTTCACTGAATTATATTGCCCAGTGTTTATGCTTTTGAGCCCTCTGACACACTGTCTCATGCATTTGGACTAATTGACTAATCTAATGTAAATATTATGGGCAAGCTTTTGGAAAAAGTATGAAGAATATTCATACACCGTAAAATTTCTGCAGCTGCTGTTTTATACTGTTTTAGAAAAGTCTCACTGATAATCAGAGCTGTTGGATGCTGCTGTTTTAGTAAACATGGACATGATACAGGAATTCTTCGTACCGCTTGGCTCATTATTTCTTATCTCATTTGCTAACTTTGGAGACAATTCACACACGGGTTCTGGTTCCTGGGAAAGTTCTAGTTCATCATCCTGAGATGCCTCGGAGAGAGCTGGCAAAGGCTGTGGATCGAGGTGCAAAATAAGATCTCCCTTCATTTCTGCATAAAGAAAAAACAAAATGAAAGCAACCATGCATCCCCCCCATTATAATGCTCTACGATATAGACTAAAAAAAAAACACCTACCTTGATTTCTGATCATGGCCAACTGTGCCAAGATAAAATTATGTCGTGGTGTGACAATTTATGATGATAGCCTCAGCCATATGGTAATTTTAATTATCTGCTGTTAAAAATCAGCAGGTGAATATAACACTGTCAAACTATGCCCTAACTACATTGCTGTTAAAAATGTAAAATCCCATCCACTTAAAAAGCAAACATATGGGATTCCCAAATGGAGTTCTCTTCCAAATCTTAAATATTACAAACAAAGGATGAGGTAGAAAAAAAACAGGTGCTTCTTACTTCCTTCTTATTCACGGAGAAACTCATTTATTTGGGAATTGTCAGCCGCAATTCGTCAATCAAGAACAGCAGCCAAATAATCCGAGAAAGTGCCATGAACACAAGATTCCCTTATAAGTCTTTAATATTAAGCTTTTCCACTGCAACCAGATCGGCTCCAGTGTGAGGTCTATTAAACTAAGCCGGGCTCCTCAAAATCTGTCAGGTTCTTATCAGAAGGCTGCCATTTATTTATTTATTAATTTTTTGGGGGGAGGGGGCACCATGGGTTGAATGGGTTGCATCAGGGGTGGGATTCAAATTTCTTAACAACCAGTTCTGTGGGCGTGTCCTAATATGTGGGTGTGGCTTGGAGGTCATGTGACTGGGTGGGCCTGGCTTGTATGTAAATATTTATGTAAATATTGATATATATTTTTTATTAAAAAAGAACAACTTTTGCCCAAAATCGGGCAAAGCAGGCAGGCAGACTGAGTTCACTCACAGATCTACCTTCCTGCAATCTGCTACCTGAGTCTGCCATGAACAATAGAAGCTTCAGTCCTAAGGAAGGTTCAGCTCTGCATTAGGAAGAAATCCAATGATTTCCTGCTTTCTAGCTAATCTAAATCTCCCGGCACAGCAGAACAGCTGATGATGCCGGGGGAAGGAAAAATAGCAAATTACCAAAGGCAGGAAAGTTTGATGGCGTGCATGCCAGGTAAGGAGTGAGTGGGCAGGGAGGGGAGGGTGGGCCAGCCAATGGCGTGATTTGCTGGTCCTCCGAACTGCGCAGAATCATAACAACCGGTCCTATAGAACCGGTCCGACCAGGTAGAATCCCACCCCTGGGTTGCATGCTTTCGCTTTGCTGTAACTGCTTGGGAATTATCGTGTTTACCCATATCAAAAGCAATGTGACTGATGTAAAAAAATTACATTATGCTTACTCATATTTCCAGTATACATATCTTCAAAGGCACACTCCAGCTCCCTCTGCCATTCTCCTTTGATTTCCACACGTCTATAGCTGGGTTCAAACAGCTGCGGGGGCATTTGGGCGACAATCTTCCTTCTGTGGGCCAGGTCAACGTTCTGCATCTGTTCAAGCTCTTCCATCAACTTTTCCTTGTCCTTTTAAAGCAGAGATATTCTGTTAAAAAGTCATTCCTGCAAACATCTGTTTATTGGCATCACGTCACTGTCAGTTTTGATGCAGGTTGTTTTGTAAATAAAGTCCTGGAAAGCAATCAATTAAAATGCAAAGAGGGCATATTTATTAATGAGAATGCAGTGTCAGCTGTATAACTCATAGGATGAGTTTTAATACATGTATAGACGTTAACGTAATATATGCAAAAATGTAAGTTACTTCGAAGCTAATGATTTTGTAGAACTTACTGCTTCAAATACTAACGCGTAACTTTCTTTAAAAGGGCCTGATTTCAAGATGATTTATGGTCCACAAGCAGACTTTTATTAGTCATACATCATTATGAAATGATAGCTCCAGTTCTGATAATTTTCTTCTGTGCTGATTACATATATTGCTAATTGCTACTCAAAAGGAAACATTAATGTTTTCCTTTTTCTGCAACATTAGGTACATTAAAATTAGATTAGGCATTCTGGGAAGGTAAACCCATATACATTCTCCCTTACTAGCTCCATTTTCTAGTGCTTCTCCTGAATTAGTAAAAAATCACAAAGAAATTAACCCCTAATAGAGAAAATGAGAAAACATATAAGCTTCCCTTTTAATCCATTTATAAAACAGAAAGCAGAGCTTTTATATACCACAGAAAGGTATTTCTATTTAAATCTAGATGTAAGTCAGGCAGCCTCCCAAATTTAGATACAAATTGGAAGTAATTCACAGGTTATTTGCCGTACTACTGTTTTAGTTATATAACAGAGGTGATTGTTGGTACAAACTGGCAGGGGATTGTTATGAGGAGCGGAGACATAATTTGTGTGCTAGGAATCTGGGTGTTGGGGGTTAGCAGAATAGATTAGAGGTTATATACTAAGAAAACAGGAAGATAGGATAGGATAGGGAATACAATAGAATAAGAATAGAATACAAAGAATAGAGAAGAATAGAATATAGAGAAAAAATAGAATAAAATAGAATATAGAGAATAGAATAGAACAGAACAGGATAGAATTCTTTATTGGCCAAGTGTGATTGGATACACAAGAATTTGTCTTTGGTGCATAAGCTCTCAGTGTACATACAATCAAAAAGTGATAAATCATGATCATAATCATAAATACAATAATCATAAATCATAAGATACACTACTCAGTCATAAGGTAAGATCCCAGAGTAAGAGAAAAGGTTTTTTATTATTATTATTGCTACAGGTAGTCCTTGCTTAGTGACAGTAGTATGACATTGTGTAACTAGGACAACTTGCGACGGCAGTGGCAGCCGCTGGCAAATCCTGCGTGGTTACAGCATTCCGCAGTCAGATGATCGCTGGCAACCTACGACTGGCTTCCCTGTTGACTTTGCTTGCAAGGAAGCCAGCAATAAAGTTCAGAAATTGTGATCGCATGATTGCAGGACACCGGGACCATTGTAATAGCGAGCTGGTTGCCCAGTGCCTGAATGGCGATCTTAGAGGGACACTGCAACAGCCGCAGCTATGAAACATAGTCTTTAAAGTCCCCTAGTTCACTGCTACTGTAACTTCAAACAGTTCTGCGTGAGTACTACCTGCGTTTGATTTACACCAGCCCAATGTTTTGGCTGGTGGAATGGGCCACTGAAGGTAAGAACACCAGGAGTGAGACAACTTGACAAGGGGATCAAGGACAAAAAGAAGAGTAGGAAATGGAAGGAGGGAGCAGCAGGCACAGAAGGAATTCAGCATGGAAGGTGGCCCATGAGACTTTTTCAAGGAAAGGAAAGTTACTGAAATGTGGGAGTATGTTTGTACTTTTTTTAAAAAAGTCAATTTTAAAAAAAAGCTTTTGTGGCTATTGAATGACAGAGATAGAAAGCCTGATTTTTCCCCTTGGGGACCAAGATTCATTCTTACTGAGTTCAATAGCTACGGATCAGAAAAACAGCCAAGGAAATTGTTCATAATTGATACTGAATAGCAGTAAGAAGTAAACCTCATTGCTTTTCTCTGTATGACAAAACCACTCCAACTCATTTCTTTTGTAATGGCCCACTCACTTCTGTAAACAGTCTACATTCATTTGGCACATATTCAATCTTGATTATAGCTTCTTTCTTTACTGCACACATATCTTAACTAAAGCCATTTCCAGCACATCTAACATATTTTATGTCTCTCTTGGCATACCCAAGCCTCATATCCATAAAACACCACACTCTTATACACACAACATTTCTACTTCTTTTGACAAACATTTCTTCTTTGCAATAGATCACTTGTGGGGTTTTTTCCATATAAGAATCTGGTGGAGGAAATTGATGAAGAAAACTAAAGGTAAAATACCTCAAAGTATTTCCCCAAAATTCTTTACAACATTATTAAGACTTTTTTTCCTTAAAGTAATGGAAGCTAGGATATCATTTGCAATTATTCCCATTTTATTATTCACATTAGAAAAGGCAGAATGTCTATACGTTTTACTTACTCTTGCCAGTCGAACCATCTTCAAGGCATGTTTTCCTCTCAAATAAGCCTTTTCCATCTGTTCTCTCCTTTCTCTTTCTTTGTCATTTTGCAGCTCTTCCTTTTGTTTGGCTTCCTCTTTAGCGAGTAACCGAGCATCTGGCTGACAACCAACCAGCAACTAGTTAGCAACCAAGTTCTGTGGTGCCTCGAAGAAAATCATAATTAAAAATTCTATGGCTAAAACGTATCAAGCCAAAACATATTTGGGCCAACCTCAATACCCAAGAGATGTACTTTTATAACCACCACGAATCTATCAGCTTTAAACCAACAGAGCAGAGATGTCAAACTCAAGGCCCGTGGGCTGTATCTGGGTGCTTAGATCTGGCCCGCGGAGCTGCCCTGGAAACACTGAAGGACTGACCCGTGGTGCCTCTGCCAGCAAAAATGGAGCTCGGGAGGGCCGCGTTTTCGCTGGCAGAGTGCTGAAGGAGGCTGTCACAGCCAAAAACAGGTGCCCCCGACACAACTGACACCGAGCTGGCTGTGCCCCCCTGGCCACGCCCCCCGAGGTCCAACACAATCCTGATGCGGCCCAAATGAAATTGAATTTGACACCTCTGCAATAGTGTCAAAATTCTAAGACTGGGGAGGAAGGGAATAACTACCCTCTCCCCGTACCTAGCATGTGAACCAATGATACGGTCCCAAAGAATAGCTAGTATTTGCCCTACTGGAGAAATGCATATCCTGGAAATAGCATGGTAACACGTTCTCCCAACATATTGAAACCGCAAAAGGTTCCCATACAGTTTTGAGCCATGCATAGTATCTATACTGCTCTGCCTCTAGACCAGGGGTTCCTAAGCAGTTTTGCCATTGCATCACCCTTTAGGGTAATCTTAATGTATACGTATCCTCTAAAACTCCAAACACCAAAATAAACACAAGTGAACAGTGAAAACAAGTCAATGAAATGTTCCCCCAACGGTCCACTGAATTGTTTTCATTGTTCACTGGTAACAATATACAACTAAAGAATTCTTCAAAACTTCCCCAGGATTCCCCAAGGGAGGTACCCCTCAGTTTGGGAAAGTCTGTTTTAGAGGACTATATAAACATGCAACAAGACAAGAGTGAAAAAGATATGCACGCACATGTGTAAAATCTTTGAAAAGGAGTTCCAAAGACACGAAGAATAAAAAGGGAAATTTGGGTGAAATTGTCTATTCTTCATCTATTCTATTGTTGGTCTTACTAGTTCTTACTTCTGTGTCCTTGTTCACTCTGTGTAGTACTTTTTTCAGTTATATCGAATTAGTATTGCTAAGTTAGTTCACCAGTTGAGAATTTTTAGAAGTATATATTAAGAAAAAAAAACAGTCCTCACTTGTTTTGAAAATGATGAAAAGCTTTCATTTTCATTTTGACGTTTTATTAATAACCTGTCTACCAGAAACAGTGGCTGTAATTTTGAAAATAGGTTTATTATTCTCAGCCTTACAAAAGCAAAAATCTGTTTTTATTCGTGCAAACCTTTGCTTTCTATAGTTACAGCACAAACTCATGAGGTCACATTTTTATAGACTTCTTCCATCTTGTTACAACTGAGACAGAAGGAAGTGAGAATTAATACACTGAGAAGCTACCTTGATAACTTCACCTGAGTTTTTTTTTTCTTTTCTCACACTGCGATCCATCACTGTACCTTTAGGGCACAACAGAAGGAGAAAAGGACAGCCACTCCATTAACTCGACTGAGATAAAAGCAATTATAGGAAGGTCTTTCCTTTTTTAACTATTTCAGCTAGTCATTTCAAGAATAATTTTTGGTGCATTATCAGAAAACGCTTACATTTCAACTGGTAAATAGAAGATGTTTATAACTTTATGGATTGCTAACTTACAATAATTAATTTTCCTTGTTTATCTCCCCGGCTCCAAACTATAAACATGAAAACAGAGATACTTTTTTGGTATGTTCTATCCTGCGATTCCTGAAGGCTGAAAAGCATCTGTTTACCTGTTCAATTAACAGATAAAATACATGCAGAATATATGCCACATGCAACCTGAAAATCACCTGTTCTGTGCTCATTTCTCTGTCCACATGTGGGTCAAAGATATGGTGTCGACTAATCGAAAAATTATCAACATCACTAATTTTCACTGCAGGTAAGTTCTTCGGCTCAATATTCTGAAAAGTTGAAATAATGCATTGTTTTAACAAGGGTAAATTTTTCTGAGTTTACGATTACAAAACAAACATTACATGACTATCTCTTGTACATAAGATGACAAATCCTGTCAGAGTTAAAATATCACATAGAGCTAGCAACAAAAATAAAATAATAAAAAGTAGTGCAAATTGCAAATACATATTAATGACAATAATAAAACAGCATTGGGAAGATAGCATCCCTAGGAAGACTCCTACATTTTCACTATATCCCAATCTGTAATATGCAGCAAATTGATGCATGACAATTATGTCATACGTTTTATGGACTGGAAACCAAACATAATTAGATGGTGCAATAAATAATAAATATGTGGTAGTCAGATATAAGCTCAGGGGTCCTTATAGCAATAGCCATTAAGATCCTCACCACCATTCCTACTTCAGTGAAGGATGACAAATAGCGACTAGGCTAGAGAATTTCCAGCTGCGATTAAATTTACTTATGCATCTCTCATCTTATAGCTCATACTTTTTAATATTAAACGACATTAAAATGTTCTGAACATTTATCAGAAAAGATTAACTGCAATATATATTTTGAAACAGGAAGAACACTGTACAACAACAAAAAATCCTAGCCAGAAGCTCTCGCTTTGATCTAAATTAGTCATGCTTAAACTTCCCTGAAATTAAGGAATTTGTGATAATTAATTTATTCGATCACTTTCAATGCATTTAAGAACTCATTATCTCTGATTAGGACCGCTGAATACAAAGGAGGCAGTGCCAATTCTTTTAGTAGTGTGTGTGTGTGTGTGTGTGTGTGTGTGTGAGAGAGAGAGAGAGAGAGAGAGAGAGAGAGAGAATATGAGAGAATTATGGCACCAGAAAAAAGTTGAAGGAAATAAAAAAATTTCTTAAAGCATTCAAAAGAATTTATTGCGTTTTTTAAAATTTTCTTTCCAGCAGCCAGCCAGGATGAATTTGTTTTATATGTTTAATGTTAAGACTTATTTGATGTTTGGGTCATTTTTTTCTCTCCTTTTTGTACACAATTTTTTTTGTTACTGTTGGATGCCTGTTTTTTCTCTTTTTGCATTCTATAATTAAAATCATTTCTGTCCATTCAGATTAAATAGTACATACATCACATATACGTTATGGCACTTTCTGTGTATGTATATGTATACATACATATTCTCAAAAAGTGCCATAATGTATATGTGATGTATGTACTATTTAATCTGAATGGACAAAAATGATTTCAACAACTTTGGCTTCATCTCCAGCTAGAAGATCACCCAATGCTGTCAAACCCTGGCAATCAACCAACTGGTATTAGTCTTATGCTTAGGCATATTATAAATTCTTATATTAGCCATTATCACAAGATCACATTTTAAAACGTTACAATTTCAGCAGTTTGTAAACTATTTGGAGAGAATACTCACTTCGAAAGGGTGGGGGGGAGGAGGAGGCAGGCTTGCAACCCTGGTCGCTCTTTCTTTTTCCACCTCAAACGCATGCTTTCGCGCATTTGCTCGCCTTGTTTAGACAGTAAGGAAAAGTAGCGAGAAACGTAACAGGTTAATCAAGCCTCTGCTCTCTTCCAAGATTTCAAAACTACAAAAAAGTCACAAATGTAGAAAAAAAATGTTTTGCTGCCTTTTCCTCTGGAGTGTGTCATGCTAGAACTGGCAATCTTGGTTTGCAGCTCCTGCTTGAGGAGCAGATAACAAGTGTGGTTAGGAGCCTTTCAGACAATTATATACTGGGCATCACTTATAGCCTTACCTGGACCAAGAAGTCCTACTTAAAGTCACTCAAAGATTAGGCATCGGACTACCACAATCCACTCTATATGGGGCTACCCTTGAAGATCACACGGCAACGATCCAGTTCAGAATGTTGTGATAATCAAATTATCAAGTTGTGATAATTACCACTGGGAATTATCGTGTAACGTTCTCTGCATTCAGAGCTGTGCTCATTACTAGTTACTTTTGGGGTATCAATTCAAAGTGATTCTCTTGTGGGTTGTCACCTACAGAGCCCTACATAAATCGGGACCAAGTATCTTTGGAGACACCAATTCTTAGTAGTTTCTGCCTGTCCGGTAAGACAATCATTTTTTTTCCCCAGGGTCTTTCCTTGAGAAAATGCCATGTTGTGAAGTGATCTAGAAACTTTCTCATTCAGAGCCTCCTTTTGTGGAACAGTATCTCTACCAGGATTACAAAGTACATGGATCCCCCAACCCTTCTGGCATCAAGGGCCAGTTTCATGGAAGACCATTTTTTTCCACAGATTTGGGGGGTGGGAAAGGGGGAGAGAGAAGCACACAACCTAGACCCCGTGAATGCGCAGTTTCACTCACTTGCTGCTCACCTCCAGCCGTGCGGCCTGATTCCTAACAGTCATGGAGCAGTACCAGTCCACAGCCCAGGGGCTGGAGACCCATTGTAGAACACAGAGCCACATGACTGGAAGGGACCTCAAAGGTCTTCTAGTCCAGCAGCCCCCAATCTTTTGGACACCAGGGACCAGTTCTGTGGAGGGCGTTTTTTTTTCCATGGGTGCGGTTTTGAATGCTGCTTGGATCCCACACATGCACGGATAGTGCTTCGTTCGCCTATGTGGCCTGGTTCCTGTCAGGCTGCACACCGGTACTAGTCCACAGACTGGGGTGGGGGATCCCTGTTCTAGTCCAACCCCTCACTGAAGGCAGATCTTATACCATCCCAGTCAAATGATTGTCCTGTCTATTTTTGAAAACCACAACTCTGGGAGGCAAGCAATTCCACGGATCGATTGTTCTGTCATAAAATTTCTCCTTACTTCTAGGTTGGATCTCTCTTTAACAAGCTTCCACCATTTATTTCTTGTCTTGCCCTCTGGTACTTTGGAGACTAAGTCAATCTCTGTAACAGCTCCTCCAGTACCGGAAGACAGTTATCACGTTCCCCATTAATCCTTCTCTTCTCTACTTCCCTCCCTCAACCATTACCATTTAGCTTCCAGACCCCTTATCATCTTTGTTGCTCTTCTCTGCATACTTGTTTGGGTCTCAGCATTTTTTAAATATATTGTGGTGACTAGAACTGTGCTCAGCATTCGAAGTGTGGCTTCACTAATGTGGTATAAAGCAGTACTATCACTTTCTCGTGATCTTGATGCTATCCCTTGTTGGATAGGGCCCAAATCTAAAATCTGTCAAGATCTTTCTGAGTCTTGAGTCTATCTTCCAAAGTGTTAGCAATTCCCTCCAGCTTGGTGTCATCTGCAATTGATGAGTTCCATCCCCTCATCTAAACCATTTATGAGATTTAGAGCCACAGCAGCGCAGTGGTTAAAGTGCAGTACTGCAGGCTATTTCTGCTGACTGACTGCAATTCGGCAGTTCAAATCTCACCGGCTCAAGGTTGACTCAGCCTTCCATCCTTCCGAGGTGGATAAAATGAGGATCCATATTGTTGGGGGCAAGATGCTGACTCTGTAAAACTGCTTAAAGAGGGCTGTAAAGCACTGTAAAGCAGTATATAAGTCTAAGTGCTATTGCTATGAAGATACTGAAGAGTACTGGGCTCAAGACCAAATATTGAAGCACTGCATGCTTCTCTCCATGTTGATATAGTTTGTATTCCGAAAAATCTGTAAGCCTTCATTGTTCCGCAAGGCTTTGGATATCGAATGGCTGCAAAAGAGGGAGGGCTCCCTTTTATAGTATGTTTCTGATGTCTGAACACACCCTTTGGCACTAAACTTTGCAATTTATTTACTTATTTCTTTGCTATTTTGTTGTAAGTTTTATTAACTACTCAAAATCTATGTATATTGGAGCAGCATACAAATCCAAGTCAACCAGTCGGTCAGTCAATAATTAAATAAATGAAATAAAAAAACTGTGGAGGTAGCCCCCAATTCTGGCAATTTTTTGTAATAGCCCAGTTCAGAATTTTCAGATTTTGCAAGTGTCTAGAGAGGGAAGGGCAAAATTAACACGCTCAGTTGGATACTCACATTAATGTTGAATGCAAACTTAAACACATACACAAAGAAGAAACTTTTATTATTACCTGGTTTGTTCTCTCAGTGATTTCTCCTTCTGGCTTTTCTGTTTTTTCAGGGCTTCTTTATACCTCTTTTTTGCTGCTTCTTTCCTTTCTTCTGCTTGCTTTGCCAGTGCCTCCAAATCAGGCTCCTTTGAAATGACAAACAAGCAGACAGGAGTACCGTGTTAGGCGCTGCATTAATTTAAATAAGAAAAATAATTTTAAGAACTGCTTTTTTGAAAAGTAGTTTGTATGTTTTCTTTCTCTGCAAAAGCATTCAGTGACACGATCATTTACCTACATTTTCCTTTGCTTCTTTATGCCCTTCTCCTATAGCTCTTAAACTTGACAGGTATAGGTTTTCCAGTGCTTTAATCTTCTCATCCTGTGTTTTCTGCCATTCTGACTCCAGTTCTTCGGCCAACTGCTTCAGGTGCTCATCTCTTCGCTGCTTAACATCTTGTCTTATCTGCAAAGCAATATTCCGCTCCTGTTGCCTGACCTGGAAAGAAAAATTACATTGACAGACAACAATTCCATAGAAGGTTTTACCATGTAACACAGTTGCTATACCCTGATTTCGTTATCTTGTTTCAATTGGCTATATACAATCTGCTTACATGACGGAATACCTATTTACCACAGTATTTGTCTGGCTGGTGTAATCTAAGCAGGGTTGGAGCATGTTGGCCATATTCGATTAAACACCAACATTAACTAAGACCCATGTTTTATCTGTAGCAGCACCTGCATGCACAAGTGTTTTGAAGCATCCTGAAGGTGAGGGCTGTCTTTTTTTCATTCTGTCTGGGTTTTATCATCTTTTACTTCTTATTCTTGTCTAAAGTGGTACCTTGGTACTCGTTAATTGGTTCCGGGAGGTGCGAGAAGTACTAAAAACAAGTACCAAAAAACCCTCATGATTTACCACATGACTCTTTGTTTTGGCCAGGAAGGACTTCCTATCTGTCCCTTTTTCTATGTCAGTGATCTTCCCAGAATGGCCAACTTCCTGTCTGCTCTCTGCAGCCATCTCCTGCTTCCTTCCCGACATGGCCAACTTCCTGTCCATTCTCCATGGCTGCCCCCCACTTCCTATTAGTGCGTCAAGTACCAAACAAATAATGAGTACCAGGACGTTTTCACATCAAAATGCATCAAAAACCATGAGTTTAGAAGCAGTCAAGTACTGAGGTCCCACTAAATTATTCTATTTATTTTTCACTGTTTTAATTTTTTTTTTTACTTATGAACCACAAAGCTGTTGAGTCAGGCAGTATACATTAAATAAATAACTGGGCTATGTCATATCTTTATTTTGGTGAAAAGCAACCCCTTGCTTTCTAATCCTAACTTCATGCCTCAATTGAATTTGCCAATTTAAACCTGTGCAGAGATCTTAACAATAAAGAAATCAGTGTCATATATTCCTTTCTCAGAGCTCAAAGTTTAGACTTGCTGATTATGATATAGTACATTTTATCAACTTGGCTGGCATGGAAACAGTGAACAGAAAACCCCAACCGTATTCCTAAATCTGGAGCCAGGAAGAAGTTAAAGATCACTGCAAAACTTATTGGGTTATTCCCAGACACCTCTGCAGCTCTAGAGACATTTAAATCTTGCCCCACTCCATAGAATGCCCTGTTGCCATATACTCACTTAAAGGCTGAATATATCTGTTTTTTTAATAGCTCAAAGACAAATGACCAATGCAAACACACCTGTTGCAGCCTTAATTTTCTTCTTCTTTCATGTTCTTCTTTCAACAGCTGAGCTTCTTCGTTAGGACTAAGTCTAAGCCTTCCTGCCACTTTTCTTCTCATTGTTGGTTATAATTACTATTCAAGGCTGCATTTCCAAAGACAATAGAAACATGCTTAGCATCAATATATATCTCAGTCAAAAAGTAATACAGTAGTATTATGTGCAGTATATGTACAGTATAATTATATTGTACCGTATATACCGTATTTATCGGCGTATAACACGCACTTTTTTCCCCCTGAAAATAGGGGGCAAATGATGTATCGTGTTATACGCCGATATAATGTTAAGAAGCCTTCGTGAATGCTGCTGGGATCGGGGATCAAGGACACAAATGAAAGAAGGGGAGGGAGGAAGCAACCGAAGCCTGTCCTTCTCTCTGGGTCAGCTCTCTCAGTCGCTCTCTCGCTCCTCCACCAGCACAGGAAGAAACTGCTTCAAAGAAGCGGGGGCTTTCTGTCGCCGCAGCTTCCCTGAAGCGCCCGCTTTCTCCCCACCCCACCCCGTCCGCCCGCCCGCCCGCCCGCAGTGCTCCGTTCTGCCTGCCTGCCTGCCTTCGTTAATGGTTGAACCGAACAGCTTCGGCTGAGTAAAAGAGGCGAATAGTTATTATTCTCAGCCGAAGCTGCTCCCAAACAACCAGAAACTAAGGCAGGCAGGCAGGCAGGCAGAATGGGACACTGTGGATTGAAGCGCGCGCGGGTGGGAGTGGGGGTGAAACGGGCGCTCGGAATAGCTGCGGCGACAGGAAAAGCCCCCCGCTTCTTTGAAGCAGTTTCTTCCTTGGATGGTGGAGCAGCGAGAGCGAAGCCTCCTTCTCTTCTCTTCCCCCCGCCCCTCCTTGCAAAAATTTTCTGCTTGAAACCGGTCCCTGGTACAAAAAGGTTGGGGACCACTGATTTACCTTATAAGTGGTAATAATATTAATTTAAAAAAAGTTCTGAGCTACCCTTATTTTGCTTCAAAGTTTTTATTTAGAAATTTAATTTTTTTCCCTGAAATTTCCCTCTTAAAATGAAGATGCGTGTTATACGCCTGTGCGTGTTATACGCCGATAAATACGGTACATGTTACATTAAAGGGGAAAAAGTTATTTTATATACGGAATAATTATGCAAGCTTTAAAAAATCTATTGGCTTTGTAACTTTTCTCTTAGAGTTCATTTTATGGATTGGATCAGAGATGGTTTTGTTTCTCATCAACAACCTTTCAGCCACTTTAATGCAGTATCTGGACATCTGTATCCAAGGAAAAATACACTGAAAACATAGTAGTCCATTTATTTCATTATAAAAGACAATCTGGGAGAAAGGCAAGAAGGCTTCTGACCTTTCATACCAAATGCTTTTAAAGTTATTCAATATGCATAAAAATGAAAACATAAGGAATGGGGGTATTGAATTAGTGTATTTCTATTCTTTTTAGCCATGCTCTCATGTTTTCCAATTTCTCAGTTCAAGTAAAAGGCATAGAAATGCTGTTCTGAAAAACAGGGTTTTGAGAGTGGCAAATAGGCACAATTTAAAAGCATCTCAAGGACATGTGGATTTTAAAGAATATGTTCCCCACAAATTCAGCACACTGCTACAAATATTCTTGTGGACAAATGGGCCCAGGATAATTTAATACAAACTTTAAAAGAAAAAGTGCTTCAACAACAGTTTCAAAGGAAAAGAGCTCCTGAAGAGGGCACTAATGGATTTAATTAAAAAAATCTTTAATCAATACTTCTCAAGAACTTGTTTAATTAATCCTTGAGGCATTCAGAGCACACCAGCAAGATTGCCTTAGTAGCTTCCTAGCCTCATCCAATTGCGTATAAAAAAAAACCCTGCAGATATATCCCTTGATATTAAAAATATAGTTGGATCTTTGGACCTTCCCAAAAATTATTTTCTACTATTTCAATTATCTATTATTTCATAATACAATACTACCATATAGTTAAGAGATGAGCAAGTTCCCTTTCAGAGAAAACAGCATATTTATCACCTTAGGTAATTATCCTGAAAAATATCCCCCCAAAAGCAAATACAGGTAGTCCTCAGTTTGCAATGGCAGTTGGAACAGGGGTTGTGGTAACTAAGCAATGCAGTTGTAAAATGTGGTATCACCCTGAAGCTGGCCAAACTGTGGTCAATTTTCTTTTCTGTATCTTTCCTCTAAGGTGGTTTCTTTTAGCATTGCTTCAGGGCTGACACTGCCTGGAGCTAAAGGGCCGGGGTGAGTGGGTGTAAAGATAGCTGGGATGTTGTAGCCAAAATAAAATTCTTTCTCCCGGGAATCAAGGACATTTGTGCAGGTGTTCCAAGCGGTGGAGACTGCGGTCACCTAGCAACTGGACCGTATACTGATTGGACCATGTGACTGGAGACTCGGGGTGGGGGGAGAGTGATAAAATTTTATTTTTAATTGGATGTAAAACCGGCGGGAACTTAACAGCTGGTTTTCCACCAAGTCTGTGCCAATTTGATATGTCCCAGTAAAATGTTCTTTGAGGAATATGTCTGCCTCGGAGTTCTCATTGTTGGGGATGTATCTTGACAATATCATGGAATGGCGTCACTTAGCAATGATAATTCCTATTGCTGTTAT
Source organism: Notechis scutatus (assembly GCF_049901735.1). NCBI lineage: Eukaryota > Metazoa > Chordata > Lepidosauria > Squamata > Elapidae > Notechis > Notechis scutatus. Next base: position 12,175,903 of record NC_142013.1, on the reverse strand, counting down.
AACCCTAAGACATCTGTTTAAGCATAAAGTGGTGGGAATTCCAGGTAAGGAGCATGGGGGTGCCATAGAAGGATGCAGGGAAGCCTGGTGGGAGTTAAAGAAGGTGTGGGAGAGGGTTTGAGATGCCTCCGTGAGCACAGGAAGATGTGTGTGATGCAGGGCTATGACAGGACACCCAGGGGAACTTACCAGAGCAATTTGTGACTTTTCCTGCTGGTTTCCCCACTGACTTTTGCTTGCGAGAAGCCAGCAGGGAGATCACAAATAGAAATCCTTAATCGCAAGTTATAGTGCCCTGTAATGTTATCCAAGAACAGACTTATACATTTCTTGGATGGCCCTGATTCTTTCTTCAATGCTTTATTATTTCTGGAAAAAACCCAAGTTACAAATATGCACATTAATGGATTAGCTACAGACCTTTTAACACTATTCCTATTGCTTGTCTTGAAAAAGCTAAACAGGGTTGGGATGGATACAATATCACAAGGAAATCCTAGTGAAGACTAGTTTTCACTGTCCTAAAACCATAATGCAAGCAGGGAAAAAGAAGCCATTTCTATGTTGTTAACCAGAAAATGGTAAGATGTAACCAAGGAGCTGAGCTCAATTTCTGGGAGACTTTGCTTTCACTTTATTCTGTAGATTCCTTCCTCTTCTTCCAGTGCACATTTGGCAGATGCTATTAGTACTATCCAACAACCCAAATTTAAATTAGAAAAGGTGATTTGGCACATCACAGCAGATAGTAATTATTTTTAAAAGCTGCATCTTGATTTAAGGGGATGCTAAAGATGCAATGTATGTACCAACATGTATCCCACATCATCTTTCCCAGATCAAATAAGGTTTTCTGCAGAATCCATCGATGATTCACCAATTCCAGAGAAAACTATCGACAGGTTGATCTGTATTGGCTGGAACATTATCTGTTCAACAATTCTATTGTTTTTTTGCTAGTTCCATGAAATGACCGTCATGCATTTAGATTCTATTATACAAGATGGCTAGCTTTAAAGATATTACTTTCTCTTTACTGTTGATAAAACAAAATATGTTATTTCACTCAAACATATCCAGTATAAAGTGTATCAAGTTTACCATTTTGTACTAAATTATAATTGTGCTGTTGCCCTTACCATCTTAAAAATGGCCGCATGCACACAACTCAAGCCTCAATTATTAAATGTTGCATTTGAGATTAGCCTTAGTAACACCACAAATCTCAATTTTGCAACTGATTTAAAGTGACATCCTTAAAAAAAGTACGTTATAAAGCCAAACTTAATAATGGGAACTTGTATTGTTTAGTTTAAGAAACCCTGTGCATACTGTTTTATTAGATTTATATCTCACCTTTCCTCTAAGAAGTCAAAGAAGGATACACAGGGCACCCATCTCCCATTTTTCCCAATAAAAACCCTGTGAGGTAATTAAACTGAGAAAATGAGCACCCTATAATCATCCAGGAAACTTCCATACTGGTAGTTGATGGTGAAAGTGCACTTTGGGTCTCCATGTCAACACTGCAACATACTTGACTACAAATGGCTATTATTAGTTTTGACTAAAGTTTGCAGACTTTCAATAAAACTTGCTTTTCCTTTCACTTCGCTATTACCCAGGGATGGGGAACTATGCCCCTCTTTATGACTTGTGGACTTCAACTCCCAAAATTCCTGAGCCAGCCATGCTGGGAGTTGAAGTTCACAAATTATAAAGGGGCCATACAAGTAGTCCTTAACTCACAAGTTGGTTTACTGATTGTTCAAAGTTACAATGGCACTGAAAAATATGACTCATGACCGTTTTTCAGAGTTACAACCTTCGCAGCATCTCCATGACGTGATCAAATTTCAGATGGTTGGTAACGGGTTCATATTTGTGATCGTTGCTGTGCCCCAAGGTCACACGATCACCTTTTTCGACCTTCTGACAAGCAAAATCAATGGGGAAGACAGATTCACTTAACAACCGGGTTACTAACTTATCCACTGCAGGGATTCGCTTAACTGCGGCAAGAAAGATCGTAAAATGGGGTAACTCACTTAACATGTCTCAACGTAAATTTTGTGCTCCGTTATAGTCGTAAATCGAGGACTGCCTTGTAGCATCTCACCTCTGCTGTAATCCCATAATCCTTTCACACTCAGGTTTTACACGATTTTACTCCATTTCTTGGCATTGCACACAAGCCAGTTCATGGTAATAAACCGGTGCGAATCTCACAATATTGTAAAACCAGTACTGATTATGTTGGAAGCTCACACCCCCCACCACCAAGAGAATGAAATATTCTGGGGAATGTTAAGAGAGGCAGAATATTATATTTCCCCAAAGGAGAAATTGAGAAAAAAAAAATCTTAAAGCAACCTCAACAGCCTCCAGCAGATGCCTGAAGTTTTTTTTTAAGAGATGGATATTTTGTGACCATTAAGAAATCCATGCCATCCTATTCACAAATAAACCGCCTTCAGCTCCAAATGATTAAGAATTTACACCCCCCCTCCACCCAAATTCTAAGAACAGGACATGAATGGCACAGTTCTCAAGTCACAAGCCCAAAATCAGCCAATATGGGGGGGAGATAACAAAGAACATCAATAGAGATAATACGAGCCTTCAGGACAGAATAGGATTAACCCACCCACCCCTAGCATCTCAGAACCTGTATAAAAATCCATGTATAAAAATCCATGTGCTCATCAAAGCAATTGCTCAGCTGTCCCAGAACTACATGTTGTTGGTTCTCTTCATCAATAAACAGGGGTTTAATATGATATTAAACCCCTGTTTATTGATATTATAATTGATCTTTCCAATCAGCCCTACCCTCCCATTTTATTTCCAGCGCCTTTCTCCCCGCTTGGAACCGGACCGGACTTTTCTTCCAACAGTTATTGCTTTTATTTACACCCCCTCGTCCCTCTGCCCAAAAGGAGCTTAAGAGTACAACAACCCTGCGGTGTAGTCCATACAGAGACTGTGACTGCCCCGGCTTCGTCGAAGGAACTATCGCCGCTCAAACAGGCCTCAGATACGGTCTTGGGTTCCCCCGCTCCACAACCCAGACCCACGTACGCACCAAACAACGACCCACGCTACGCAGCAAACCCCACACTGTACCTTCCCCGTCAGGGTCATCTCTCTCTCTCTCTCTCTCTCTCTCTCTTCCAACAGCTTCTCCAAAGCCGCTTCCGCCTGCGTCACATCCGCTCCACCAACTGCCAGCTCATAACGCGCGCCCTCCCGCCTCGCTGGTCTCTCGTCCAATTACAAGCGCGGGAAGACTCTCGCGGAGATAGTCTTTCTGCGCATGTGCATTCCGTTTAAAAAAAACCTTCGAGCAGTTTTGTTTTCACGCCCCAACGCCACGCTTGCAGATTACGCACGCGCAGCGACGGCCTCCTTGAGGTGCGCATGTGCTCAAAACCCTCTGTGAAGAACTTTGGGAACTGAAGGGCGAAAGTGCGCATGCGTAGGAGTCGGACGATGTTTCAGTCTAAGATATATACATGTATATATATATTTTAAAGGTGAAGTTGTAAAATAAGGTTGTTGTTGTTGTTTTCTCCCCTAGGAGAGGGATTCTGTTGACGGGGAATGATGGGAGCCGAAGTTGAAGAGTTTTGAAAGTTGGCAGGTTAGAAAACCTGAAGAAGGGCTCGGTTAACGGGTGCTGGATTAAGTGATGTCGGAAAGGGTGGCTCATATTTGTAGGATGGGCTGTTTCGTTTTGTTTTGTTTTTTAACTTTAAACATCCTTAGATGCTCTCTGTTCATCAACAGGCTGCTGAGATCTGACCAGATGCTGTGAGATCCCAAAGCATTAGAGCAGGGTTGTCCAACCTTGACAACTAAGACTTATAGACTTCAACTCCCAGAATTCCCCAGCCAGCATGGCTGGCTGGAGGATTCTGGGAGTTGAAGTCCATAAGTCTTAAAGTTGCCAAGGTGGAGATCCCTGGATTAGAGCCTTTATCAGGAAACCCTGAAGCTATTTGTCATAGTTTCTAGGCCATAGTTTCCCCATTTTGGTATAGTTCCCATAATTCACAACCAGAATATACTTAAATTTTCTCCTTTGTTAGTATGCCAGAGGGTAAAATCTAAAAAACAAAAATCCTCTCTTGGGTCAAGCAGTGTTAATTATTATTCTGCAAGGACTATTTTATGTGCTGTTTTTATCTGAAATTAGGAAATTTGTCATGCTGTTCTGCATCAATGTGGCAGCCACCTTAATAATAACGATATGATCATTCTTAATTATAATAATTTTGATATTAGTTGAAATGCCTTTTGCACCTTCTTTATTATCTCTTCCATGTTGGCTGATTTTGGTCTTGGACTTGAGGACTGTGCCACTCATGCTTCTTTTTCTTCCCATGTTCTTCTCTTTGCAATGATACTGATATATTTCTAAATTTGCTGTGTTTTTATCAGTTTTTTCAAATCTGTGTGGATTCTCAATCAAAAGTGCTTTTTTCAAGCGGCAACTATAACTTCCTTGTTTTTTCCTTGAAGATGTTTCACTTCTCATCCAAGAAGCCTCTTCTGTTCTGACTGAATGGTGGTGAACTGAAGGATTTATATTCCTTGCGGTCATCCAGTAGTTAGCATTCTCTCTGTAGAGTGCTTTTTATTATAAAATATAGTTTTTTGATGGCTTTTATAATACGGTACAATTTGGGTTAGCTGCCTAAAAAACCTTCAGTTGAAAGGAATCAGTAAAAGACAGCTTCTTTTAATTGAGCTAAGCTTCTGGACACTTTGTGGACAGCATGTTTCTTGAGCAACAAGATAAATTGATCTGCCTTCTTATTTTTATTTAAACTTGTCAGTATAGTTTATACACTTAGAATTTCCTGTTAGTATCTCATTGTATTAAATCAGGTGTCACCCTGCTTATTTTTTTGAGATCAGAGAAGGTAGGTTTGGTGTTGCCAATCAATAAAACGGTGGTAAAAAAGTCTACTAGAGCAAAGTTAGTGTCTTAGATTGAAAATACATTATAAAAATAAAAACGGACTGATTATTTCTTGCAGAAATTGTGGACTTTTTCTCCATAATAGGCAGAACTTGGACCTACCAAGTATTTGCAACCAGGTTCAGAAGAATAATCAATGCATTCCTTCTAACAGGTGGGTACTTAAACAACTCTTTTACTGCAGTAAACCAAAATTCATTTATCTATGAGTAAATCATTGTACTTTATGAAGGCTATTTTTAATTAGACCCGCGTAGTATTTTACAGCCATAATACATTTTACACAATGTCTGCATACAAAGTTCATTGAATTCAGTGAGATCTGTGAGCTGGTAAGGTTTGGTTTTATTTGTATTCTGCCTTATTTTTATTAATAATCTAATACGATTAGCATATCTAATACTCCTTCATCCTCCTTTTTTCCACACAAAAGCTGTCCTGTGAGGTGAATTGGGCTGAGAGAGAGTAACTGGCCCAAAATCATCCAGTCAGCTTTCATGCCTAAATCAGGATTAGTCTCCTGGTTTATAGCTTGATGCCTTCATCACTAGACCAATCTGGCTTCCCAGTTTCTTTTATATTTGTGTCCTTATTTTGAAATTATTCTAGAAATAAATGGAAAGACGTACCATTTTAAATGTGGTATAATGGGAGCTACAGAAAATTTAAATTAATGTACTGTAAATGATTTCTGAATGTCCTTTTGAAATATATTAGAATAGTTATAATAGACTATATATAGATATATACCAATTATAGTTCATTGTTTTCTCAAATGATGATTTCTCAAACATTTTAAACAGCTGAAAGGATGAGATTTGGGGGTTTTTTTTGTCATCTGTTAAAATGCTGGAAAAATTTTCTAAACAATGAGTTAAGAGCAGTGCTCTGTATTTTTTTTAAAAACTGGCCTTTGTGGTTTTTTGTCGTTTAGCATATTTAATTTCATATTAGTAAACTATCTTTGCTCAAAAATATTTCTTCTTTTCATGTCATCCCAGCTGCAACATTTTTGTTTTAAGTTCTTTGAAGTTGGAATCTCTTGCACAAATGGAAGTTGGTTGGTTACTTAGCTTTTATTCCAATGTGGCATTTGCAAAATTCAATAAACTTAATCACTTGGGAATCTGATTATTTCAGTGAACAAATTTAAAAATTCTCATTAGAGGGATTCTTTTCTGGTGCTTAACATATTTTTCATTCAGGATCAGCCTTCCCATTTAAGTATACTCTGTATACTACACTACATCACCCAGAATTCTTTGCTGTTCTTGAATCCCAGTGCTTAAAATATTGGGACTTGTTAACCTCAATACGCAGATTGGAAAAAAGTCTTCAGTATAGGAAGAATAAGGCAAGAACACCTCATCTGCCTCTGATTATTGGACTATACATTTTTGTTTTCATATTTGTTTCATCTTTTTTTGCAAGATAAAATGCTCCACATAGGGGAAGTCTCTTTTTCTTTCTGCGCCAAATGAAAAATTAAGGAAGTGTTTTATTGAGTTCTTAAACCATTACTTCATTTCTTTGCTTTTTAGACTCTCCCTTTTCTTTCTGGATACTCCTGGGTTTGAAAATGAACAAACAGAACACCATGTCCAATGAGCAGACTATAAATCTTGACCAGTTTGGCACAGATATACTTGCAGAAATCGAAAAACTGTTCCAGAAGACCTTTTCATACACCAAAGCAGCCAACAATGAATGGCAGTTGCCTGATCCCAGCCAGGTTTTCACCTCCCACCACAAAGCGTTTGGTTCTCTTGAGACACTCAAGGATTCTTTGAACGAGGTCAAGAACAAACTCAGTGATAAGCAACTGGATGAGTGGCACCAGCACACTTCCTTTACCAACAAAGCCGGGAAAGTTATTGCCCATGTCAAGAAATCGGTCAGCGCTGAGTTGTGCACGCAGGCGTGGTGCAAATTCCACGAGATTGTTTGCAGTTTTCCTCTTCTCCCAAGTGATGCTCTCCAGAACGGCGAACTCAACTCAGTCCATCTATGTGAGGCCCCCGGGGCTTTTATAGCCAGCCTCAACCATTATCTGAAGTCTCACCGTATCCCTTGCGACTGGAACTGGGTGGCCAACACTTTGAATCCATATCACGAAGCGAATGATACCCTTATGATGATTATGGATGACCGGCTTATTGCCAACACTTTGCCCTGGTGGTATTTTGGTCCAGAGAACACCGGAGATGTCATGAGCCTGAATCATCTCACAGGGCTTCAGCATTTCATAAGCAACATGGCTACTGTTCATTTGGTCACCTCCGATGGGAGTTTCGATTGCCAAGGCAACCCAGGTGAGCAAGAGACACTAGTTTCCCCATTGCATTACTGTGAAACGGTCACTGCTCTAATGACTTTGAGTCCTGGAGGCTCTTTTGTCCTGAAGATGTTCACCTTGTTTGAACACAGTTCGGTGAATTTGCTGTTTCTCCTCAACTGTTCCTTTGAGGAGGTTCACGTTTTTAAACCTGCGACGAGCAAAGCAGGGAACTCTGAGGCCTACGTGATTTGCCTGCGCTATTTGGGCCGGGAGGCCATTCACTTTGTCTTATCTAAGATGCTGCAGAACTTTGGGTCAGAACTGGTGGCAAAAGCCCTGTTTCCCCAGCACTTGATACCAGAGTCGTTTCTCAAGGTCCACGAAGAATGCTGTCTGTTCTTCCACAAGCAGCAAACAGAGACCATTTCGGAGAACCTCCGTCTCTTTGACCATATGGACGAGGTGGAGCAGGCCAGGTTAAACACTTTGCGGGACTGCTGTGTCCAATATTTCTTGCAGAGGTTCCAATTGAAACCCCTGGCCCGAAACAACTGGCTGGTGAAGAAGCCTCATGCTGGCTACAGCATGAATTCCAAATGGTTTGGGCAAAGGAACAGGTATTTCTGCACCTACAACGAGAGGAAACTGCTGGAATCCCTCTCCTGGGAAGATAAGGTGGTCAAAGGATGCCTTAACCACTGGATTGAGGAGCATGTTCTCGGTAACATTGGGAGGGGCTGTGTTTTACAAGGAGTACCTGGCAACCTCGACTGTCGTTTATGGTATATCTTGGAAGGCCAGCGATTGCCAAGAGTTAAATTTTCTCCCTTCTGTGGCGGTGAGGTCTTGAAGAGCCTTAACGAAGCCATTGAAAAATCTTTGGTTGGCCAAACTATTCATGACGATCTTATCCGGACAACGTATGCAGAATGCCAATTCTGCTGTGTCCTTACAGCATCATCGGTGTTGTCTGAATTATCAGAACTTATGGAATATTGTGAACCTACTCCAGATCAAGATAGCACGAGTCAAAAAAAGTGCTTGGTTTTAGGCTTCCCACTGTTTTACGGTGAGGAAAATAGGTTTGGCTTGGAAATTAGAAGCGTGGAGTCAGCACCTCTCTTGGCTTTTAGCTGTACTTTACTGCACGACGGAGAACCAAAATATCAACTGCATTTTTTAGAATGCCTCTTGGGTGCATTTCCTCAGCTTCAAAAAGGAGATGCGTTGGCTTTGCCTGTTCTTTCTTGCTTCACCCGCTTTATGGCTGGTTTAGTCTTCATATTGCAGAACTGTTTCCAGAGTATTTCTTTTGCTTGTCCCACGTCATCTCAGCCTCTAAGGACCAATGCCGTCTTGCTCTGTGCTGGATATCAAGGTCTTCCAGACTCGGTTTTCCGGTACTTGCAACAGCTAAGTGAACTTATGAGTACCCTGCTCGACTCAAAGTCCCCACAGCAGGTCTTGCAATTCATACCTATGGAGCATCTGCTGAAGGGGTTGCTGATGGAATTCCTCTGGGACCTCAATACCGCTATTGCGAAAAGACAGTTGCATCTGATTGTCCAAATTGAACAGCAGAATATGACCTGAGGAGGCTACAGTTTTTCTAGTTTGGCTAGTTAGACTTTTTTTTAAAAAAAAATCTCTAGGGAACAAGCTTATATCTCATGAAGATATCTCCTGAACTGCTGAGGAAAAGGAGGAGTCTAGGCAGGAGTGGATAATCCGTGGACCCTGAAGGACCGTTATATTATGCCTCTCAGCTGCCCCAGCCAGCCTGGTCAATAGTAGGGACACCAGTGGGAATTGATTAGGCAATAACTGGAGCACCATACGCGTTCCCTACTTTTCATTTAAGTCAGGGCTGTCAAAACTCCTGACCCGCGGGCCAGATGCATCATGCACTGACCACGCCCATGCCCGGTTTAGCGAAGGGGGGGGGAGTTCCGATACATCACATGACGCTGCCATGACGCCGTGAGTTTGACACCCCCGATTTGAGTAATAATAGGAGCTCTGGTGGGTGCAGTGGTTGGAATGCAGTATTGTGGGTTAACTCTGCCCACAGCCTGGAGTTCAATCCTGACAGGGCTCAAGATTGTCTCAGCCTTCCATCCCTCCAAGGTCTGCAAAATAAGGACCCACGTTGTTGAGGGCAATATGCAAATAATGCTTCTACATTGTAAATCACCCAGAGAAGGCTGTGAAGCAGGGCTCTCCAACCGTGGCAACTTTAAGACTTGTGGATTTTAACTCCAAGGATTCTGGGAGTTGAAGTCCGCAAGTCTTAAAAGTTGCCACGGTTGGAGACCCCTGCTGTAAAGCACTACAGGGTGGTATGTAATTCTAAGGGCTATTGCTTTTGCTAGAAGAACTGTCTGTCTGTAATCCAGATTTCTCCATATATGGTGTTTTCCATGTGTGTTGGAATTACAAGTCTTGGGATTCCCGACAAGAGGCCATGCTGACTGGGACATCTGGAGCTGCAGCCGTAGCATTTATGGAAGATGGCCGGGAAAGTTTGCTTTGACAGACCTTGCTCAAGGCTGCTTTTTTGCTACTCTCATGTCAGTGAGAACCTCTGGTTGCTGAAAACATTTGAATTGGGCACATATCAGAGGAAATCAGCTAGGTATGTTAAATAGACCAAAGCCCTGCAGTGGGAGCAAGGATCATAAATTAAAAATTCACCTCAACTAAACTGAGCAGCTATTTCAGAATAATGATTTTGTATAAGAAGCAATCAATCAGAATAAAGCTGGAAGGGACCCTGAAGGTTTTCTAGTCCAACCCCGTTCAAGCAGGAGATCCTATACCATTTCAGACAAAGTGAGTGTCCAGTCTCTTCTTAAAAGGCTCCAGTTTAGCATCCACAACTTCCGGAGGCAATTTGTTCCACTGGGGAATTATCCCCACTGTTAGGAAGTTTCTTCTTAATTCCAGATTGCTTTTCTCCTTGATTAGTCTCCATCCATTGTTTCTTGTCTTGCTCTCAGGTGCTTTGGAAAATAAGTTGATTCCCTCTTCTTTGTGGTAGTCCCTCAAATACTGGGATACTGCTATCATGTTACCCCCAATCCTTCTTTTCAATAGAGATAGTCCAAGGATGACTACAAGATCCACTTAAACTTAGCCCCCAACCGTGAACCTGGTGGCTTTCTTCATATGATCTAACTGTGGAATATACAGTAGTTGATGTGGCTGTATTTGCCTGCTTGTAAGAGCCCACTCCCAAGTCTCTTTAGTAAAACACTGTCACGTATCCTGTGGTGGAGGCTTCAGTGGCTGCCATTTTGGATGTGGGAAAGATTGCTGTGTCGGTTTGTTGTAGAGTGAGCCAAGAAATGCAACGACTCAGGCAAAATGGTCCAAGGCAGTGATCATTTTGGGCCTCACAGGGTGGGAAAGAGAAAATTGTGGCTAAAGAGCTGAGCACAAGAATATTTAGCTATCCTTTGGCCAGAGGAAGGAATGGCTTTGCTTCCCCTCTGATTTTATTTTAAATCATGGGGAATAATGTCAACATTATTTGGTTTTTAAACAATTCAGAAAGAAAGGAACTCTGGTAGCGCGGTGGTTAGAATGCAGTATTGCAGGCTGACTCTGCCAACTGCCAGGAGTTTAATTCTGACTGGCTCAAGGTTGACTCAGCTTTCCATCCTTCCGAGGTCGATAAAATGAAGACTCCATTTTGGGGGTCAGTATGCTGACTGTGTAAACCGCTGAGAGAGGGCTGTAAAGCACTGTGAAATGGTACATGAGTCTAAGGGCTATTGCTATTGCTCTTTTCCCTCTCTATGCAAGATATATTTAAAATCAAACAGGAGGCCTTCAACCACAACCCGCTTGGGTTCTCTTGCAGAAAACTTGGAACAGTATTTCCCAAACTTGGCAACTTCCAAAGCTATAAACTTCAATATCTGGAATTCTCATCTACGGCTATACTGGCTATGGAATTCTGGGATTTGAAGTCCATACGCCTAGAAACTAGCAGAAAATGAAAGACTCTGGCAGGATTTTTGCAATGCAAAAATGCAACAATTGATTTTCAGGCATTCAGGGTTCCTGTGAACTGGGCTCCCAACATAGCCATAGCCTTAAATTCACATTCAGTGTTAAACCTGGGTCCAAGCCCTCTAAGAACTGCTGCAAAGGTTATATGAGATAGGGCACAATTTATGCTTGAGTTAAATACATGGAAAAGATTCTGGGATTTCCCAAAATGTGAACATGGCCTTGATTTGTCATGCCTCGCTTAATTCCCTTTGCCAAACCATCTTTTAAACCCTCCAAAGAATGGGTGATGTTTTGAACCAAATGCTTGTGTGTCTGCAGCCTAATTTCAATAACGTTCTGGAGGAATCATTTCTTACATTGCTTTGAAAAAAAATTTAAATTTAAATTGTAAAGCAGTAGCACCTATTTTTCATGCCGCTTGCTTTCGACCAAGGAAGCCTGAAGCACTTCTGGCGTACATTTTTTTGAAGTACACGCCCAGATCTAGAATGGTGGCAATGCTTGCGAATTAAATGGAGGGAAGGGTTGGAAAATTAATTGCAAACTGTGGTAGCGATAAAGAAGAATATTTGCAGCTCAGGGTTGAAACGAAGGGTCCTTGGTGTTCTCTGAGCTTGGTTGTTTTCTTTTAGACATTTTATTACCCATACTAGGTAACACCATCAATGCAATTAGAATGTCACCTAGCTTGGGTGATAGAACATCTGCAAGAAAGCAACCAAGAGAACACCTTTATTTCTACCTCAGACCTGTAGGAATAATATTAGGTAGCATTGCAAGAAAAAGAATATTGTCTGGTTGATAGGCTTCTGCTCAGCTTTCCTCCTTAGGTGGTCACTATTCATAGTGGTGAGTACAGGTAGTCCTCGACGTATGACCACAATGGAGCCCAAAATTTCTGCCGTTAAGTGAGTCATTTCTTAAGTGAGCTTTGCCCCATTTTACGACCTTTTTTGCCACCGTTGTGAAGTGGATAAGTTAGTAACCCGGTTGTTAAGTGAATCTGGCTTCCCCGTTGACTTCCCTTGCCAGAAGGTCGCAAAAGGGGATCTCATGACCCCAGGACATTGCAATCGTCATAAATATGAGTCAGTTGTCAAGCATCCGAATTTTAATCACGTGATCATGGGGATGTTGCAAAGGTTGTAACTATGAAAAAACGGTCATAAGTTAACATTTTTCAGTGCCGTTGTAATTTTGAGCAGTCACTAAGCAAATTGTAGGGGGCTACCTGTATTCAGTGGGTCTATCAAGCTGCATGTTCAACTTCTAAATCCTAAGTTTCCTTTTGGTTTTTATTCCCTGAGCAAGAATTCCTGTGCACTTTACAACTCAAATATCTAAATTATGCAAGATGAGGCTTTTGCAAGGATGTTACTGTGACTTGGGGGGAAAAAACTACAGCACAAGATGTTATTTTATAACGTATAAAGGGAGCAAGAGACGCGACTGAATGCTTGATCTCAACAGCACCTTACATTAAAAAAATAGCTCGCTAGTGAGTCTTATCATTGGTCCATCTGGCATATTGCTGTCCACAAAGGTCTGCTTTCCAAGCTGCCAAGCAGAGTGTGCATATTAGGCATACCGATTTTGCAGTCTGTGATTACGTAGGGCAGACTTCTTGAACCTGAAGCTATCTGGGCATGCTTAGACCACAACTCCCAGATTTCTTAGCCAGCGGTTGTGGTGTGTCAGCCACCGGCCCCTCCAGCAGCCGAATCAGATGAGGAGGAGGAATGGGAGTCAAGAGTCAGCATCAAGGCAACCCGAGAGCTCCAAGGGAGAAGAGAGAATGGAGCTGTCAGAGAGGAAGGCAGAGACGGCTGTCCGTCAGTTCGCATGGAGAGTCAACAGCCTTCAGGTCAGGAGGTGGCTGGTGAGGAAGAGGAGGAACAGCTGGGTCCAGTGCCTGGTAAGCAGATGCGCAGAAGGCAGAGGAGAGGACAGCAGTGGAAATATGTGGGCCGGTCCTTGGGATGGAAGAGCGACCGCTGCTAGCGAAGCCCCACCCTAGGTCTGGGGATAAAAGGCAGGGGGCAGAGATGAATAGGCGTGGCAGACAGCTATTCATCTCCCTGCCAGACAGACTTCTTAGCTGGCGATGAGAGAGAAACTTTCTGCCAGAACTGCTGGCGCTCCTAATAAAGGAATCATTGATTTAACTTCAGAGGGTTTGTCGTGTTTGGGGAGCTGGGTCAGAATACCAGCACAGACAAAGGTACCTCAGCAATTCTTGCCCATTCTGTTAGCATTGTCAATAGTTGGGAATAATGTAGGATTGCATTAAGCAATGGTTTATTGAACAAGCCTTTTGCCTTGTGCTAAAGCAGTGTTTTTCCAACTTGGCCACTTTAAGACAGGTGAACTTCAATTCCCAGAATTCCTCAGCTAGCATGCCATACACGAGAATTCTGGGAATTGGAGTTTACAGTGGGCTGGGGAATTCTGGGAATTGAAGTCAATATATCTTAAAAACTGCTGAATTGGAAAAATAATCTGTTAAGGCATGTCATGATTTGCACAAAACAATGCTGTGTGGCACAGATGTTTTACTTCAAATCTGTTGGTGACTCTTAACAAGAAGCTTGTGCTCTTCCCGCTTAGTTTTGAGTTTTTAAATGCCAAATTGCACCGCTGATATTTAGCCAAGGTTTTGGATGGATTCATTTTGATTCAGTTTGCAGGATTGGGATCCCTGTTAGGATGGGAATGATCTCTTTATGACACTCAGATGCCTGGCGTTTCCATTCCTACCCTGGGACCGTTGTTATCTTTCAGTCTTGAACTATTATGTAGGATTTCTATTACGTTGGAAGAAATGTCGCATCTGGTTCCGTTCCAAGTGGGGTGAAAGACACTGGAAACATGGAGGCTGATTGGAAAGATGATTTAATGAAGCAGAACCATCAAGCCCATGGTCCTGGTTCAGCTGACCCCCATGGAGTGGAGAGTGAGGGTTATTTATACCCTCTCTTGGGTCTTGCCCTTGAGCTTCCTGTTCCTGTGCAAGAAATTATTCTATTTTATTGTCAGACTCCCAATGGGGCCATGTGGGGTCATGTTTGTCTGAGATAAGTTTGGTTGAAGCTTGGGCTGATGTAATGTCCTTAGGAGGTTTTGCAATGCCGTGAGCCCTGCTGCTAGATGGGTTAATCGTATAATGTCCTGAGGGGTCATGTCTTAATCTCATCACCCTGGAGTGGTGATGAAGAGCTCATCAAGCTCTTTTGTTTTGTAGATAGGATGGCCTAGACCAGGGGTGTCCAACCTTGGCAACTTTAAGACTTGTGGACTTCAACTCCCAGAATTCCTCAGCCAGCTTTGCTGGCTGAGGAATTCTGGGAGTTGAAGTCCACAAGTTAAAGTTGCCAAGGTTGGACACCCTGGCCTAGACCTTCTCAGTGGGCACCAATTAGCTGAAGCTGAGTTTCTGTCTCCCTTAAGATTTCTATTTCTCTTTTAGGGGAAATATAATATTCTGTCTTTTCAGTACTTCCTAAAATATTTCATTCTTCTAGGAGGGGTGGGTGCTAACTTTCTACACTTAGGTAGAGCACCCTGAGCTCTTTTTGATAGGCATGGGATAAAAAATACAAAATTAAAAAAAAATACTTTTATAGTCTCTCTCTCTCTCTCTCTCTCCCTCCATTCAAAACGGCCATTAGCGCAGCTAAGAATAATAACATACTTAAAACGTAAAAGGAGATTCATTAAGCATAAAAAGAAACCTTCCCATTTTTCAGGTTCTCAAATTAATCCACTACCTTTTTTAAAAAATTACAGCTGTTAAGGATTTTGTGGAAATAACAAGACAGCCCTATAAATATTCTCCGTTTCTGGAGGCCAAGTGGGAGGACATCAGTTAGCAAAAGCTAATTGTTTCCTTCTCCTAAATGTTTGCCCGTTCTTCCCCAACAGCCACCTTAAAGGCTGGAAAACTGCATAGCAACCATAAAAAAAAAGGAATGCTTCTTTAATTATAATAATGGGCCCAATTATATGCAATAAATAGGTCAATTAACTCTCCATGCACTGTGCTTGCAGCTGTTAGGAGCTCTTGAATTAGTGCACTCGGCAGTATGTTTTGCTGGGCTGGCAGGCTTCTGAAATTAGAGGTCCCATTTTTGATGGATTATGTCGATCAATTCTTAGCCATCACATCCATGAGGGTTTTTTTTTCCAGGAGGATCTGTCTGCAGCCTGGTCCCTCAAGTCTTCCAACAGTGTCCTCATTGTTCACAGTAATTGACACCATACACCTTGCTGCTGGCAGTCCCTTTCTCTTTCCTTCCACCTTTCTCAACATTATAGACTTCCCTAGAGTTCCGTGTCTTTGGATTAGGTGTCCAAAGTAAATTAATTTGAGCCTGGATATTTGTGCCTTGAGGGAGATTAAAAAGTCCTAGTAAGAATGAATTCAAACTCTCTGGCAGCAACAAATGTCCCTTACCTACATGAATGTGATATGCATACTTCTATGAAGTGGAGCTCTTGTCTCACAATCAGGAGGCTGTGAGTTCGATCCTAGGTAGAGGCTAATATTTGGAATAGACTCTCCTGCTAAAGCAAGGGGTTGGACTAGATGACCTCCAAGGTCCCTTCCAACTCTGTTATTCTATGATCTAAGTGAAGGGTACTTTCTCCATTCAAGGGTATGGACTGCATAAACTCATGCAGGCAGTTGATGGTAGCAAAGAGAGCTTTACTGCACCAGCATCTAGACCAGTGGTGGCTAACCTTTTTGGGCTCCTGTGCCAAAACTTGTGTGCATGCTTGCACACTCGCACTCACCAGCACCCTGAAGGCAATGCATGCCCCCTATGCATGCACGCCTAATACCCACCCACTTGCCACCCTCACTTCCCCCTTACCTGTACTGTGCCTCACAGTTGATTTTCGGCCAGTTTGAGGCCTTTTTCGGCCTCCCAAAGGCTTCTGCAGGCTTTCGGCTCCCAAGGCTTCTGCAGGCTTTGCAGGCCAAAAACTAGCCCCGTTTCGTCACTTCCGGTATTTTTGGAAAAACAGGAAGTGATGAAACAGGGCTACTTTTCGGCCTGCAGAAACTTTCCTCAAGCCTTTGGGAGGCTGAAAATCAGCTGTGAGGTGCACACATGCCCAGTGAGGTAAGTTTGTCTGCAGCTCGCGTATCGGCACAAATGGTTCTGTATGCCACCTGTGGCATGCGTGCCATAGGTTCGCCATCACGGATCTAGAGGAACCCAAATGTTTATAGCCAGTTTGCTTTTTTCACCCATTTTGGATTCTAATTTTTTATTTACCGAACACTTTCAATAAATAATCTGTCATCTTAAAAAATAGAGAGCCTTAAAGTAGCAACAATGTTATCAAATAGGTTTAAAATTCCACCTATAAAGTTCTCTTGCTTTCACAATGTTAGAACTTGGAGAGATTATGAAAAGAAGGCATGTTTTGATGCAACATTTTAGAAGATAGCATCTTAATCAGGGGTGGGATTCTACCAGTTCACGCCTATTCGCGAGAACCGGTTGTTAACGTTTTATGTAATTCAGAGAACCGGTTGTTAGAAGAAATTACTGGCCTAATCCTGTAAGGAAGGCAGGAAGGAAACATTCTGGTGTTGCTTACAGAAACTGCCTCTCCGTTAACCCTTATTACATTCTTGGCAGGACTAGACTTCCTGTCTCTGAAACTTCTCTGGAGTTTTTTCCCCCCTCCTTTGCTGGTACTTTGCTTGTGTGGAATGACCATTCAAAGTTACAATGGCACTGAAAAAAGTGACTTATGACCGTTTTTCACACTTATGACTGTTGCAGCATCCCCACAGGCCAGGCGAGGCCAGGCGAGGAGATGCGTGCCTTGATGTGAGTGATATTGAGTTGGCCACGCCCAGCCAGTCACATGACCACCAGGCCACGCCCACCAACTAAACCATACCCAAAGAACTGGTGGTTAAAAAATTTGAATCCCACCCCTGATCTTAACGCATTTAGAACTGCTGTAAAGAAGATTAGGAGCCTTTTTTTTTTTCCATGAGTCATCCTGTTTCTCTTCATTTTCTCTCATTCTTTTTATTTTTCCTCACCACTTTCCCCTTGGATCTTCCCCCCCTTTAAATATTTCATTTTGTAATATTTTTTTCAATAAAAATTAACTTAGAAAGGTTAGAACTTTGGATCAGCCACTGAATCTATACGTGAGGAGATTCCGAACGGATAAAGGAAAGACTTTTTTTACAGGTGGTTCTTGATTGATGACTACAATGGAGCCTGCCTGTTACGCTTGCAAGTTGTGATAACCATTAAGCAAGACAACCATGTAATTGCCTCGGTTAACATCCCCCACCTCCTCTCCATGATACAGTTGTTAAGGAGAGCAGAGGGTGCCTCAAGGAAAGGCCCTAGGAGGCCTAGTGAAGTCTGAAGCCCATCTACCCTGGACCTCCAAAGTCCTTTTCTGCCCTCTGAAGCACCCTGTGCTATGTTTCCCACTCCTTTGAGTCCCAGCAGACCTTGGACCTGCTTTCCCTCCCTCCCCCCCACCCACTGGACGGAACCCCATTGAGACAACTGGTGACAGATACAGGTAATCCCTGGGTTACGAGCGTTCCCTTAGCGAAGGTTTGAAGTTATGCAATCAGCGCCTGTCATGCCCCCGTCAGAGCCTGAATCTGAGGAGGAGGATGAGCCAGAGCTGGAGCCGATGGAGATTGACGGGGAAGCTTCATTGCCTTCGGAGGAATGTGGGGAGGAGTAGGCCGAGGCAACCCAGGGCCCTTCAGGATTGGGACGGCTTGTTAGCAGGGAGGAACAGGGGAATGATAACCGAGAGAGGGCAAGCAGTGGACATGAGAAGCGACGTGATGAGCAAGGACCGACCACTCTTGATCCCAGAGTACGGAGAGTGGAGAGAAGGCAGGAACAGCACAGGCTGACCCGATGACTCAGGAGGAGAGCGCCCCACCCCTCTTCACAAGGCACACCTGGGGACTGAGATTTAAGGAGATGCTGTGGGGAGGGGCATTTGTCGGGAGCAAACGCTGAATTGGTAGAGTTGAGTGTGCCAGTACAGACATTTGGAGTTTGCAGGACAGCTTGCTTATTCCTTACTTTATGGACTCACTGTTTGTTCCTTGGTTCGTGGACTCCTTTCCCTGTTCCTTTGCTTTACTGTGCTGGGTGCATCCATGCGCTGTGGGTGTGCGTGCGTGCTTTGCTCTGGGACTGGCTAAGAACGTGGGAGCAATTGAGGGGGAGGAATTTGGACCATTAAAAGGGAGTTTGAATTCTCAGCTGGCTGTGTGATTTTCGTGCCTTGCCCTGGGTCATCACAGCACCCCCTAGTGTTTAAGAACAAGTCCTGAAACTACGAATCTTGCAGCACCCCGCCAGTGGTTCGCCCTTATGAACAACCACAGAGGCTCTGCAACATTCGTTCTGCACTTTGCAAGCCAAAATCGAGGTTCGGAGGGGCAGGCCCACTCCCCAGTGCTCCATTTAGGCCTGCACAGTGCCAGGTGAGGCCTGCACACATCAAAACAGAGCTGCAGAAGGGCACACGCGACTGAGAGGCTGGAGAGGAGACAGTTCGCTAGATCTTCGCACAGTAAGTACGTGTGGCAGGTTGGGTGGGGGGGAAGCAATTGTGGGGAGCATGAGGTATTTCAGTGGGTCAGGGAAGCCTTGGGTGGTCTTAAGCAGGTTGGCCTATTCCAAGGGTAGAGAAACTTGGCTCTTCTATCACTTATGGACTTCAACTCCCAGAATTCCTGAGTGAGCCATAAAAGGTTCCCATCCCTGGTCTACTGGTTTTTCAGTTGTGGGGGAAATCAATTTTTGACTTGAATGGGACTGTTTAATATACAAATGTAGGAATATTTATATTCTTTGTATGTCCTACATTTGTATATTAAACAGTCCCATTCAAGTAAAAATTGATTCCCTCCACAACTGAAAAACCAGTAGGCCAGGGATGGGGAACCTTTTATGGCTCACTCAGGAATTCTGGGAGTTGAAGTCCATAAGTGATAGAAGTGCCAAGTTTCCCTACCCCTGGCCTATTCCATCACTAGCACCTCCCCATGGCCTTTCCCACCCTGAAATACCTCGTGCGCACTTAACGAACCGTGCATTCGATTAACAAATACTGGCCGAAAGGAGGCAGTGATCCGTTCAAGGTACAACATTCACTCCCATGAATCCTCAGATTACGAATTGAATGGGCAGGTTACATTTGTAACTCGAGAACTACCTGTACAAGAATGGTGAGAGGTATAGAATGTGGATCATATTATTTGACAGGGTCGAGTATAAGGCTGGGCAATTAAATATATTCATTATGGCAGCAGTGCATTTATGACAACTGATAAATAAATTTTAAAAATGCTTCAAACCACACTGTCTTGCTATAGACTGCTTGTGCTGTGTTGTTGTATTTAACATTTCTGCCTTTTCATTTGTTAAAGGAGAAAAAAATGTTCTTTTTTCCCTGTCCACCACTTTTCATTATTCTCTCAACCCAGGAGCATCAATAATAGAAATAATATTTCATTCTGTGTTCATCGATTTGGCTATTATTTACCCCCAAGACAGCAAAAATGTCAATAAACATTGAAGTTTCTGCCAACAATTGGTTGCTTTTAACAAG
The DNA here is from genome assembly GCF_049901735.1 of Notechis scutatus. Taxonomy (NCBI): domain Eukaryota; kingdom Metazoa; phylum Chordata; class Lepidosauria; order Squamata; family Elapidae; genus Notechis; species Notechis scutatus. The sequence goes on along the minus strand of NC_142013.1, from coordinate 12,155,990 downwards.
CTGAGCTTTTAAATTATTTCCTTTAATAGATGAGTTCTCATCTGTCAGAACCAGTTCCATTATGAAATTAATTAATCTAACTGATGTAGACAGTTGAGTTTTAGTTTGGGCTAGAAAGCAATAATCCAGGCTGTGGTGCTGTATTCATTATATTTGAAATATCTCCTCTCCATAAGTCTAGTAAGGGTCAAATAAGAAAAAAAGTGAAGCGAATGTTAATTTTTAAAAACTTGTTTGAAGGCATTTTATATCTCATCTGTTATCTGTGAGTTTTAAAGGGAGAAAGAAAGAATGAGCTTACTAAGGACAACTAATCACCAACAACTTGCAACAGAACAAGAGTTACATTAATATCGAATAAATTATCATCATTATTCTCATCTTCCCTATTGCCTATCTCCTTATTTTCTTATAACTTTGTTGCTTGTATCTTTCAATTTATATTCTTAGTATCCTAGTATGATTTATGTTGATTGCTTATTTATTGTCCATGACTATCACTAAGTGTTGTATTTAATGTTTTATGATGAATGTGTTTTTTTTACAATGACTACGATAATGATCTATTGTTGTATGTCCATTGAGAGCTTATGCACCGGAAACAAATTCCTTGTGTGTCTAATCACACTTGGCCAATATAAAGAATTCTATTCCAAACGGTGGAATAGAATCATTGAAGACAGGATGCAAAAGGAGGGACAAAATGTGAATGACAAAAATTAAAATAATTTTTAATACTTAAATTGAATTGTTGAATTATCCCCCAGTGAGTGGTCCTGCAGTGACTTGGTCACAGCAAGTTGTCCAGCCGCAAGTTGGCCATTGTGAGTTGGCCGTGCCAAGTTGGCCATGCCAAGTTGACCAGGTGTGAGTTGGCTGCCCCAAATTGTCCCATTCCCGTTCCAAAGGTGCTTTTTCAAAAGGCAACTGGACTTTCTTGATTTTTTTTCCCTTTGGAAAAAGTTCTTTAGAACTGAGGATGAGAAGCAAAAGGAAAAAAAAAATCCAGTTGCCTTTTGGAAAAGCACCTTTGGGACAACCATAATCTGGATGATTGAGAATCTCCATAGTGTCAACCCTAAAGCTGGCTGGCTGGAGGCCATTTTCTTTCCTGTTGTTTAAGGGCTGACCCAGACTAGAGCTGAGGGGCAGGGAGGAGGGAAGTAGAGATAGTTGGGGTGCTGTAGCCAAAATAAAATTATTTCCTCTGGGAACCGAGGTGTTGTGGTTAGCCGGCAGCAGGTGAGGACAGTGGAGGAGAGCAAGGACTCGGATGAGGGGCCGGGACCATCAGGGAGTGGACTGCTGCCTTCAGGGATTGTGGGGGCTGGCAGCAGTGATGAGGAGGTTCCCTAGGAGCCTGTGCCAAGTGCGCGTGCACGCAGGATGATTTGTAGAACAGCTGGAGTAGCACAGGTGACTCGGGAGTAAGGATGCAACGTAATGGCCCGTCCCTCCAGGGAATATAAGCCTGGTTTCAAAAGGGTTTTTGCCTTTGCAGCAGGCAAAAACACTCTAAGAACCCAGCATTGTGTGTAGAGACTCCAGCTTATCTGAAGAATTCTGTTAAGGCTTTTCTGGTTGGACTAATTGGCTGCAAGCCATCTTTTATCTACAAAGAAGTTTATTTGTAGATTAAAGCTGTGAAGGTTTGAGTTGTTGCATTTGTTTGAGATTTTCTTGGTAACAGGGTTGGGTCAGAACACAAGGACATCCATGCAGTTCAGAAGGCGGAGACTGGGATCATTTAGCAACTGGACTGCGTGCTGATTGGACCTTGTGACCGATGACTTTGGGGCAGTGTCAAGACTTTTAATTAGGTGGAAACCGGCGGGAATTTTAGAGCCGTTTTTTTAACCAGGTTTGTGCCAATATGATATATCCTAATAAATTGTTCTTTGAGGAATATGCCTGCCTCAGAGTTCTTTTTGCTGTGGCTATGTTACTTGGAGCCCTGGCACACAGACTATGAAGTGGTGCCTTCCATCCATGTACATTAGTGTTAAGAGTTTGCAGCAGAAATTCAAGTCCAGAAAACACACAGATAACTGATTCAGGAGGATCAATAGCTTCTTTATATACATAACAACATGACTAAAGTTTACAATACCATTTGTAGATTCTTTCAGTATAACATAATCAAAGACAGCAAGCAGCAGCTCAGAACAGAATACTTTCAGTTTAGATGGCAAGCAAGTTAGTTTCAGTTTCAAATTCTCAGCAAAGAACATAGAGACAAACCACACCGAAGCTGTCAGCTCCCATTGGCTGGTCTGTTGCCATGCTTACTGCACTTGCTGACTTTGTTAACCATGTCTCTGCCAGTTAATGAATATACTCTGACAATTAGATGTTGGCAGTGGTGGGATTTATTTATTTTTACTACCGGTTCTGTGGGCATGGCTTGGTGGGCATGGCAGGGGAAGGATACTGTAAAATCTTCAGTCAGAGGTGGTATTTGCCGGTTCTCCGAACTGCTCAAAATTTCTGCTACCGGTTCTCCAGAACTGGTCAGAACCTGCTGAATACCACCTCTGATGTTGGGACAATGTCCTCTCTAACTTCTGAAGAGAGCAAGCAAACAAGGGAAGCAAAAGCTTCTTAATACAAGTAGTCCTCAACTTACAACTGGTTGCTTAGTGACCAAAGTTCTAATAAAGCCCCCCCAAAAAAAAAGCTACTTACGATCTGGTTCTGAAGTTCCAACACCCACTCCGCAGTTACCCCATTTTGGTTGCTTAGCAACCAACCTGCATTTACCGCTGTTTGCTGTGTCCCATGATCAGGTGACTACAATTTACATCATTTTTGCCGGAATCCAGTGTTTACTTCTGGTTTACTTCCAGCAAAAACAGGCCCATGGCGAACAATGGGTTTGCATAAGAATCATGGTGTGTGCTTAAAAGTCTCTGCAAAAACAGGGTAATAAAATTGGGTCAGTCGCGTAATAACCATCTTTACAACGGTCACCACCTACAACAGTAATTTCCAGGCCCAATTAAAGTCATAAATCGAGGACTCCCTCTATACGTCTTGCTCTTCCCACAATTTTATCGATAAGTGGCAAACATGGAGGTGTTAATGAAAGGAGAAAGCTGCTTTGGAGAACACCTAGATTTACCTGAATGTCTTGCATTCTGAAAAGGGCTAATGCAACATCCAAAATAAAATAACAGATGCCTGTGTTGTCTACAGCAGGCCACTAAAATTTTGGAGTGTCTAGTTTCTACCCTCTTTTCTGTAAAGGTTAACCTTCTTCCGTGTCAATTTAACGGAGAAGGCTTCCTCATCTTGACCTTTCCATTCTCTAATTCTTTCTGAAGCACTAACTCGACTTGTGGTTTTCTTTATTTTTGTGGATCTCAAAATGTTGGCAATGCACAGAAAGCATCATGAATCAATCAGTATTTCTTCCGAATGATTAACAGGAGCATGCGAAGAACAAGGATTTCATTAGTACATTGCTTCCAGCCATTTTCAATGGCTGGAACAACCAAAATTCCATCACCCTCATCCCACTTAAAAGAAAGAAAAAAATTAAGTAGCCCCAAGCTTCTTTACAGATTAAATGTGTTTGTTCAGTTTTTAGATTTATATCTCGTGTTTTCTCCCAAGATCTGAGGATGGCTCTGATTTTGTTTCATATCCCAACAGGAACCTTGTAAAATAAACTGAGGTGAAGAACAAAAATTGTATGTGAATACACATATAAAACGTTGCATTGTGAACGCCATCCTGCATCTTCTTGGTTCTAATTTTGATTTCCCTGTCAGACACCGCAGCATATAAATTAAAACTTACTTACTTACTTCCTCTCCTCTCCTTCTGTTCCTTCCCCTTCCTTCCCTCCTCCCTCCCTCCTTCCCTCCCTCCGCTCCTCTCCTGTTCTTTCCTCTTCCTTATTTCCTTTTTTCCTTCTTTCCTTCCTTTCTTCCTTCCTCCTCCCTCTCCTGTTCCTTCATCTTCCTTCTTTCCTTCCTCTCCTCCCCTGTTCCATCCTTCCTCCCTCCCTTCCTCCCTTCCTTCCTATAGGGTCATAGCCTTACAAAAAGTTAATAGCCTCCTAATGCAGTATGATTTCTCATTGATTGTATTTGGAGAAATAATGAAGCAAAAACGATCCTAAAAAAAAAAATCACATGTAAAGCAGGAAGGCAGTTCTGTCTGTAATATTATCTTTGAGTAAAGCAGAACTGCCGCTGCTTATATTTGATTAGCTAATGTGTTTCTCTATGCATCTGCAGGTAAAGGAGATCTAAAAGTAAGAGGCTGATAGAACATCATCATGTCAGCTTTGAAATATATAGAAACCTTTGCTGTATTTCTTCTTCCTAAGGAGAGTGACAGATAGAAAACCCATGACAGGTGTGAATGAAAGCTAACAGCTTTTAGTGCATTTCACCAACATTGTGTGATCATAATTACCCTGCAGGTCAATGCTACAGGAACAATTTTAAGCAGATTTTCTGTTAGATGCTGTACACCTCCTTTTCCAAGAGAATCCAGATCCATAGAAGATGTTCTTCCAAGGCTACTAAAGCTCTAATGATATTATTGCAATATGCATCCAGGAAAGACTTTGGATCTACCTAATCTCAAGCTTTCTTGTTTCATTTCATTCACGTTGATAAATATGGAATATAAAAATTAAAAAGAAGCTAAGAAAATTGCCATTTCTTCAGGGGAGTGTTGCGGCATCTGCGTGGTGACCACATTTTCTTGGAAAAACTAAAGGACAAACCTGAAAAAGGGGAAAATCCGGGGGGGGGGGGGGATTCATAGGGATTAAAAAGTGATCATTCTTTATGTTTATAACTTTGTTTTATAAAGGAAAATTCAGGGAGCAAAAATCAGGAAAAACATTTTAAAAATGCATCTTTTAATGAAGATATATCAGCAAACCAATGAATGTATTTATTTATTTATACATATACATATGCACACACACACACATACACACACACACATATATAGTTATGTATATCTCTAGATACTGCTTATGCAATGAATGTGAAAGTCTATGCATTAAGTGGTACCATTTGTACGGTAAAAGTGAAATGATGAAAAATAAAGGACAATAGGGAGGTTTTAAAAAATAAATATATTTAAACAACAGCTTTCTGTACTAAAGGACTGCCTTCATAATAAATCGTATAACTTAAGCTATAATAAAGGATGTCTAGAAAGAATGCAGACAAGAACAACAAAGATGATTAGGGGGCTGGAGGATAAAACATGAAGTGAGTTGTCTAGTCTAATCTAATGAAAAGAAGATATGATAACAGTGTTCCAGAATCTCAGGGGCTACCACAAAGAAGAAGGAATCAAGCTATTCTCCAAAGCATCTGAGGGCAGGACAAGAAGCAATGGGTGGAAACTAATCAAGGAGAGAAGCAACCTAGAAATGAGGAGAAATTTCATGACAGTGAGAAAGATTAATTCGTGGAACAGCTTGCCTTCAGAAGTTGTGAGTGCTCCAATGCTGGAGGTTCTTAAGAAGAGACCTGACAGCCATTTGTCCAGAATGGTATAAGGCCGTGATGACGAACCTATGGCACGCTTGCCGGAAGTGGCATGCAGAGCCATGTCTACCGGCATGCAAGTCATCACCCTGGACCAGGTCCACTGCGATCTTGCGCGCGCCTCCCACCATCCAGCTGATTGTCGGGGATCTGCCACGCATGCGTGGCGGGAGGGGTGTGTGTAGGAGATGCACACGCATACGCAGAGGCACATGGGGCATGGGAGGTTGTGCGTGCATGCGCAGAGGTGTGTGGTGTGTGCAAGGGGGGGGGTCGTGCATGCTTGCACAGGGGTCATGCGTGCATTGCATTATGGGTGCAGGCCTCTTCCATCTGTTTTGTTTTGTTCTGCTTCCTTTAGGCAACCATGACTGTACACTCCAAGCGCCATCTTGTTTTGACATGCAGGACTTTCAAGACTGCATATAGTAGTACCTATACTCAGGGGTGGGATTCTGCCAGTTTGGACCAGTTCGGGCAAACTGGTAGTTCTGGTGATCATTTGGCCCCGCCCACTCACCCCTGCCCTTTTCCTGTGTTTTATTTCCTTGTTTTTGAGCACAGCTGATTCGCGTGACAGAGCAGTTTGCCGCGCATCAGCTGTTTTACTCACCAGGGATGCAGCAGAAGGTAAGTACTGTATTATAGCTAAAAATGGTCTTGCACACTCACCGAACCAGTTGTTACACCAGTTGAATCACACCACTGCCTATACTTCTTGACTTATGACCAGTTGCTTAGTGACCATTTGAAATAACAACCTACATGAAAAAGGGCACTTACAATCTGGATGTAAAGCTGTGACAGTTGCCATCTTCTGCAGTCATGTGACTGCACTTCAGACAAATGGCAGCACAGCCATTTGCTTTCTTTCTTTCTTTCTTTCTTTCCTTCCTTCCTTCCTTCCTTCCTTCCTTCCTTCCTTCCTTCCTTCCTTCCTTCCTTCCTTCCTTCCTTTCCTCCTTGCCTGCCTCTCTGCCTCCCACACTTCTGGTACATTAAGCCACCATGCCTTACCTCTCCATCATTCATTGTTCATAGTGGAATCAAGCACCTTGACCTGGCTAAGCCTTATCCACTAGGCCTGGAAAAGATTGCAGTGCGTTACAGAAAATATCTCTGTGGGCTCCGTAAACGTGACACTTCTGAGCTGCATTAAAATAAGAACACACTTTCTCCTCTTTCCTGCTTTCTAAAGGAATTGTATTGTATATGATTAGGCTCTGCAATAGAACTAGATTTTTATATCCTCTCATAATGGAAAAAGTCCATTTCCCTCCCTCCCCGCTTTCTTGCTTTCTTATCCAAATAGCCCCAAATGTAGCTAGATAATCTAATTATCTAGCCCAAAAGTGTATTGGAAACTCCTTCTGAAATTTATCTTAGGGTAGTTATAAATTATGGACATTAGTCTCCCAGGTGCTATTTTTTCTTGCTATTTTGCTTAATATTTTTCCTGATGAAGGAATCTGAAAAAGCATCTCCAGAGGTGGGCTTCAATTTTTTTAGCAAGGGGCTTTCTGCCCTAATGATTGCCTGGGTGGGCATGGCTATGTGGTCATGTGACTGGGGTGGTCATGTGATCGGGTGGTTGTGGCTAGGTGGTCATGTGACTGGGTGGGTGTGGCCAACTCGACGTTGCTTCTTTGCCCTAATTTCATGTGTGTGTGTGTGTGTGTGTGTGTTTTCTTAAGTTTTCGCGGGTACTTACATGTATGGTATTCAGCTTTGTTCGGGTATTTTCCCACGTCATTATAGTTGTGCTTTTAGCCGCACTAAAAGCCTCCAATACAGGAAACACAATGTTGCCAGCCAATCAAGACAAAAAAAGCTACAAAACAGACAGAAGATATTAGAAACACCAATCAAGCAGAACACAGCAAACTCCAAGACCAATAAACACAGACCAAGACTCCCAACCAATCAGGATGAAGAAAAAACCATTCTGGCACAGCGTAGGCCAGCACCAAATTTAAAACAGAAACGGCTATGAAAGTCTGACTCACAGACGAACACTATACAGAAGCCTGATGATGGCAGATGAGATTCTGCCGAAACATCGCTACAACTTTAAAAGCACAACTATAATGACGTGGGAAAATACCCGAACAAAGCTGAATACCATATTGAAACCAAGTTTTATAGCAGTGACTGTGAGAGGGATCTTGGAATCTTAGTGGAGTTTCTTGTGAGTTACATGATTCTTATTATTTGGGAATTAATCCCCTCTGAGGCTAGTGGCTATGTTATCTGATTTTCTCACTGAGTGGATTGTTTATCTAACTTGCAACACTTTTACGAGGTGTGAAATGCTCTTGGCTGAATGCCCAGAAGTTCAATTAAGCCTATTAAGGGCTGTCCCTTGCTGCTTGTCTTTCTGAGGTTATTGGGGGCTCTCTGAGCCCCACAGAGTCTTAGCTAGGGGCTCTACTGAGCCCCTGCGAACCCCCAGCAGCCCACCCCTGGGCTTCTTCCTTAACCTGGTTCCAAAATTGAATGCAACACAGTGGTAGCCATTCACCTCAGGTTTTAGTTAAAGTAAGATCCCTCCCTTCCTTACTTCTCAGCCCTGTGTAAAAATCTGAATATAGAAATAGTGCAGAGTGCAGACTTATTACCTGTAAAGTAATAGAAAATCTATCTCACATTAGATTCCATCAGCATGTAAGTTCCCCAAGAAAACCAATTACGTAAAACTGATTGCAAGGCATTCGTGGAGTTAGAAAATGTAATCCACTTGGACTTGAGCAGAACTTCTGGCTGCATGTTTTTAACACAGTACAGGATTTCTTGGAGAGATTTAGAGCATGAAAGCAGCTCCATGCTCAAACCAAATCTCTCTCTTTGAAAGAAATGGAGCCTATAAGGAGTTGATGACTTACAACCATAATGGAATCTAAATTATTCAATAAACTATGGCTTGGCACACGGTGGTTTAAAGCAAGGTTCCAGAATAAGAATTACTGTATATCCATTTATCTCTTCCCAGAGAAAAAGCAAGACAAGCTACATTGTTCACGGGGAAGTAAAATCCATTTGGACGTAATATTTGTAAGATTTGTACTATGTTGTTAATTTAAGATTACAAATACTTTCATCAATTGATAAATGCAAATTATGTTTAACCAACCTTACATTTCCACCATAGTTGCTTCTGTTTTATCACTAACTTAAGCGATAAGTCAACTTTGATTTTTGCCTATGTAATTGTTATCCCCTCAAAATTTTTGGATGTCTTCTGAGAAACAGAAATCTGCCCATACATGACCCCAGTAGATTAATTTAAATATAGGCCAACTTTTCAGTGTTTTTCCTTCTCTCATAAGTTTCTTCAGCCTGATATTATTAGGCATATTGGACTACAACTCTCTTTATCCTCATAGACAAAGATGTGTTCTTATGCTTGTCTTTCTTAAAGTAACTTGTATTCAAAGGTGGTATTTCGCATGTTCTGACCAAAGGTGGTATTCAGCATGTTCTGACCAGTTCTGGAGAACCAGTAGTGAAAATTTTGAGTAGTTCAGAGAACTGGCAAATACCACCTCTGACTGGAGAGTTCCCCTGCCATGCCCATCAAGCCACAGAAGCAGTAAAAAAAAATGAATACCACCACTGATTCTGACCAGTTTTGGAGAACTAATAGTGGAAATTTTGAGTAGTTCAGAGAACCAGCAAACCCCTCTGACTGGCCCCACCCTCATCTAGTCTCTGCCTCCTGAGTCCCAGCTAATCGGCTGGGTCTTCTTTGGTTGCCCTGCATAAGAGAACAGAGCTGGAAAGCAGGTTAGTGGGGTGGGGAGGGAATGGGATTTAGCAGTAACCACCCCACAGGAGTGGGGTGGGAATGCCATGCCCATGAAGCCACACCCACCAAGCCAAGCCATTCCCACCAAACCACACCCACAGAACCGGTAGTAAAAAAAATTGAATCCCACCACTGCTTGTATGCACTACTGGGGGTGGTACAAAAGATCAATAAGAATCGATAATAGCAATAAATATTAATGTGTGTGTGAGATGTATATATTATCGGAACTTCCCTGCAGAAATAATTCAGTAATTATCTGGTCCTTCCTTTAATAATAACTTCAGGGAAGCCAGTACTATTTATTGTAAGAGGGAAAATGTGTTCTTATTTTAGTACAGCTGGACTACAGTTCAAATCATCCATGATGGATCCCTGCAGACTTGCAATTCCCCTCTTCAATCTTCACCACAAATAGTAAAGGTAATCCTTGCTTTACAATTGTTCACTTAGTGACAGTTCAATCGATTCCTAAAACGGACTTACGATCTGGCTTCAAAGTTCTAATGTTGCCCCCACCACAAAGTCCCATGATTGTATTTTGGACATTCAACAACTGGCCTCATTTATATGTGGTGCGCCATGGTTATGTGATTACAATTAATGTGATTACAACACATGGCTAGTCTAGTGAAGAGAAGGACCAGGGCAGAGAGGACAGCAGTGTTCCAATATTTGAGAGGCTACCACAGAGAGGAGGGGGTCACCCTGTTTTCCAAAGCTCCTGAAGACCAGACAAGGAATAATGGATGGAAACTGAACAAGGAGAGATTCAACCTAGAAATAAGGAGAAATTTTCTGACAGTGAGAGCAATCCACCAATGGAACAGAAGTTGCCTTTAGAAGTTGTGGGAGCTTCATCACTGGAGGCTTTCAAGAAGAAATTGGATTGCCATTTGTCAGAAATGGTGTAAGGCAGGGGTGTCAAACTCAATTTCACTGAAGGCTGCATCAGGGCTGTGGTTGACCTCAGAGGTTTGGCTGGGCATGGCCAACTGGGGGAGTGTGACCAACTGGGTGGGCATTGCCAACCCTCTTCGCAAAGGGTAGACTGGGTCGAAGCCACGCTGGTCCGCTCTTTCCTCTTTGCATTAGGTAGATCAGGATGGCCCTACGGGCTGGATTCAATCACATTGCAGACCAGATCTGGCCCGCGGGCCTTGAGTTGGACACCCCTGGTGTAAGGTCTCCTGCTTGGTCAGTGGGGTTGAACTAGATGAGCTACAAGGTCTCTTCCAACTCTGTTATTCCATTCCATTCCATTCCATTCCATTCCATTCCTTTCCTTTCCTTTCCTTTCCTTTCCTTTCCTTTCCTTTCCTTTCCTTTCCATTCCTTTCCTTTCCATTCCTTTCCATTCCTTTCCTTTCCTTTCCTTTCCTTTCCTTTCCATTCCATTCCATTCCTTTCCATTCCATTCCATTCCATTCCATTTCATTCCATTCTATATTCTGTCCTATTCTATTCTAAATAAAATTTATAGTAGTTTTGCTTGGTAGACCTAAGCAACGCTGGATGGACACGATCAAGGCCGATCTAGAGACCGTGAAGGCAGACCCGACATACGTGGCAGACAGAGAGGCGTGGAAGCAGTACTCAAGGACATTAGCGGACCTCGCCAGAGCGCGAGACAAACGCTGAAGAAAAAGAAGAAGAAGAAGAAGAAGTAGTTTTGCTGGACACGATTTACTTCCAGTTTCTGGCAAAAGAGAGGGAGGGAGGAAGAGAGAGAAAGAGAGAGAGACTCATAATGAACAATGGATTTGCTTAAGGACTGCTGCATTTGCTTAACAATCACAAAAATAAAGTTGAAAAAAATCAGGTCTGATCACAGGGTATCCTGTCTCACAACCAACATGAATTACGATGGCAATTACTAGATCATCATCTGAGCAGTACCTGCATGCATTTTTCCTTTAAAAGCAGAGATTTGAGAACTATAAGGAAGATCAGCTCTATTCTTGTCAGGCTCAGAGGATTTCAGGAATCTTGAGCAGAAATGATTAACATAGATGAAAAAGCACTGCCGGGAAGCCGAAAGGAAGGTCACAGGACATAAGATAGCACCGCAAGCAAGTAAAAAAATAAACGTGGAAGGCATGCAGTCGGTTGTTCTGCATTCTCCATGTCAAGTATAAATGTAAAGTAGTCACTATTTGAAAGCTTTCATCTGCAGCCGTGTCTCATTTAACCCCTGTCTTCCATTCCCAACAGCCACACATGCATACAAATAACATAAAGAGAGAGACTTATGGATGCGCTGAATGTCATGTATGAATCTGCCGCAGGTAAAGATAGGTTGCCTTTCAGGATTGTAAAAAACAGGCAATCATACTGACTGATCTCAGCAGGATTAAGCAGGTTTAACCAAGCTGGGTTTCATCCAAAAAATATAATTAAGCCCCACAGCAGTTTTCCCACCCGTCAGAGTCTCTTTCCCTCTTATTTTTACATTTTTACACGATCCTTTCTTACATCTTAACCTTCAGCGAAGATACAGTAAACACTGGTGGTTGTTGTTAGTCGTGAAGTCATGTCCGACCCATCACGACACCATGGACAATGTTCCTCTAGGCCTTCCTGTCCTCTACCATCTTCTGAAGTCCATTTAAGCTCACACCGACTGATTCAGTGACTCCATTCAGCTACCTCATTCTCTGTTGTCCCCTTCTTCTTTTGTCCTCAATCGTTCCCAGTATGAGGCTTTTCTCCAGGGAGTCCTTCCTTCTCATTAGGTGGCCAAAGTATTTGAGTTTCAACTTCAGGATCTGGCCTTCTAAACAGCAGTCAGGGTTGATCTCCTCTAGGACTGACCGGTTTGATCTCCTTGCAGTCCAAGGGGTCTTCTCCAGCACCAGAGTTCAAAGGCCTCAATTATTTGGGGCTCAGCCTTCCTTATGGCTCAATAATAAACACCAGTTGCAGTGGTGGTATTCTTTTTTTTAAATTTGTTTATTGAAAGTTTCAAAAAAAAAGAATACATTTTTTAAAAAGAGAAACATGTTCTCACATTTTTGCCACATTTTCATAGCAGTGTACATTTCTAAGTATCAATTAAAATCATTTGTTACAAGTAAATCTGTAACTTGTTTCCTAAATCCTTACTTTTTTTTTGTTTATTATTACAATTATAATACAATATTTAATTATATTACTTTACATATGTACATAGCTCTATATACATTTATCCTTATTTCCATTTTCTCTTGTTGTTTGTTTAATTGGTTTCACTAAACGTCTTTACTTCCTTTTTATACAACCATTTGTACCATATATTCCAAGTTGTAAAAAAACTTCCCCTCTTCCTTATTTTTTTAATAACATGGTTAGGTCTAACCATTTCTGCACATTGGTGGATTTTATTAGTTATTTAGCCAGGTCCGTGGGTGTCATTGTTGATTTCCAGTTTTGGGCAAAGACTATTCTTGCTGCTGTAATGATATGTGATATCAGATGCTGGTGTTTTTTGCTCCACGTCGGTTCTGTCATTCCAAGTAGAAAACTCTCTGGGGTGAATTTAATCTTTAGTTTTGTTATCTCTTCTCACCATAGTAGGTGGTATTCTACTGGTTTGGCCTGGTTCTGCCGAGCCGGTAGCGGCGATGAGCAGCGGAGACCAAACGGGTTCTCTCCACTGCTCTGCTGTTGGGCCCACCCGCTCACCCAGGCACCCATATTCACCTTTATCCTCTGCTTTTGAAGGGCAGCAGCCTTACACAGCACAGCAGAGTGCCGTGCAGCAGCTGCTGAAGTGACCGGGAGAGTGCAGGCTTGCAGGAGGTGAGTTGGAATGCCTCTGCGCCTGCCCAAAGTGCGCATTTGATGCATGTGTGCATGCAAAGTGTGTGCACGCGTACAAAGCACGCCCACCAAGCCACACCCACTGAACCGGTGGTAAAAACTTTTTGAATCCCACCACTGATACATGCAGATAGATTTATACATTCTGATAAGTCAAGCTTTTTAAAAACTGTTGTCAATTAAAGCAGGGGTCCACAACGCCTGGTCTGCAGCCCGGTGCTGGGTTGTGTCCCATTTGGAACCAGGCCACAGAAGTGGTGGGTCAGCAGGCACGTAGCTACATTTGTGAAATCGGCACACCTGGGCGAATAAAACCATTCTCTCTCTCTCCCTGCCACCACCCTTGCCAATCCACCAAGCTGGAAAGATTGGGGACCGCTGAAGTAAAGGAATAACAAGACATTGTCTGCCTAATCATATAAAGCACCTTCCATAGATTTTGTTTTGTTCGCTGTTCATTGCATGTGAAGGGCTTCGATCACAATGACACAGCCGACACTTTGCAGATGTTGTCCCTTCCCGGGGGCGGCTCTGTGTGTCTCTGCATGTGTGAGCAGGGCTGTGAGTGAAAGAGAACATTAACACTGATTAGTCTCCTAATGATGTTAATTAAAAGTAATGATACTTAATTTCACATTTCTCCCTTCTCCTGCATTTAGAATCTTTTCTTCTGTGGACCTGCCTCTTTTGCTGTGTAATCTTTCAACTTATGGTTTTTAAATGACAGGGGCTAACTTTATTTATTTATTTTGTTTGTCAAGCATGCATGAGAAAACAATAATAAGTATGAACATAATATATAAACATATAAGTATAAACATAATAAATGAGTACAAATAAATGGATAAATGGGAACATTAGGATAGGGATGGTAGGCATGCGGGTGCGCTTATGCACCGCCCCCTTACAGACCTCTTAGGAATGGAGTGAGGTCCACGGTAGACAGTTTAAGGTTAAAGTTTGCGGGGTTGAAGATGGAACAACAGAGCCAGGTAGTGAGTTCCAAGCATTGACTACTCTGTTGCTGAAGTCGTATTTTCTGCAATCGAGTTTGGAGCGGTTTACTTTGAGTGTGTATCTATTGTTTGCCCGTGTGTTATTGTGGTTGAAGCTGAAGTAGTCATTGACAGATAGGATGTTATAGCAGATAATTTTGTGTACTAAGCTTAGATCAGACCATAGGTGGAGTAGTTCTAGGTTGTCCAGGTCCAAAATTTCAAGACTGGTAGCATAAGGTATTCTATTGCGAGCAGAGGAGTGGAGTACTCTACTTGTGAAATACCTCTGGACTCGCTCAATTGCATTAATGTCCATTATACAGTGTTGGGTTATACAGTGTTGGGTTATGTCCATTATACAGTGTTGGATGCAACTTCCAGGCTGTTGTACCCAACAAACTTCCACGTGATCCCTATAGTGCTCATTCCTTAACAACAGCAATTGAGATTGCATTGCTAAGTGATGAAGTTGTAATGGAATGTGTGGATAATCTTGGGGTACTGGGATGCTCTCTCAGAAACCATCAAAGAGATCTAGGAGCCCCCAGTGACTTAAAGGTTAGAGAAAGAAACTAAGAAAGAAACCACCCTAATGGATCCTTTGCAAGATTCTGTTAATGTAACCTTGCAATAAAGTAGAATTAGTTCAACTAGTCATGTAACCTGCCTAGTTTTATCTGGGAGGGCTGACAGCTATCTTGCAAATCTGAAAGTACAACCTTCCTATCGCCATTTATAATTGCTTGATCCATTATGATGAATCCTTCTTGACACTCTCTCCCCCACACTCCCAATTCCCCCAAATCACCCATTCCATTACAGTGTCATGTGATTGCATCCTTAGTGGGGCCAGCTCTGGCATATCCCATGTACTGTTGTTAAGCGAGAATCTCACATGACTGTGACTTTTGATTTTCCGCCGGCTTCCCCATCGACTTTGCTTGTGGGAAGCCAGCAGGAAAGGCCGCCAATAGCAATCAGATGATCATAGGACATGGTGATAGTCAGAAGTCTGGGTTGTTCATTAAGCATCCAAATTGTGATCATATGAAAGTGGGGGTGCTGAGACGGCTGGATCTTGGAGGACTTTGTTATGACTATCCTCCTTTCAATGCCATCACTAGTTGGAACAATCGCTGAACAAGTGCTAGTTAAATGAAGACCACCAGTATACAAATCAGAGCAAACACACAACCACTCAGTATAGCTAGCAAAAACAGAAAACAAGGTTTATTGATTAAACCAGCAAATATCAAATTGTTCAAGTGGCAAAACGGGATAAGATCTAGTTAGACAAACAGTACAGAAATTTCCAGACCCTCTGGAAACAACATTGTAGGCTGTTAGCATGGACAGCACCAGAAGGAGTGGCTTTAATCCATTTAATCCATTTATGTCCCTATGGCAGCAGAATAGGGATGGAAAGTAGTACACCAGGTGATCCAACCTCTATTCTGCAACATGAAGAAACAGTTCGGTGAATGGGGATGATCCGTATATCTGCACTCCAAAATTAATTTGATCCTCAGTGTGACAAAAATTGCATGCTATCAGATAAGGACATTCATTTACAATAAAGCTTCTCTAAAAAATACCATGGTGGTGGCTCGGTGGTTAAAACATTAGGCTTGTTGGCTGGAAAATCAGCAGCCCAGGTTCAAGACCGAAACACCACATGATGGGATGAGCTCCCATCCTCACCTTAGTTCCTGCCAACCTAGCAGTTCAAAAGCATGCAAATGCAAGTAGATAAACAGGTACCACTTCGGTGGGAAGGTAACAGCACTCTGTGACATCATGCTGGCCACATGAATGTGCAAATGTCTTTGGACAGCATTGACTCAATGGCCTTGAAACAGAGATGAGCACCTCCCCTATAGTCGGCCACAATTAGCCTAGTAAAATCCTCAGGGCTCCTTTGAAAATATACCTTAGAAAATAAAGTACCTTAAGCCTAAACATGAAGCCTTTAAGAAAGAAATATTATTATGTTCTCCTTGCTTATTAGTTCCATCAAGCGATTATTTAAATCATTTTTACCTTGCCCTTTATCTGAAATGGCTCTCAGGAGTGGAGGGAGGGACAGATAAACAAATTTAGACAAACTGAAACAATTCTTTACTTAATTAATGTGCAATCACGATAATACAATGCATTTTCAAACTGGCATTGTAGCCCGGAAGTTATAATTTGAAACGTCTAGAGACATTTATTCAAGGTAACTCAGCAGGATTGTCTGACAATAACATTAGCCGGGGAGTCGATAGGTATTTAAAGTGCTTTCTGTCTATAAGAATGAAAAGCTCCATGTTAAAAATCACGTTTTTCACATTGGCGCTTCACGTTCCAGAAAAGCCTTTGGGGTAGAGCTACAAGCCAAACACCCCATATTGGCAACATTGGAAAATAAAACTCCAAGGACTGGTTTTTCTTTCCACACCGATGCAAAAGCCAATCTTATTAATCTTTGTGCCACTCTGCTAGAAGTTCCCCCACTGTTATACTAGACAATGTAGTTTTGATTGCTTTGCATCCTGCTAAGCCTTCTTATGATAAAAATACATAATCTAAAATGAAAAGAGATGTCTAAGGTATAATGCCAGGGATGAGTGTATTGGAGAAGGTTTTCTTTTTTTTAAAGTGGAAGTAATTAGGGACCAGTGACTATGAAGGAAATTAAACAGGGGCTCAGCACAAAAGCTTTGATTAGCATGGCAAGACTATAAACAGCTGAAAATGGTTCCTAAAGAATACAACTAAGTGAAGATAGGGAAAATAATCTTTAAATTAAAACAGTATAGAACAGTAGGATAGAAAGGAGGTGGATTTGTGGAATATTTTACATTCACAGCAGTAGTGCATAATAAGAGTACCCAAACTTACTCTTTTCTCCATTTTTGATTTGCAGTGATTATTATGGGCCTTTCCTGGGCTATAGGTCATAAAGCAAGAAGGAAAAGAAAGAGATAATAAAAACGCCAGCAATTAAATTCAGGACGAATTATGGTTTTTATAAGGACATGAGCTGATGTTGGCAATGTGAAGTGCTGAGGAAAAAAAGAAAACAAAACTGTTAGAAATTCTGTATATAGCCCTATAGAACAGTCACCATGTGCTTTACATGCACCCTGTTACAGGAAAGAGGAAACTTTACTCAGAACAAAAAGACATAGAGTATATACCATACATACAAATTTAGAAACACTGCCATCTACTGGTTGGCTGAGTTGTATCAAATTTTATATCCTTTTTTTTTTTTTTTGCTGGGGCTGTTAAGTAAATCATGCAATTGTTAAGTGAATCAGACTTTTCCCATTGATTTTGCTGGGAAGGTCACAAGTGGCAACTGCATTACCCTGGGATGCTACAGCTGTTGTAAATACAAGCCAGTTGACAAGTACCTGAATTTTGATCACGGATGCTGTGATTATCTAATGCAGCGGTGTCAAACTCACAGCCCGCAAGCTGGATGCATTATGTACTGGCCACGCCCACACCTATTTAGCGAAGGGGGGGAAATCATGATACATCACATGACGTCACTGTGACACCATGGGTTTGATACTTCTGGTCTAACAGATGCTGAATGGACTAACTGTATTCACTTGTTTCAGCACCATAGTAACTTCTAATGGCCATCAAACAATGCTCATAAGTCGAAGAGTACCTATATTCAAATAGATATCTTGAAATAGCCCCCAAGTATGTATGCATGCATTTTTATTTATTTGTATCCCGCTGCTATTATTTTACAAATCATTACAGGTAGTCCTCGATTTACAACAGTTTGTTAGTGAGCATTCAAACTTACAGTGGTGCTGAAAAAAGTGACTTATGACCATTTTTCACACTTACGACTGTTGCAGGATCCCCATGGTCACATGATCAAAATTCAGACACTTGGCACTGACTCATATTTATGACAGTTGCAAAATAACAACAACAACAAAGTAATAATCATAATAATGATACCAATAAGAGAAGGTAGTGGAAAAGATACGAAAGATAATAGTAATACAGTCATACGACATAGGTAAATAAATAGAATAAAATAGAATAGAATTCTTTAAGTCTGATTGGACACACAAGGAATTTGTCTTCGGTGCATAAGCTTTCAGTGTACATAAAAGTTATAAGTGATAAATCATTATCATAGACATTATAAATACATTCATCATGAATCATAAGATACAACACTTAGTGATAGTCATAGGATACTAAACAAGCAATCAAAATCATACTAGGAAACTAAGTAACACAATATAAATCATAAAGATACAGGCAACAAGGTTATAGTCATAAGTAGAAAGTAAGGTAAAGGTAAACATACGTGCTAGTTGTTTCCGGCTCTAGGGGGCAGTGCTCATCTCCATTACAAAGCCGTCGAGCCAGCGCTGTCTGAAGACGTCTCCATTGGTCATGTGGCCAGCATGACTAAACACCGAAGGTGCACGGAACACTGTTACCTTCCCACCAAAGTGGTCCCTATTTTTCTACATGCTTTCGAACTGCTAGGTTGGCAGATGCCCACTCCATTACGCAGTGCTAGGGATTCGAACTGCCAAAATGTCGACCATTCTGATCGACAAGCTCAGCATCTTAGCCACTGAGCCACTGCGTCCCTTGAATCATCAGTAAAGACCTTTATTGATCACTTATCAGTAAAGACCTGCAACTAAAAACTTTTAATGACAATGTGGCTCTCGCAGCCATTTGGGGAGCTGAGTTCATACATATCCGGAAGATGTGTATGAAGTTTGGAACCCTGGTCCACTTTAGAATTCATTAGGATTGTCAGTGGTGTAAAAAAAAAATCTCCCCAGGATGGCCAAGGGAACAGAGCTGGAAAACGACTCACTTCACCTTTTCACCCAATAAATGTGGGACCATCCAACCATGCACTGAATCAGCCGAACAAAATTAATAGAACGTCAAAAGACCATTTACACTCACAGTGCTATCTCAGATTTGTAGTGACACAGATTAGGAAACAGGTCACTGGTGCCTAAATAGCCATTAAAGTCCTTATTACCATCCCTTGGAGTCTCAGTTTGTATTAAGAGTCTGATAAATAAAAACATCTTTGTTTTTAAAGCGCACTTGCTCCTTGAGAGATAGAGAGTAGATTGAAATGTCCTCAGCCACTGTAATTCAACCTCAGGATAATATGGACAATAGCTCTCCATAAAAGGGTAATTCTCCACCCCCCCCACCCCCCAGTTTAATGATCTTTAGAACAGAGGTCCCCAAACTTGGCAACTTTAAGACGCGTGGACTTCAACTCCCAGAATTCTCCAGCCAGCATAGCTGGCTGGAGAATTCTGGGAGTTGAAGTCCACGCGCCTTAAAGTTGCCAAGTTTGGGGACCTCTGCTTTAGAAGATAAAGAGAAACTGCTTTGACCTCCTCAATATCAAGCAGTTTCTATTTCAATCTGCTGCTCTAGTCTCTCAGCTTTCTAGGGTAGGGAATGTCAAACTCGATTTCATTGAGGGCTTCATCAGGGTTGTGTTTAACCTCAGGCTGGGTGGATGTGGCCAGGGTGAGTGTGGCCAGATCAATGTCACTCATTGAGGCTCCATTTTCGGCCATGACGGCCCTACTGGGCTCCGTGTTCAGCTGTGATGGCCTCCTGCAGCCCTCTGCCAGTGATAATGGAACTTGGGGAGGCTGCACGTGGCCTTCCCAGGCTCTGTTTTGGGCTGTGATGGCCTCCTGCAACCCTCTGCCACATGGCCTCCCCAAGCTGGCAGAAAGTTGCAGGAGGCCGTCGTGGGCCAAAACATAGTCTGGGAGGGCTGCGTGTGGCCTTCCTGAGTTCCCTTTTCGCTGGCAGAGGCACCACGGGCTGGTCCTTCACTAATTTCAAGGCAGGCCTGTGGGTTAGATCTAAGCACCCTCTGGGCCAGATCGGGCCCTCAGGCTTGAGTTTGACACCCCTATGGGAAATATATTGAAGGTACCATCTCCAAATCATTAGAAGTTGTGAGACAATTGACTCCGGTTTGAGCTTCTTCGGCGACAGACCGAAACCTCGTCTCTGCGAGGCTTCGATCCGTGCTCGTCGCTGGAGCGCCCCGAGCCAGCTGGTTTCGGGGCTAAGCCACCCCGTAGTGGTGGTGAAGAGGGGGGAGACTGCCAGCAGGGTTGAGGAGAGCTGCATCTCTCCTTCCCAGCTGGCCATTACTCCATTTCCCGAAGGCAGTTGCAGCGGTGGTCAGAAATGGCCACCACAAAGAAGAACTCGACCGGAAAAGAATGTGCAGGAGGAAGATAAGAGAAAGTTTTGGTTGACCGGGTCAAACAGCAAAAGCAACAAATAAGGTACCCCGGAATTGAAACTATTAAAAAAAACAATAACATTGTTCCCTAAGAAGATTTTTAAGCTGCGAAGGAGAGAGAAAAGGGAAAAGGTTTGGGGTTTTTTTCTCCTTTTCCTATACTGACAGCTAAGAAACTTAAGGAAGAAATTGGAAAAAAATCCACTTTGACATTAATAGGCATTTAATGCTGAAAATAAAAAGTCAAAGGGATAATAAAGATTTCTGGATAATCAAAAGCTTTTGAAAACAGGAAAGGAGAGAAAAAGAATAAAAGGGCAGGATCTGGAAGGGAGGAGACTGCCTGGAATTAAAAAGAACTTACAGCAAAATCTCAACAAGACTTCCAAAAGATACATTTTAACTGAAATATCGCAACAAAAACCCCAGGAAAAGAAAGTGGAAAAAGAAATAAGAAGAAATAACTTGGGACTATTTGGATTACTTGATGATTTCTGGATTTTTGGTTATTGTATTTGAATGACTAAAATCAATCGGGTGGTTGTTTAAAACTGTTTAAAATGGCTCCACTTTTAGAAGAACTGGAAATGGAACTTAAAAAGTACAAAGAAGATGCACAAGAAGGGAGAGGTTCTTTTGGCTTCGTATTTCAGTTTTTAGAAATGGAGATTTGGAATTATGAGAAACAACAAGAAATGCCTGCATAACAAGAAGATTGTGACAAAGAAGAAGCCATCTTTAATGAACAAGTAATCTTAGGTGGGGGGAAAAAAGGAAAGGGGTGAAAGAGAATGGAAAGTTTAAGATTGGGAAAAACAACTCCCCCCCCAAAATAGAGTGAAAAATAAGTATAAAATCAGAAAGCAACAGAAGAGGGAAATGCAGAAGAGAGAATTAGAACTAAGAGAGACAAGGGGGTAAAAAGGGGAGGGAGAAGATGAGAGGAAAAAAAGAAAGGAAAAGAAGTTATAAAGGACAGAAACAAAATATAGAGAAACAGGGCCTATTTAGAGATAATGGGTGAAAATTTAATGGAAAAAGGTACATAAGATAGTATTGTTATATTAGAAACAGAAATAATTTTAGAAAATATGAAACAATGTATGATTAAAATGTTTGATAAAATAGCTATCGTAATTCAGTGGAATGCTTGTCAATAAATAAATGTAACAAAATGTATATTTAATGATTTACAAAACATATGTGAAGAGAAATAAGGGAAAAATTAATTATGGAGATTATATGTGTCTTTAAGGAAGTATGATATTTAATTGAAAAGAAGTGTTAAAGGTGTTAAGATTTTAATGATAGAACTGAATTGGAATGGAATGAGGGTTTATAATTACATATATTTATAATCTTTTTTAAAAAAGAATATAGTGTGTATTATAAGAATGTACCAAGCAGAATTCGATTGGAAGTTATGTATTATGTATTATATTGAAGGTCATAACCTTAAGGTATATATTGAAGTTTAAATAAGAGTTGAATGGATGTAATTAAAAGATATAAAGGTGTCATACTCCAATTAGTAACTCCGGGAGAAAATTTGTTTAATGAGAAAAGATAATATGAAATTGAAACAGAACAGACAAAAGTATAAATATATGATTTGAATTGAGATGAGATAATCAAAATAAAATTGAGAAAATTAAAAGAGGGGGAAAACTATATAGAAAATGTAGAATAGTATAAGATATGGAATAGAACACGAAAAGGAGCATGAAATTGAGTTTTGTGTCTGTATAAAGAAGTTCAACTCGGGACCATGCAATTTTCAAAAAAGATGTTTTACCTGTATTTTGTATGTGTGAAAACCCAAATAAAACTTTATTAAAAAAAAAAAAAGAAGTTGTGAGACAAATTGTGGAATAAGATTTCCCCATCCTTGGAGCATGATATGGCCAGACAATTTGCAAAGTGTTGTGTCTGCGTGGCCGCAGAAACGAAATAACTGCTGCTAGTAGCGCGAGATATAATTGGCTAACGGCATGGCAGGCGACAAGAAAAAGCCAGACATTTCCAGCAAGGTGAAAGGGTATACAGCAAGAACTATGTCGGGAAACCTATTTGGGTACCCAGCCACATACTTGAAGTCATGGGGCCCTGGTCGTACCATGTGGAACTCTGCAACAGTAAGGTGTGGCGCAGACACATCGACCAGCTGCAGAGAAACCCGGAGCGACTGACTGATGATGAATCAGAGGACACTGAACCACAGGGGAACGAAGAGAGAGACTTACCTGAGACAGAGATCGCAGTGCCCAAAGTGACACCTGGCGTGAGATCCCTACCAGCTGAAGTCCTGAGGGATACATCCAGTGACTCTGAAATTAAACAAAGAGACACTGATGTGTGTAATGAGCAACCCAGGATCTTGGAGGATCAAAGGTCGAATCGATCCTGGAAATGTCCAGGCTACTTGAAGGATTATGTCTGAAGATAATTAAAGTATAATAATTAATAGTTAAGTAATAATAGTTATAATAATTAATAATTAAAGTAACAAGCTTTAAAGTACCAGCTGGAGGATGAGGAGTCTTGTGTCTGTGCGGCCACAGACATGAAATAACTGCCTCTAGTAGCATGAGATATAATTGGCTAACGGCACGGCAGGTAACCACTATATAAGGGAGCTCGCCAGCCATTAGTGTTCGTTGGATTGCAGTTGGAATTGATTACTTACCAGTAAAGTTGTATTGCGGATCCTTGTCTTTCACACCTTCTTTCCCACGATCAAACACAAAGCATATTCAACAATGTAAAATTGGAGTCCTTCACTTTACAATTCCAGTAGGTTCCTATTCCCCCAAATATAGGGTAGGTAACAGGGAGTATAATATCTACAGTCACCAAGATGTTCCCCAAGCACATTTCTTGGTACCCCGCTTCCTTGACCCGCTTGACTTTTAAAGAATGTTCTTTCAATAAGGAAATTTAAATAAGAAGTTTGTGTGAAGTTGCTAAAAGCATCTTCAAAAGGCAGGTCTCCATAACAGCCATTCTGATGTGCACCTGAGACATCCTTTTCAAATTCCGTATGTGGAATTTAGGAAAGCTCTCTATTCTGAAATAGCCGAGGCACATATAAAAATGGCAATTGAGGGAAATTCTTTTGGGGTTCCTCTTTAGCATTCCTCATTACTTTCAGCCTGGCTCTTCCATAAAATGAAAGAGCAAAAAGATCAGAGCACCTCCTCTCCAGCAATCAAAACCCAGACGAGCGGAAATTATCACCAAGATTAACACTAGATCCACTATCAATAGGTCAGGGGTGTCAAACTCAAGGCCCATGGGGCTGGTCTGGAAATATCAAAGGATCAGCCTGCAGTGCCTCTGCCAGTCAAATGGGCCAAAGGGGGCCATGGGGCCTCCTGCACGGCCTGTTTTTGGCTTCCTCAGCCTCCAGCAGCACTCTGCCAGCCAAATAACTATTGTTAGTTGAATAATAAAAATACAATAATATAAATAGCTTTTCTGCCTGGAAAAGCAATTTATTATTAAACAATGGGGTATAAATTTAGAAATAAAAAGTTTAGAGGAGTCTAAAGAATAAGTAATAAATGTTTGCCAGTAATATCTGGTAGAAGAGATAGGAAATCGTTATAATAAAGAACTGTGGAAAGAAAGAAAAGAATGGGAAAAAAATGCATTCTGAGCCTGTGTCAAACCACCATGGCCATGCCCACACCCAGCCACACACACACACACACACACATACACATACACACACACACCCCTCTGAGGTCAAACACAACCCTGATGCGCCCCTCAATTAAATCAAGTTTGACACCCCTGTAATAGGTAAACAATACCCCAGTCAAGGAACCACCAATTCAAACAAACATAAACAACAGCCTAATCAAGGAACCACCAAGAATACTCCTACCCATACTGACAGAACAAGTCACTAATATATAAATAGAGAGCAAACCTCACTCCCTTTTAGCACTGATGATGTTACTTAGTTGGGTAATGAAATGTCTGCAAGAGAACAACCAAGAGACAACCAAGAACACCCAGGGCAGAGACAGGTAGTAAAAATCTAGTACTTAAGGAGATAGAACAATAGGTGTAACTTCAAGTAAAAGTGAGAAGTTCACTAAAACAATTAGAAAGAATACCAAATTGTAAATAGACCTGAGTAGTCCTTTAAGGAAAAACACTTAGAGGTTGGGAAGCCCCTGCATACAGTAAGATGATTCAGACATTGGGGCTGACCAAAGAAGATATGGTTAATTTATATTGTTATCTGTGGTAGGAAGAAGAGTAAAGAACAAAAGGTTTATTGTTACCACATGGGGTTTCGCAGGAAATAAAAAGGCTTTTTCTGTTTAAATGGGAAGACTCAGATAATCTGACTTGATCAATTTGATGTGATTTCTTATATGTGCATCTATAATAATTGCATACAGAATTGAATGGGATTGAATTGAAGAAAAATGTCCTTTACCTGTGTATAGCCCCAACTGGGGCTGCTGCAGCTCAAAACAAAACATAAATTGTGACATGTTTGGCCACAGTTCAACCCTAAGCCACAAATATTCTCTTCTTTCTTCCATAAATTGTCAGCATCCAAATTAATGGCAATGGTGTAACTCAACTTCCTATCCCCTCCAACTGAAGAGAACTATAAACCAGAATGAGATCCTTGGAAATCCAGAGATGGGATCTCTTTTTGACTTGCTTTTCTTTAAGTGGGTTAAATTAGCTCTGTCCCACAATTTACACCAACACTTCCCAATGTGCTGCTTTCAGAGCTCCCAGCGCTCTTTTTGATGTGGGGAAAATAAGAAGAGGAAATAGTATTAGGTATGCTTGCTGCCTTGAGTTAATTATAAAAATAATTAAGGTGGGATTAAAAAATCAAATATGAATACAAATAAATCAATACTTTGGCATGTCATCTGAATTTGGATGTGAGTTAAAATGGATTCCAGGACAAAGCATAAAATCAAACTGCAGTTGGAACTTATTCTCCCAATGAATATTTGTGTGAATTATATATAAAATGCATGGAACTTTAATTGCATTATTGTAGCTGCCATTTGACTTTTTTGATCGCCTTTCTTACATTTCTTTTTATTCTTAATCTCTTCGATTATGAGCCTCGGGCCCGAAACAATTTAATCTTTGTACAATACTGTTTTAGATGTTCCATAAGTTAATAAGAATAAAAGAAATGAAGTTTTATTACGTGCTTCTACCAATACTTAGTACCAGATGATATCTCTTCTTAATTTTTTATAATTTACGTTCCTAACTAGCTTTTAGAAGACATAAATCATGGATCAAAATGGAAATAACTGACTTGCTTTTAATATAAATGTAGGATTAACTAGCTATTGTGCTCGGCTGCTGAATTGTGCTGAGCTGATGAATATTAAATTGGCAAAAAACATAAAACAGCAGTAATGGATACTTGCAAACTACTTATCTGAACATCTTTCACCAGTAATATAAGCATGGATGATGGATGATCTTGTAAAAGCCACTTTCTGCAGTCTAAGTTTAAACATTTCAAAACAAACTTTCTGCATGGATGTAATCACGGATGGGAATTAAGGAGAAGAATGGCGAATCTAAGAGGAAAACAGATCTCCCTCAAATCCAGTATTGGAATTCAAAATCCAATGGAACTATGTTTTACTGCAGAGCCAGAAAAATACAAATTCCTTTTTGAAAGGATCTGATGTCATGAAGGTGATCTGGTCCAATTAAAGGTCTTGGAGAGCTAAAAAAAAAAATAAAAAAGAAAAAATGGCACCT
The DNA here is from genome assembly GCF_049901735.1 of Notechis scutatus. Classification (NCBI taxonomy): domain Eukaryota; kingdom Metazoa; phylum Chordata; class Lepidosauria; order Squamata; family Elapidae; genus Notechis; species Notechis scutatus. The sequence goes on along the minus strand of NC_142013.1, from coordinate 12,129,815 downwards.
ACAACTACACCAGTTGTGGAATTCATTTTTTTTTTTACTACCGGTTCTGTGGGCGTGGCTTGGTGGGCATGGCAGGTGAAGGATACTGTAAAATCTCCATTCCCTCCCCATTCCTGGGGGAAGGTTACTGTAAAATCCCCATTCTCTCTCTACCCCACTAACCTGCTTTACAGCTCCATTCTCCTGTACAGGGCAACAAAAGAAGACCCAGCCAATCAGCTGGGACTCAGGAGGCAGAGAAGAGATGGGGGCGGCGCCAGTCAGAGGAGGTATTCCGAACTACTGAAAATTTCTGCTACTGGTTCTCCAGAACTGATAAGAACCTGCTGAATACCACCTCTGAACTACACCATGGTGATAACCTTAATGTCAGCTGCACCTTATGCTTGCTATGCTTCACTTCTATGCAGTGACTGACTGCCATGAACTGTGGGGAGGGAGAATATAAGGGGGAATGCTTGGGAACTAGAAAGTAGAGGCTGTACTTTCTCGAGATGCTGCCTCAAGGTCACCCAGCTGGAAGAAGGAAGGAGCTGCATAACAAATCATGCTTGGGCTGACCATTATGAAGACATCTTGCGTGGACTTGATTAGTTATATTGGGGTGGGCAAGGAGAGACAGATAAAGTGTGAGGAGAAGAACATAGGAATTTTGGCACACGATTTTCAATTCTGGCTATGCAATGCAGCAATACACTTGATCTCTAGTTAAACTATACTTTTCTCAACACATAGAGCCAAAGATCATTTCTGTTTAGAGGTTCAAGTTGTGGGCAGTCTGATACTTAACATTTTGAACCTTCTGCAGATGTTCCTGGGTCCAGCCACAGAAGAGAGGAAGGGTCCTCAGGAGAGAGATAGATGGCAATTGATGTTTCAGTCTGGGGGGAAATGGAATTTGAGAGGGGATATGAAGGACGTCATGCAGTATTTGAACGGGTGTCAACACAGAAGATGAAGAAGTTCTTCCCTTATTTCAGAAGAGAATGAACTTAAACTATAGGAAGACAGTTTCCATTTGACTGATCGGAAAAGTTTCTTAACAGCAAGAACAAAGTTATTTATTAATTTGAATTATACCCCCCACTCCTTTATACAAGAACTCCCGGCAATATGATTGATGCTCCTTTCTCCTATTTTTTCTCTATAACCACCACCCTCTGAGGCAGTGGTTGTAGGATGATCGGCCCTACTCATCCAGTGATTGGCCCTTACTCATCCAGTGAGTTTTAAATAGCTGACGATAAACTTGAACCTAGGGTCTCCTTGATGTCCAAATCTAGAGGCAGTGACTTTTCAGCATCTCGCGATCCACAAGAGGCAATGGCTGTAGAAGAGCTAGCCATGTGAATCCAGTGCCACTCCAACTCGTTAACCTTGGTTCATTGGCTCTCAAAGTGAATGTAAACGATGCTTCTATTGTGACATCATGACCCGTCATTTTGGCATCATCTTGGTTAGGAAAGGATGCCTAGGGTACATTCTTGCAGATAAGATGCCAAAATGTACCAACCAAAATTGGGTTTGGCTTATCTGTGGATAGCCTCACCTTTGAGTACGTATGCAGGTTTCTTTAGATCAGGGGCGTCAAATTCGATTTCATTGGGGGATGAATCAGGGTTGTGTTTGACCTTGGGGGTGAGTGGGTGGGGTGGGTGTGGCCAGGGTGGGCGTGGCCAGCTAGACATCACTCCTGTCAGAGGCGCCTATGGTGGGCCGAGCGCTCAGCCAGTGAAAATGGGTTCCCAAGCTCCGTTTTTGGCTACGGCAGCCTCCTGCCACCCTCTGCCAGTGAAAACGGAGCTCAGGAGGGTCTCATGCGGCCCTCAGGAACTCCGTTTTCGGCTGTGACAGCCTCCTGCAACCCTCTGCCAGCCTTGAGTTCGACACCCCTGCTTTAGACTCCCATTATAACTTTATCAGAAAATAACTTTATCAGAAAATAGTGTCCCAGTCTTTCTTGATTTGCTTTCTTTGCTTGTATTACCAACGTAAAGCGAACTCAGGCCTCACCTCCTTTTCAGTTTCTCAAGTTTCTCAATACCCTTCCCTTAGTGCTAGACACTGAGTGCTGCTTCCTACAATCATGGTTAAAGCTATTATGAGCAATGTTTGGTTGCTAACCTGCCATTACAGTCGCCTTGCACGCGTCACAGTCAGCAAAGGCTTTTTAACTAAAAGGGAAGGATTGGCGGCTTTCAGAGCAGCGTAGTTCCTCTTGAAAAGCTGCTCAAATTTCCTTTTTTGCAAGGGGTAAGAGGAACCCACGCATCTAAAAATGTGGAAGTGTGGACCCTGGCAATTTATTTTGTTCTTTTATTGCATGAAAAGGGCAACTTTTTTTGGTTTTGTTTCCCAGGAACATCACAGTTCAGGGAATACGACACGTAGCCTGTCTTTTAAAACTTTCTTATACAACTGATATTACTAGGTAATGTTTGTTAAAAGAAATAGAAATGTAAAAGATTGTCATTAATATTAATGGCAGAGCTGTACTTGAATTTACTATTTACTATTATTTACCATTTACTATTGTTATACATATATACAGATATACTGTATATACATATATACTTTTTTCTTTTAAGAATTTAGTGTGTATTTTAAGGGAATGTACCAAGCAGAATTCGATTGAAAATAGGTATGTGTTATAAAATAGAGGTTAGAAAATGAATGTTATAACTGTAAAGATGTAACTTAAATTTTTAAATAAGATTTGAAAAAAAGATACAAAGGTGGTATACTCCAGTCTGGTAATTACAGTGGAAAATTTGTTTTATGAGAAAAGATAATATGAAATTGTAAACAGGACAGACAAAAGTATAAAAACATTGATTAGAAAGATTTTAAAAATTAGAAAAAGATATGTAATTGAATTAAGAAAGGAATGAGATAATTTAAAATAAGGCTATAGGAAGTAAAGAAAGGGAAAAGCTATTGAAAAAATTGAGAAAATAGTTATAAGATGGATTAGAATGTATAAGATAAATATGTATTGAGTTTATGTCTGTATGGAGAAGTGATAACCCAGGGCCATGCTGTTCTCAAAAAAAGATATTTTATTTGTATTTGTATGTTTTGTGAAAACTTAAATAAAACTTTTATTAAAAAAAAAAACAACTTTCTTATTACAGGTAGCTCTCGACCTATGTCCCCAACTGACACCAGAACTTCGGTTGCTAAGCAAGGCAGCCGTTAAATTGTATGACTCACACCCAATTTTATGGCTTTTTTTCGCCCATGGTTGTTACAGAATATCAGAATTACGAAGTTGAAAGGGACCTTGGAGGTCTAGTAGCCCAGCCGTTCCCAATCATTCTGGCTTCATAGACTGGCAGTGGTGACGGCGACAGATGGCGGCGATTGGGGGATGGTTTTGCACATGCAACCTTATTCCAAGCATGTGCAAATGGAGCGTTGTGCACTTGCCCACCCCTTGCACGGACAAGGTCCCAACAGACCATGGACCGGAGGTTAGGACCCCCTATTCTGGTCCAATCCCCTACTCAAGAAACCCTAAATCATTTCTGACAAATTGTTGTTCAATCTCTTCTTAGGTAAGGGATGGGTGGGACAAGAATGGAAAGTAGATGTGGTGTGTCATTATTCTAGCAATTCTTTCTAAAAAGTTTTAGCAATATCACTCCTCTCTCTCTCTCTCTCTCTCCCTTTCTCCCTCCCTCCCCCCCCTCTCTCTCCCCTCTGTCTCTGTTTCCTCCCCTCTTTCTGTTGTGTCTGCCAGCAGATTTGGACAGTGTGGAGGTTGGGGAAGAACATGGGCCAGTCCTGGAGTCTGGGGAAGGCTCAGACAAGGGCTCTGTGTCAGAGGCAGAGATGGGGCCAGGGCAGTCCAACAGTTATCAGCTGCCTTCGGAGTCAGACATCGGTGAAGTAGAAGAACAGCTGGAGCCTGTTCCCAGTGTGCGTGCATGCTCAGAGCTGCCAGAAGAAGGGAACAGCTAAGGAGTAAAGGTCAGCTTGGGAGTAAAGCCACAGGTGGACAGTGAATGGCCCTTCCCATAGGGAATAAAAGAGGAGTGAAAGGGGAGTGGGATTTTGCAAGAGACAATTAGTTCATTTGGGTGAACTAATCTCTTCCTGCATTCTTGCTAATTATTGTCTGCTACAGTGTGGCATCTGAAAGATATCTGCCTGGCAACTCTCCAAGCCTGATCAAGGTCTGTAATTCTGGAATATCTTGAAAGACTGTTGTCGGGGACTTTGCTGGAGAGGAATTCACTGTAAACTAAATAAAAGGGGTTCATCAGGATGTGGAGTCAGCTTTGTGCTGTTGAGGAAGCCTAGGTCAGAATACTCTCTCTCTCTCTCTCTCTCTCTCTCTCCCTCTCCCTCTCCCTCTCCCTCTCCCTCTCCCTCTCCTCTCCTCCCTCCTCTCCTCTCCCTCTCCCCCCTCTCCCTCTCCCATTCCCCCCTCACTCTCCAAGTTGCCAAGCATCAGAATTTTGATTACATGATCCTGCAAAGGTTGTAACTATGAAAAGCGGTCATAAGTCACTTTTTTCAGTGTTCTTGCAACTTTGAAGGGTCACTAAATAAACTATTATAAGTCAAGAACTACGTTCTATAAAGATGCTGCCCAATATAAAACTATTCGCTTAGGGACTGTTTGAAATTATAAAAGCACTGGGGAAAAAGTGAGTTATGATTGGTCCTTGCACATTGGAACGTTCCCCACAATCATGTGATCAAAATTCAGGTGCTTCCAACATTCTGTGGTCATGCGATTAACATTTGCAATTTTCCCAGCCAACTCGCAACAAGCAAAATCAATAAGGGAAACCAGATTCGCTTAATGAACCTGGTGATTCACTTAACAATGGCAGGCATTCACTTAATATCCTTTGCAAAAAAAAAGTGTGTAAAATTGCACCTAACTCACTTTAACAACTGCCTTGCTTAGCCCTGGAAATTCTGGTCCCAAATTTTGGTCGTAAGCTGAGGTCTGCCTGTACCTATAGCTATATATAAATAACCTTTTGTCATGCCCCTGGTGGAGACTGACTCCAAGGGAGAGGAGGAACAGCCGACAGGGAGTGGAAGTGTAGCTCCGGAGGTTGTGGAGGAGGCTGGGGAAGGGCAGAGGCCGGCTGAGCAGTCAGAGGAGGACCCAGGCCCATCTCCTATCCATCCTAGGGCATGCAAGGAGGAGAGGATAAAGGAGAGATGTGGTCTACTTAGTAGGAGAGGGCCTTGATCCTTTTTGTGGGCTGCAGCTGTGACAACTGAATAAGAGGACAGACTTGCGTATGGGCAAACGCTGGAAACAAAGCATGGAAATATCTCTGGTTTATGGTTCCTCTCTGAGTTTGGCGTCCTTCGCAGTTTGTGGACGTCCTCCAGCCCTTATCTAGCCTAGTTTGTGTTGCTTTTTTCCTTCTTCTTGTAACTGCGTGGGAGGTTTTTTTTTGTCTTCCGTCAAGAATATTCGGAGCTTAGAAGCAAAGTGAAGGACTAAAAGGGGCTTCACCTGTTTTCTGTGACTGTGTTTGTTTTGTATCCCACCCTGGGTCATCACACCTTCTGGGAGTTTGAAGCTGATTGTTCTACTCTGATTTCCGCATCTGTGTTTGTCTCATTTCTTTCCGCATATCAGCAAAAGGATTTTGGCACATGGGCCAGACAATTAAACACAATCAAATGCTTTGTTTACTTCTTCTTCTCTGCCTGTCTCCCCAACCCCTCCAGCTTCTGAAGTAACCACAAAAGCTGTAGTAGTCCCTTGCTCTGAGTGGAATTTGGCAATTCGGGGCATCTATCATGAGGAAGAGACAGCTTATTTATTCTGCTTAGTGAAATTAAACCTTAGAATCAATTTCCTCATATAAGAAAGGAGGGGAATAAAGGACTATTCGCGTAGCCCTCCTTGAAGAGAAGGGAGCATGTAATCATATATTCTGCATGCATTTTCAGATGGCACAATTCCAACGCATTATATCATTTGATTTTAGGGGGTGGGAGAAACACTAGATCACCTCTGTCATCTTACACATTCTTCAAACTGATCTATCTCATTGTTGAGCCTACAGTCTCTACATCTAAGCTAGTGTTGGAAGAAATATCCATCTGGTTCAGTTCCAAGCTGGGAGGAAGACACTGGAAACATGGAGGCGGATTGAAAAGGTGGTTTAATAATGAAGCAGAATCACATGGGTTTGAGATCCTGGGCAGCTGACCAGGTGGAGTTGAGAGTGAGGGGTTTTTTATACCTTCTCTTGGGCTTTGCACTTGAGCTTCCTGTTCCTGTGCAAGAACATGTATTCTATTGGCTGTTGTAGGGGTCATAACTGGCTCTGTAGGTTGTCCCAGGTTTGGTTGAAGCTTGTAGGGTGTGGTGCAACTGAGGTGATGCAATGAAGGAGCTTGCATTCTGAAAGGGAGTTGGGCAATTCCTATTATGGCTGAGGGCTAACCCTACCTTTGCTCAGACCTTGCTGCGGGGAATTTTTTGCCTACGAACAGAGCTACCTATATCTTTATCTCTTAAGTGCTGGCATCTACTGAGGGATATTAAGAAAGATGGGGGCTATTAAGAGTGAGTCTGCTTCTTGCCTGTAAAAAGAAACATGTTTCCAGGGAAATATAATATTCTGACTTTTTAATATTTCTCAAAATATTTCATTCTTCTAGCAGAGGAGGCTAACTTTCTACACTAGGCATACTTAGATGTTCATATGTATTGGAAACTACCCATCCTTGGCAGGGTCTTGAAAAAGCTAAGCAGATTCATGCAACCTGGTTCATACAAAAGAGCTGACACCTTTGTGATCTGCAAAATACGTTCCATGTATGTGCTCATTCCCACAGAAGTCCCAAATTACACAGGCACCAAATGTAAACTGAATGAATCACTTGAAGAAAAAGTAAAGGGTCTAGAGGCGGGTCTTGAAAGACGTGCCACAGCCATGTTACTGCAGCCAATGAGACAACTTGCCACGGGAAACTTGCCATGAGACAACTCGCGACAGGATAATTTCATGGTGGATAATTCAGTGCTTTGCTTTGTGGAAAGTACACCCCAAAAGGACAGTGCCAGAAACCTCACAGCACCAGAAATCTCAGAAAACAGTACCAAGAGACTCAACCCAGCCCACCCCTTTAAGAAAACCAAGAAGCACCAGCTGAAAGAAAATCTCAGAGCAGCTAATGGCTGTTACAAAAGTAACAGAAAAGTAACAGAAACACTTAAGTAGAGCCATTAAGATAAGGGGAATCAGGCTAAAAATAAACTCTCCAAGGTAAACCGAAACTTCCTTTTTCCTGCCCCTGAGAAGATTTCCTGACCCCAAGGACAGGAAAAACAAAAGACCCGGGACCAAGATTAACCCAGTAAAACAGGAAAACAAAATCCAGGGCAATCAGAAACACACCAAAACCCATCAAGCTCCAGGAGCTTCAAAGGGGAATTAAGTATAAAAGGCTCAGATTCATACTCCCAACCTGCTTGCAAGCCAGGAACACTCGAGCCGTGTCACTTTTTGCTTCTTGCCTTCCTACATTTAAAAAATTCCACTTTCTGGCAGCTGGCTTCTGCATCCATTTCTTCTCAGTGTCTGTGCTTTGATTCCACACCCATTTGCACTACTCAGGTGACCCTGAGGACACAGATAAACCTCCAAGTGGCCTCAGCGGCCCTCTGAAAGGGTGCTAAGGATAAGATGACTGTAAGGAATATAAATCTTTCCTCCATTCAGCCAGAACTGAAGAAGCTTCTTAGATGAGAAGCAAAACGTCTTCAAAGAAAAAACAGTTGCCTTTTGAAAAAGTACCTTTTGGGTTGGACTGGAAGACCACCAAGGTCCCTTCCTAACTCTGTTATTCTGTGCAGATTTCTGTTAGACGGCCTTAAGAGAACTGCGAGGCCCTGTGACATTGTCATGCAGATGCTATGACCAGGACTTAGCTTCCTCGGTGGTTACTGTAAATATATATGGAAGCATCAGGTGGAAAGTTTTTCCCAGTGGGAAATGGGTAATGGCCCATGTCATGGCTGCAAGCGACTTGCAAGACGGGTCGCAGAAATGTCATTTGCCCTGGAGCAGTTAAGTAAGAATCAGTCCGGTTCTAGCATCGCCAATAGACAGCTCAGCTTCTTCTTCAGCCCATTTTCTTTTCCTCTCCCCCGACTCTAGAATTATATCTACAGTTTATAGCCTTTTTCACATTTTTCCATGACAACAGCCTGAACTTCTCCACTTCTCACCAGTGGCATTTCAGCAAAACAGAAAAGTAGAAGAAACACAAAGAAACTCTCCTGGCAACAGAATGACAGTAAGAATGTTAAAAAGGCAAAATTAGGTAATCTTCAGAGCAGCAACGGCTGTTCACGTACATAATTGCATTAGCATTGACTCTGAGCAACAATACTGGTTCAGTAAACAGAATTCCTCCCTGTGCTAACTTGTCCTGGAGGTTAAATACAATGCACTTAACCTTTCTTGCTGAATTTGAGAGAAGGTAACTCCTTGTGGATCCAGGCAAAGAAACCCATTTTTAACTGACATAGATTTCATAGAATAACAGAGTTGGAAGTGACCTTGGAGGTCTTCTAGTCCAGCCCCCTGCCTAGGCAGGAAACCCTACACCGCTTCAGACAAATGGTTATCCAATATCTTTTTAAAAACTTCCCGTATTGGAGCATTCGCAACTTCTGGAGGCAAGTTGTTCCACTGATTCATTGTTCTAACTGTCAGGAAATTTCTCCTTAGTTTTAGGTTACTTCTCTCCTTGATTAGTTTCCACCCATTGCTCCTTGTCCTGCCCTCAGGGGCTTTGGAGCAGCGGTCGCAAACCAGTGGGCCACAGCCCACTGGTGGGCCATGAGAAAATTTTGGTGGGCTGCAGAGAAATCTCATCCCCAGAGGACCCCCCCCAAAGCAATTAATCCAGGCTGCACAGAAACACAAGGCTGCGCCGCCCACATGGCCCGCGGGAACCCTCCCTGCCCACTCACTCCTTACCCGGTAAACTTGCCTGCTAAATTGCTGTTTTTCCTTTTTCCGACCATCATCTGTTCTGCTGTGCCGGGAGATTTAGATTAGCTAGGAAGCAGGAAATGGTTGCTTTCTAGCTAGTCTTTAGATCTTTGGCTCTGCTTTTAAGTACAGCTGAACCTCCCTTAGGACTGAAGTTTTGCTTGCAAGCAAATTCAGTGCAGACTCACGTCAAGCAAATTTGAGAGACTGAGCTAGCTGATGGCAGATAGATAGATCACTGAATGATTCTGTGAGCAACTCAATCTGCCTGCTTTGCCTGCTTTGGGGTAAAAGTTGCTCTTTTTTTAAATAAAAAATTCAATATTTACATGTATGGTGTGTTGTGAGTTAATTTTGTGAGTTTGCATGCTAGCAAATATTATGAGTTTGCTTGCAAGCAAATTTTATGTGACAGACTGAGCTAGCCAATGGCAAATAGATAGATATCTGAATGAATCTGCGATTCTGTGAGCAACTCAATCTGCCTACCTGCTTTGCCTGATTTTGGGTAAAAGTTTCTCTTTTTTATAAAAAATTCAATATTTATATAAATATTTATAATATTTACATACAAGCCATGCCCAGCCAATCACATGACCACTGAGCCACACCCACAAATTAGGCCACACCCACAGAACCAGTTAGTGGTCCCTGGGATCTAAAATTATGAGTTTGATGGTCCCTGAGGTCCAAAGGGTTGGCAACCCCTGCTTTGGAGAATAGGTTGACCTGCTCTTCTTTGGGGTAGTCCCTTGGAACCCTGCTTTCAGGTCACCCCTAATTATTATTTTCATCAGACTAGACATACCCAGTTCCTGCAATGGTCCTTCATGTGTTTTAGCCTCCAGTCCCCTAATCCTCTTTGTTGCTCTTCTCTGCACTCTTTCTAGAGCAGGGGGTCTTCAAACTTGACAGTTTTAAGACTTGTGGACTTCAACTCCCAGAATTCCTCCTCTAGTCATGTTAGCTCAGGAGTTGAAGTCCACAAGTCTTAAACTTGCCAAGTTTGAAGACTCCCTGCTCTAGAGTCTCAACATCTTTTTTACCTCATGGTGACGAAAACTGGATGCAGTATTCCAAGCGTGGCCTTACCAAGGCATTGTAAAGTGGTATTAACACTTCACGTGATCTTGATTCTATTCCTCTGTTTATGCAGCCTAGAACTGTGTTGGCTTTTTTGGCTGCACACTGCTGGCTCATATTTAAATGGTTGTCCACTCCGAGCTCCCTCTCACAGTCACCACTATTGAGCAAAGTACCACATATACTGTACCTGTGCATCTGATTTTTCTTGCCTAACATCAGATGTTGATGTAGCATCCAGCCACACTGCAAAGCGATTAGGAATACAGGTCGTCCTTGAATTATAACAGTTCATTTAATGACCATTCAAAGTTACAACGGCACTGAAAAAAAGGGACTTGCATCCGTTTCTCAGCCTTATGACCCTTGCAGCTTCCCCACAGACCCATGATCAAAATTCAACCACTTGGCAACTGTGTGTGTGTGTGTGTGTGTCACGTGATTCCCTTTCGTGATCTTCTGTCAAGCAAAGTCGATGAGGAAGCCAGATTCCCTTAACAGCTGGGTTACTAACTTAACAATGGCGACAATTTGCTTTACAACGGCGGCAAGAAAAGTCATAACGTGAGGCAAACTCACTGAACAAATGCTTTGCTAAGCCACATGGATTTTGGGCTCAACGATGGTTGTAAGGCGAGGGAGTGCCTGTGTGCACATGACGGTCACATAATTTTTGGTCAAGTGTCACCTGCCACATCTGATTGTTTCTGTATCAGATTTAGTACCTGGGTTCAGCAAATCAGCTATTTTGAGAATGGTAGATTGTGCCTATATAGCAATGTTTCTCAACCTACTAGTAGGCAACTTTTAAAGTGTATGGACTTGAATTATCCTGGCTGTGGAATTCTGGGAATTGAAGTCCACACAACTTAAAAGTTCCTCAGGTTTAACAGATTAACAGAGTTGGAAGGGACCTTGTAGGTCATCTAGTCCAACCCCTCCCCCATCCAAGCAGGAGGCCCTACACTATCAAGATCTTGTCTGTGTCTTCTGAAGTGTTAGCAGTTCTTTCTCCCTCTTCAGCTTTGTCTCAAATACAAACTTCATGAATGCCCCCCCTGCTATCCCTTCACTTCAGTCATTTATACCCAGATACAAGTCTAAGGTTGCATACTACCTTCCATGCAGACATACACCCATGACTTGGTTAATGACGTGATTCACAAATTACAGTTGCTAAGACCCATCATTTTGAGAAGATTTGAGATGACAGCAGTGGTGGGATTCAAAGAGTTTTACTACCTGTTCTGTGGGCATGGCTTGGTAGGCATGGCAGGGGAAGGATACTGCAAAATCTCCATTCCCACCCCACTCCAGGGGAAGGATGCTGCTAAACCCCCATTCCCTTCCCACCCCACTAACCTGCTTTCCAGCTCCATTCTCCTGTGCAGGGCAACAAAAGAAAACCCAGCCAATCAGCTGGGACTCGGGAGGCAGAGAAGAGATGGGGGCAGGACCAGTCAGAGGTGGGATTTGCCGGTTCTCCGAACTACTCAAAATTTCAGCTACCGGTTCCCCAGAACTGGTCAGAACCTGCTGAATACCACCTCTGGGTTTATCCCAGTAGCCTACAGGATTGTGGACCAGTTAATTGTTTGGTTCATAGACCATGCTAACAAAGTTTTTTTTACAGCAAAATTGTGGGGTCCTTGTTTCTCTCTGAGCTTGGTTATTTGCTTGCAATAACCACCTCTGGTGGTATTCGTATTAATAGAAGATAATACTGTATATGTAGCTCACTGTTGAACTGTGGAGCCCTTGGTGCTCTCTGTGAATGGTTGTTTTCTTGCAGACATTTCATTAGCCAGCTGGCTGACATCATTAATATGAGTGAGTGTGGGGTTTGATAGAAGCAAACCATATACTCCCTAACACTGATGCTGTTACTAGTCAGGTAATGAGACATCTGCAAGCAAATAACCAAGCTCAGAGAGAAACAAGGACCCCACATTTTTGTTGTAAAAAACTTTGTTAGCATGGTCTATGAACCAAACAAGTAACTGGTCCAAAATCCTGTAGGCTACTAGGATAAACCCAGAGGTGGTATTCAGCAGGTTCTGACCAGTTCTGGAGAACCAGTAGCGGAAATTTTGAGTAGTTTGGAGAACCGGTAAATACCACCTCTGACTGGCCCCGCCCCCATCTCTTCTCTGCCTCCCGAGTCCCAGATGATTGGCTGGGTCTTCTTTTGTTGCCCTGCACAGGAGAATGGAGCTGGAAAGCAGGTTAGTGGAGTGGGGCAGGAATGGGATTTTGCAGTATCCTTCCCTTGCCACGGCCACCAAGCCACACCCACCAAATCAAGCCACACCCACAGAAAGTAAAAAAAAAAGAATCCCACTACTGGATAAACCTGACAACTATGGATTAATTAATTAATGTTTGTTACACCATACTCTAACTAAAGCCTTTCCCCTAAGTTGTGAACTTCATATAAACTGGACAACTCTTACTGTACAGACCAACCTATTGATGAACAGTGTTCATAAGATGTAAGCTGCTGAGCTGGAGTTCAGAGAGAACGAAAGTATTAAGTCATTAATCACATATTTATTGCAATGAGACAACAAAACAGAAAACCTTCCCTCTTGGTCCCTTGGAGTATTTGGTTATTAAGGGAATAGGCATGAATTCGTTTTTGTTTCTTTACCGAGATTGCTGTAAGTGTCTCATATATTGGTGACATTAAATCCATGCGTTATTCCAATCATCGTAACAGCAGAAAGCACAAGAACTTCAACTTCGTTGAGAAGTGTCACCATAGCAGGGCATCTTTTAATAAGGTCAACATTCACTCTTCACCCTGGACATAATGGAACATTCATCTTAAGCAGAAATTGCTCAGGAGACATCTTCCTGAGTTGTACTGTGTCGAATTGCAAGGCAGAAGTTGTATTTTTAATATTGCACCAGCAAAATCACAAAATCAAACAAAAGTTGTCTAGTCAAACTGAACACATCAAGAAAAAATCTTCTTCTTCTTCTTCCTCTTCTTCTTCTTCTTCTTCTTCTTCTTCTTCTTCTTCTTCTTCTTCTTCTTCTTCTTCTTCTTCTTCTTCTTCTTCTTCTTCTTCTTCTTCTTCTTCTTCTTCTTCCTCCTCCCTCCTCCTCTTCCTCTTCCCCTCCTCCTCTCTCCCCCATTTTCTCCCTAGGGTTTCACAAATTACCACAAATTACAACATACCACATTGGATTCAGAGGTTGTCACATGCAGAAGATATCCATTGAAATAAATGGGGATTAAGTCAATCATGACCCCTTTACATCTTATTCATTTCTACGGAGCCATACTGAACCCACATTAAAAGAATCTTCCATGTCTGAATCTGCTTTCTACCCTTTACATTACAATCATGTGAAATAGGGAGGGACTTGTCTGATATGTTTTCTCAGTCGTTTTCTTGGCCTGGGATCAAAACTTTCTTATCTGTCTCTTGCCTTGATAGTAGTTTTTCTTCTTCACCTTCAAGGCCATTCCTTCCTCCCTCCCTCTACACTGCCTTACATGGTCTAATCAATGTTATGGCTACCCTCAAGAGATCATTTGGCAACCGCTTCCCAAGAGATCAAAGGTGTTGGGTCAAAAAGATGGCATTTTTAGTGATAACCTCCAGGATGAGATCCGTCCCTATCTTCTTATCTTTAAGAAAATGGAGGAAACAGTTCTCCACAGAGCTTTTAGAAAGAATGATTTTTAAATGTGAATAGCAGCTGAGATAGTTAAGCTATATTTGCCATGTGTTATTTTCATGTTTGAATACTGTAAGTTGTCAAGCATCTGACACCTAGGCAGCCCACAAGTAATGGTAATACATAATAAAGAAACAAGGATAATGGAGTTAACCATTGATTGGTTTATACTCACCAGAAGTACACACTCAAACCTGCTAGATCAAAATTAACTATTTTGTGAGAATTCTGATGTATCTTCCAGAAAATGGTATTTTGTTAAGGCTTGCCTTGAAGATTACAGGCAAGTTTCCATGTGAAATTGATAGTATACAAATATCGCAATGTATTTATCTATACATCTCATGCTGTCTGGTGAATTCTGGGAGTTGAAATTTACCTACCTTAACATTGCTGAGATTGAGAAATACTTGCTCTACATTATTCCCTAATTTATTTAATCTCTATCTCCATCTTTTTTCCCCCCGGAGCTGCGAATTAGTAAGACTTTGGAGCTCATGTTTGATTGTATTAAGGTGTTTGCCTAACATGCCTGAATAACGATTATGTGCCCATCAAAAGGAGTGTGATGATTCAGTGGTTAAAGATGCTGAACTTGTCAGCTGGAAAGCTGACAGTTCAGCTTTGAGACCCGAGTGCCACCAATGGGTGAGCTCCCATCCTTGCCCCAACTTCTTCCCACCTAGCAGTTTGAAAGCATGCAAGTGCAAGTAGATAAATAGGTACCACTTTGGTAGGAAAGCAACAGTATTCTGTGCACCTCTCTGTATAAATCATGCTGGCCACATGACCATGGAAATGTCTTTGGACAATGCTGGCTTTCGGCTAAGAAACGAAAATAAGCTTTGCCTCCTAGAATTGGACTCAACTGGAGAGGGGAAATCTTGTTTTTACCTTTCTCTATGATCCAACAAGGTATGGATACTTAGTATTTATATAGGCAGTCCTTTTGCAGGGCACTCTGCCACCAACCTGGTCATTTATTTTTTTTCCAGTGATGCAACCATTGCTGTTGTAACTGAATCCATCCAATTTGGTGCTGGTCATCTTTTAGTCTTTCTTTCCATCTTTCTCAGCATTATAGATTTCTCCAAAGATCTTTGCACAAAAATGTCTAAAATATGATCATTTGAATCTAGCCCTTTGTGCCTGACTGAAGGAGCAGTTTTGTGTTAAAACTCAAAATTTCTACTGCCCCATTCGATGACACATTACAATTGTAATGTAATGAAATTTTTCTTAAGGTAAACTCTATCAGAGTGGATAAAAATCGATGATCTGATTTTTTTAAATTTAAATCGAATTTTTTAAAAATTTAAATCAGATTTTTAAAAATCGAATTTATTTTAATAAAATGATTTTTGGAGTAAACATCTATCTAAAGATAGTTTTCTATTTAAGTCACATTAATAATTTAGTTTATGCAGCATGAAATGGAGCTTACTTATGTAGCTTGAGGCTATATTTTCTGCAATATTGGGACTGTCGGTGAGTCAACAGCAGGTCAGAGGAGGAGCCGCTGTGAGACAGAGATGGCAGTTGCTCTTTAAAAACTATGATTTAAATCACGTTGATTTAAAACAAGCCTCTTTACTAGTGATTTAAATCATGACTTAAATCAAACCCATCCTGGAGGTTTTTAAGAAGAGATTGGACAGCCATTTATCTGTTGAACAGATCAGGTATTGCTCACAAAATAGAATTCTATTGTATTGACCTCAACTAGGACTAGCCACATTATTGTACAAAGTGAACCAACTCTCTTAGAGAAGCAGATTGTGAGGAGAGCATGGTATATGTACAATATGACCTTTCCTTCATCTCCTCACCTGTCCTAATGCCTTCAGATAGATGCATGAAGCCCATATAGCTAAGGAATTCCAGAATTTATGTTTTGGGGGAACTGGATTGAGGGATAGTGAGCAGACCATTCCTTCTCTAGGAATAGAGAAAATATTTGCTTACAGCTACCTACAAAAGTGGACCAGGGTTCCAATCTTCATATACGTCTTCCAGGTATGTATGAATTCAGCTCTCCAAATGGCTGAGAGAGCCACATTGTCATTAAAAGTTTTTAGTTTCAGGTCTTTACTGATAAATGATCAGTAAAGGACTTTACTGATGATTCAAGGGACGCAGTGGCTCAGTGGCTAAGACGCTGAGCTTGACTATCAGAAAGGTCGGCAGTTCGGCGGTTCAAATCCTTAATACCTAGTAACAGAGTGAGCTTCTGCCAACCTAGCAGTTCGAAAGCACCTAGAAAAATAGGGACCACTTTGGTGGGAAGGTAACAGCGTTCCGTGCGGCTTCGGTGTTTAGTCATGCCGGCCAAATGACCAATGGAGACGTCTTCGGACAGTGCTGGCTCTTCAGCTTTGTAACCGAGATGAGCACCGCCCTCTAGAGCCGGAAACAACTAGCACGTATGTGTGAGGGGAACCTTTACCTTTATGCACGCTGTACTCCTCTTTTGAAGATAATCCAATGGGATCGAGTGTCACCTTTTTCAACCAGCCTCATCATTCCCTCTTCTTGTCCATGCAGATTCCTTCTAGGACAGGATCCTCACTGGCTGATGGCATTGGGACCAGAAACCTCCTATACAGGTATTCCTTGACTTACAACAAATTTATTTAGTGACCATTCAAAATTGCAACATCACTGAAAAAAGTGACTTATGACCATTTTCCACACTTGCAGCATCCCCCTAGTACTATGATCAACATCCAGACGCTTGGCAACTGATTCATATTTATGACGGTTGCAGTGTCCAAACCTTCTGACAAGCAAAGTCAATGGGAGAATCGAGTTTCATTTAACCACTGTGTTGCTAATTTTACCCACTGCAGTGATTCACCGTAAAAAAGATGTTGAGACTCTAGAAAGAGTGCAGAAAAGAGCAACAAAGATGATGACGGGACTGGAGACTAAAACATATGAAGAACGGTTGCAGGAACTGGGCATGGCTAGTCTAGTGAAGAGAAGGACCAGGGGAGACATGAGAGCAGTCTTCCAATATCTCAGGGGCTGCCACAAAGAAGAGAGAGTCAAGCTATTGTCCAAAGCACCTGAGGGCAGGACAGGAAGCAATAGATGGAAACTAATCAAGGAAAGAAGCAACTCAGAACTAAGGAGAAATTTCCTGACTGAACAGTTAATCAGTGGAACAACTCGCCTCCAGAAGTTGTAAATGCTCCAACATGGCAAGTTTTTAAAAAGATGTTGGATAATCATTTGTCTGAAGTGGTGTAGGGTTTCCTGCCTAGGCAGGCAGTTAGACTAGAAGACCTCCAAGGTCCCTTCCAACTCTGTTATTCTATTCTATTAACAACGGTGACAAGAAAAGTCATGCAATGGGTCAAAACTCACTTAACAAATGTTTCACTTAGCAACAGAAATGCCAGGGCTCAATTGTACTAAGTTTGACTACCTGGTATAAAGCAACAGGTCTACTCATCCGGTTAGTTTTAATGTGGCTAGTTCAGTGTGGGCTGAGCTGTGTTGTCAGAAGTAGGTCTCCAATGTTTATTTATTTTTTATTTTTTGCAGGTCCTCAGGTGTATTTTATTCTGAAAGGTTAAAAGTCAAGGACTGCAGAGACACTATGGATGAGAGAGGCAGACTGGACTTCCCTCCCCAGCCCCCACTTTTCACCATTCATATTTCAATATCTCATTTTCTTATTCCAGCAGGGCTGCAAACAGAAGCAAAGCGCTGCCCTTACAACCTTTATCATAACAAGAGACCCCCCCATAACAAGCAACTGGCAACCCACAAGGTGTACATCCCGGTCTGTATCGTTCACTCCCAGGTTGGGCTGCCCCCACACGCCAAACGAAGGCGAACGCGGCACGAGCGTTCTCGTTTCGGAGGCGTTTTGTTGACCCGGGTTGAGCGTGTCGTCGGAACCCAACCAGCGTGCGCCCGTCCTTCGGACTCGTTCCGCAGCGCCTTTGAACGTTTTCAATTTTTCTCCGAAGAAAAAAAAAAAGGGGAGGGAATGGAGGGGCGGCGGGAGAAGGATGCCGCGCCGCGGGTGAAACCACAGGAAAGCCAGCTCAGGCAGCCGCCAGGACCGGCCAGCCAGCCAAGACGCCCGTTCTCGCCGGGGTAGCCGGCTCAGGCGGCCCTCGCTCGGCAGAGGGCGTCCCGCCTGCGGCTTAGAGCGGAGCCGGGAGGCGTCTCCCGCGTTTCGCAGCTTGGGCTGGGGAGGAGCCGCGGTCGCAGCCGCTCGTTTCTGCCACGTCCTCCCGGGCGAAGGCGAGCCTGGCGGGCAGCGGCCGGGAGCGCCACAGCACGTGCGCGCCGGTGAGTTCCAGCGGGGCGGCCGAGTCGGGCAGCGCCGGGTTTGGGGGAAGCGGGTGGAGGGGCGGGAATGACGCTGCGCTGCCTGTGGAAAGTGTCGCCGGGGTGGGAGCGCCTGGTTGGGACGCTCTCCCGGCTCGGAGTTGTGCCTGGAACGGCCCGGGGCGGGCGGAGGAGGCAGGCAGCTCGGCGGGGCCGAGGAGAAGTTTGGGCTGGGCAAGACGCGCCTAAAGCCGGGCGCTTTGCGCGCGGGAGCCGCGGCTCCCCACGCCGCGTTTCCTCAGAAGCAGGAAAGCAAAGAGCGAGCGGGGCGGAGGGAAGCCAGCGGCGGAGGAGGCCTCTGGGGCGCTACAGGCAGGCGGAGAAGGAGCCCGAGCGGAACTTTCCGGCGAGGCAGGAGCGGTCTGCGCTTGCAGGAGGAGGACGAGGCGGCGGCGGGCGCGCCTTCCCAAAAAAGGGCGGCCAGGCCGAATGCCTAGAAAGGGCAGAGGGTCCCGCGTCTCTCCTGGAAGAGAGTTGAGGGCGGGACGGAGCGACGGTCCGGCGGCTTCACAGCCCCGCCGGGAAGCGGCTCTCAGGACTTCGGGCCGCTTGAAACTTCCCGACCTCGCAGCTGGCGTTGCCCGACTGCCGCCCGTTTCCCTTTTTGGCGCTCCCGGAGCTTCACTTCTCCTCGCTTCTTCCTCCTCCTCCTCAAGGAGTTGGGGATTACAGCGCCGGGAATCCCCCCACTCTCGTATTGGGGGTGGGTGGTAGAAGGTGCAGATCACAATTTCCAGGACACGTGTGTGTATTTGTGTGTGTGTGTTTGTGTCAACCCGTGTTCGCCGTTCCCATGACGCACGGAGTCATAAATCAGGGCGCGCTGTCCGGAACGAATGCGCAGAACAGGATGGGTGAAACGTGGCTGGTGTTGGTGGCTGCTTAGCCTGTAGTAGAAAGGGGGCGGTGTCTCGTACTTACTGCACGCTAAAGATGTGTTGTAGTACTACACACAGAAGGTGGGGTGTGGGGGTGAACTTATTTTCTAAAGCACCAGAAGGCAAGACGAAAAACAATGGATGGAAACTAATCGAGGAGAGAAGCAACCTGGAATTAAGGAGAAACTTCCTAAGAGTGAGGACAATTAACTTGCCTTCATAAGTTGTGGATGCTTCATCATTGGAGGTTTTTAAGAAGACACCTGTCTGAAATGGTATAGGGCCTCCTGCTCGGGCAGGGGATTGGACTAGGACAGGGATCGCCAACCTTTTGGACCTCAGGGACCACCAAACTCATAATTTTAAATCCCGAGGACCAGAGACCTTGGGAAAACCCCCCAAAAAGTCTGCAGGAAAATTCCCCACCCCGTTTTCCTACTGATCGATCATTATTTGGGATAGCAGGATACTGTCTCCAGCTCCGGTCTCAGGCGGAGAGAGTGAGAGAGAGACTTTTGGCTTCATGCAAGGAAAGCAGCAGAAGCAGCAGAAGTCTTTCTTTCTCTCCCCCAAACTCCGCCAGAAATAAGTCTTTGTGAGACTTGTCGCACTGGCGCAGCCTCTTGGAGCAGGATGCCTTGCAGGGTCCCAAAGACTCATTTCTGGCGGAGTTTGGGGGAGAGAAAGACTTTTGATGCTTTCCTTGCGTGCAACCAAAAGTAGAAGAAGAAAGAAGCAGAAAGAAGCAGCCCCGGTGGCCAGGCCAGGTGCGTGGGGGCAAGTTCCCCCCTCTGCCCTTCCCCCCTCCCCTTACTACCTTGTGTTGTTTGCAATGCAAGTGACGCAAGCCTTGTGTTCCCATGGGCCATGTGGGTGGCGCAGCCTTGTGTTCCCACACAGCCTGGATTAATTGCTTCGGGGGGTGACATTTCTCTGCGGACCACCAAAATTTTCTCACGGACCACCAATGGTCCCTGGCCACTGGTTGGCAACCACTGCTCTAAAAAGATGCAAATGACCAGCTGTCTGCAAGGAGTATAAATCCTTCCATTCCCGACTACCTGAAGATGATAAGTGAAAAAACAAGAAAGGCTAGTTGCCTCCTGAAAAAGCACCTTTGGGACAGCAATTGTTGTTCGTTGTGGGAGCTTTTCTGGTATCCTCGACCATTGACTCCAGCTTCCTTCATTCCCAATTCACACACGCTGAATGGATTGGGGATTGTGGAAGTGGTAGGTCAAGGCCTCCGGAGGGAACCACCAAATTCGGGAATACTGGTGAAAGTTGAACTTTACAGTGTTTCCCAAAGTAGCCATTTATTCAGAAGTATGCGGTCCAATTAAGGTTTACGTGGATTTGCAGGGATCTAAGATTGATTCCCAGAAATGGAGATGTGTGACTCTGGGGAGTAAACTTTTTGTAAACCTTGAGAGGAACAACAGATTTCTTTGCAAAGAAACAGGATTCTAGCCTAAGGAATATGAGAAAGGGCAGAGATTTAAATGCTGAGGAAAATCAAGTTTATTGGAAATATTAAGATAGCAGAAATGAGTTCTTGCATTTGCATTTTCCTGGTAATGGCAATACAGATTGCACTTTTATGGCCTGAATGCAGTGGCGTTAGATGGAAATTCTGCTTTTATGTCGACAATAAGAAAGTGATTGAGTTTTCATCCTGTCTTTTTTCTAAGCATTTAAACACAAGTCAGAAAGTCCTCTGTTTATTTACTTCGCATCATTCCTGCTAGGCTAGGCTCAGCATGGATATTCTAACCTCATTTGGCAGGTGTTCCTTAGCCCCCATCTTGGCTAAGTGGGGATTTTCCCTGGTTTTTCTCCAATCTGGTACAGATAGGTAATGGTAAAGGTTCCCCTAGCACATACATGCTCGTTGTTTCTGGCTCTAGGGGGTGGTGCTCATCTCCGTTACAAAGCCAAAGAGCCAGCGCTGTCTGAAGACGTCTCTGTGGTCATGTGGCCGGCATGACTAAATACCGAAGGTGCACGGAACGCTGTTCCCTTCCCACCAAAGGTGGTTCCTATTTTATTACTTGCATTTTTACATGCTTTCGAACTGCTAGGTTGGCAGAAGCTGGGACAAGTAATGGGAGCTTACTCCGTTAACGCGGCGCTAGGGATTGGAACCGCCGAACTGCCAACCTTTCTGATCAACAAGCTCAGCATCTTAACCACTGAGCCACTGCAACCCAATCTGGTACAGATAGTCTTTGACTTATGACCGGCCATTTAAGTGACTGTTCAAAGTTACAATGAATCTTCCGGAAAGTACTTACTACCTGGTTCTGAAGCTATGATGCCCATCTCCTACTACCCCAAGGTCCTGTGACTGCATTTTTTTGGCTGCTCAGTAACTGGCCCATATTCACAGACATTGTAATGGCCACCAGTCACATGACCACAACTGACAATGTATTTTTCCCCCCAGAAGCTAATTTTTACTTCTAAGACACTGCAACCATCATAAGTATGAATCAATTACCAGGCCCCCGAACTCAATGGTTGTAATTATGAAAAATGATCATAAGTGGCGCAGTGGTTAGAGTGCAGTACTGCAGGCTACCTCTGTTGACTGCCAGCTGTCTGCAATTTGGCAGTCTGAATCTCACCAGGCTCAGGGTTGACTCAGCCTTCCATCCTTCCGAGGTGAGTTAAAATGACAATCCAGATTGTTGGGGGCAATATGCTGAATGTCAACTCATAAAATATTTCTATGGTCGTTTTAGAGTTACCAACAGAAAGGGAGTGGGGAAAGGGGTTTGAATGAACAGTGCAGCAGCTTGGAAATCAAAAGTGCATTTCATACATAGTTTTTCAGAGATAGTAACTAGGTGACTGAAGTTTCTGGTGTGCAAAATTCTAACTGGAGAACATGACTGATGACTCTGGGCTATGGATGTGTCCCATTGGAGAATATGAATTATGATACACACGGGGTGGGGGAAAACCAGGGTCAAGGGTGAATTATGAATTATGTGTCTCAGAGTCGGCTACACCCAGGCAGTGCTGGACATGTTAAATAAATCCTTTAAAGTTTTGGAAGTTTGGCTCGAGACTCATGATTTAATTGGGGTAACTGCCGGAATCCTGACAGCGACTCTGTAAACTGCTTAGAGAAGACTGTGAAGCAGTATATAAGTGCTATTGCTGTTACTATAAGTGATTTTTTTCAGTGCCTTTATAACTTTGAATGGTCACTAAACGAATGGT
Organism: Notechis scutatus; assembly: GCF_049901735.1. NCBI lineage: Eukaryota > Metazoa > Chordata > Lepidosauria > Squamata > Elapidae > Notechis > Notechis scutatus. Next base: position 12,107,596 of record NC_142013.1, on the reverse strand, counting down.
TGTAATTTGAGGACTATCTGTAGTAAGATTTACACAATGTGCTAAATGCTCAGTTATTTAACCATATTTTATTCATTAAACCTGCCTTACCTGTTCCCACATCATGACAAGTTACAATGAACACACGGTATGGCTAAGTTCAATATATGGATAGCATATAGACTGATATAGACTTTACAGCCATCTCTAAGCAGTTTACATTGCCCCCAACAATCTGGATCCTCATTTTACCCACCTCGGAAGGATGGAAAGCTGAGTCAATCTTAAGGCCAGTGAGGCTCAAACTCCTAACAATGGGCAGAGTTAGCCTGCAATACTGCATTTTAACCACTGCGCCGTCCTATCTTAAGCATTGACCTCCTTCACTTTGGCAAGATTTCTGTATCGGCAATCCAGATTATGAAATCGTGACCCTTATTTAAGAGCGAAGTGAGCAGAGGGGTGGGTTTTTTGTTTTCATTTCCATCCTTTGCAAAAAGAATTTTTGCTCCCTGCTCTGTCCTTATTGGCTGCTGGGCAGCCTAAATAGCATATTAAGTGATCTTGAATTTAATGAAATGCTGTTTTCGCACTTCCATTTTTAATTTCCATAATTCAGCTTGCACCCTGTTGAGCTTCACATTATTGAACCTCTAGTAAGTGCTATAGTCGCGTTCCTGACCCCTTCCATGTTACAATATATGTAAAATAAAACCCATACTTTATTTATGCATATATAAAAATGTAGGCAGGGACTCTTACAAATTATTTGTATGTTTGAAGCTGACATGACTAGAATATTTGTACCCCCAGCTTGCAGCTTCTGCAATTGGACAAGCTTTATATAAAGATAAATTCACAGCTTGAAGTTTTGTTTTCTTTAATCATTGCTTTTTCAGTAAACCTCTGTGGATTATCTTTATCTTTTTTTTTTGGGGGGGGGGGGAGTGTGACCATATTTCTATGGGTTATAATTGCCTGACTATTTTGTTATTTAATAATGAAGGCCAAGACTTATTTATTTGTTACATTTATTTTTCTCTGTTAATTCCTGCCCTTTCTCCAAAGCAATCTATTACAGTCGAAAAACTTAATTTCCACCTCCCCAAAAAAATCTATTTTTTTTTACTACAACAATAGCTCTGTGGAATAGATTGAGCTAAGAGGGAGGGAGTGGGTGAAAATAAACTTTAGTGCTCATTGTTTAGTTGGATCACATGCCTCCAGATTCTACAAGTAGTCCTCAACTTATGATAGTTCATTTAGTGACCACTCAAAGTTACAACTGCACTCAAAAATGTGACTTACGACCGTTTTTCATTGTTACAACATTTGCAGCATCCCCATGATTGTGTGATCGAAATTCAGAGGCTTGGCAAGTGGTTTCATATTTATGGCCTTTGCTGTGTCCCAGGGGTCATTTGATCCCCTTTCGTGACCTTCCCACAAAAAAAGTGGACTAGAAGACATCTGTGATGACCCAGATAACAAAATCCAAAACGTAAATAAATGTCCTTTAATGCCTCCAACTTGGCCCCACTGTTCAATAATTCTCAGTTGGAGATAAAACATACTCAAAAATAGTCTTCAAAAGAAAGCAATACAGTCTGAACTTAATGAGCAGATAGAGGTGAAATAAAAAACTAAAACAAACTACAATGAAGGAATTTCCACAACAGACCAGGATAGGTAAATTACCAACTTCAAGGAGATAATAAGGCAGAGTCTGTTGGAAGGACGCCAACCAAGATAACTTCAACACACGCTTTGCTTCTGGCAACACTGTCTCTCTTATATGCTATTCTCCCCAGCTGCAACCAATGAGAGGGATCATGGCCGCTTCCTCTCTCGTAAGCCAAGTTGTTGCCTTCTCCATTCATCCCTGCATGTCCTAGGATGAAAAGGGGATGGGCCTGGTTCTTCCTCTGACTGCCCAGCCAGCCTCTGCCCTTCCCCAGCCTCCTCCACAACCTCCGGAGCCACACCTCCACTCCCTGTTGGCTATTCTACCTCTCCCTCAGAGTCTGACTCTAACAAGGGCATGACAACCTTCAAGGTCCCTTCCAACTCTGCTATTCTAAAGTTAATGGGGAAACCAGATTCACTTAACACCCAGGCTTGACTTGTCAATGCAGTGATTCACTTAACAACTGTGGCAAGAAAAGTTGTAAAATGGGGCACAAAAAAGGCATTTAACAAATGTTTCACTTAACAACAGAAGTTTTGGGCTCAAATTGTGGTCATAAATCAAGGACTATTTGGAGCCTAGCATCTTAACCCTTCAACATACTGAACTTCTGATTTAGTGCTAAAACAAGGCTGAAGAAACCTTGATGTGTGTGAAACTTCTGGTGTGAATTGACCAAACCATTTTGATCTGGGGCTTGGGTGCTTTTTTCTAAGAATCAAGAGGTTAGGTTAAGGTCCTGCATCCTTTTGCCTTGAAACACTTAGTAATGTGTTTAAAGTAATGGGTTCAACCCCCAATGGACCACAAATGTTGGGCTTGCCCATTCCAGCAACATCATACCATCCTTAGCTACAATCACTGTTTTCCTCTGGAGATCCCAATCGGTCAACTTAAGGGCCGAATTTCAAGGCAGTTGCTTCCCAATTCCTAACACCTTGTGTTTTGTGTTAACATCTTTCAATTAATTACAGGTTGTCTTCAACTTATAACTGTTAATTTAGCAACAATTAGAAGGTAACAAAGGCACTGAAAAAGTGACTTACCACTAGTCCTCACAGTTACGGCCATTGCAGCATTCCCATGGTCATGTAACTAAAATGCAGGAACTTAGGCATCACCATGTATTTATGACCATATTGCAATGTCATGTAATTAATCACCATTTGTATGATCTTCCAGCAAGGCTTGGCTTCCCATAAACTCAACGAGGTAAACTGGATCTGCTTAATACTGTGTGGTTTACTTAACAACTTTAGCAATTCACTAAAAGTTCGTAAAATTGATGTGCTTAGTAAATGGAAATTCGGGTTCCAGTTGTAATCATAAGGACTATCTGTTTAAAAAAATAATGTTAATCTCAAAATCAAGTCAAGTAGCAGAACTCTAGTTATCAGTCAGCAGAATATTGCTTAGGTCTGGCTTAATTCTATTTGGTGCTATCGAAGATGGACTTTATACATTTCTTATGGAACCAAATTCCAGTGGGAAGAAGTGGCTCCTTTCTCCTTTCTAACTCTCCTTAATTGCCTTCATTGAAGTATCTTCAAATTGTTCTATCCAGCACAGATTAATGGGTGGGTTGCCATAGGTTTCTAATGTTCAATTAGGATATGGTACAAGTTGAAAAAGCTTTGAGCTTAAGTGATTTCTGCCTTTTCATCCACGATGACAAAGCCGTTAATTAGAACGTGTCTTTTTTTTCCCTTTTTAAACCCTTTTATAACACAGCTGAATTATCTGACCATTGTTTTAAGTACTTAATGCAGATTAAACCTGGAATGCATTCAGAGACAGAATATTGTTTTAAGCTTTGAGAAATAAAATCCTTAGAATGTTGGGGTTGTAGTAACTGGAAATAACAGGAAAAAAAGAGAAGAATGTTAATGTAAAAATCAAAATGTAGCGCTAATATTTCGCCAGATAATTTAGACCTGAGACAGAATGTGGTGTGAACTGTGTGCCCTGAGTTGACAATTACTTTTCAAAAACAATTTCGGTGACCCTTTTTGTGTATCTTACTGATCTTTTATCACTATGAGAGGATAATTCAAAATTTAGGAGGCTACTGATTTTAAAAATGAAACTATTGTAATCAAAATTACATGCCAAAAAAAAAAAGGGATTGGCTTTACCCATTTGGTAAACCAAGACAGTACATTTAAAATTTGGAAGGATGATAAGGAGTAAAGCAAGTAGGACACTTTCACATATGGACCTATTTTTGTATGTTAAGACTTAACATTCCAATGTTGTCCCAAAGGTGCTTTTCTCTTGAAAACATTTTGCTTCTCATCCAAGAAGCTTCTTCAGTTCTAAAGAACTTTTTCCAAAGGGGGAAAAAAAAATCCAAGAAAGTCCAGTTGCCTTTTGGAAAAGCACCTTTGGGACAATCATGACCTAGATCAGGGGTGTCAAACTTGATTTCATTGAGGATTGTGTTTGACCTTGGAGGAGAAGGGGTGTGGCCAGAGGCAGTGGGGTCATGGCAGGCGTGATCAGTTCAAGTGGCCAAGTGCCAAGGTAGGGCTTCCCTGAGACCTTCACTCTCATTATAATCTTCCTTCCTTTCTTTCTTTCTTTCTTTCTTCCTTCCTTCCTTCCTTCCTTCCTTCCTTCCTTCCTTTCTTTCTTCCTTTCTTTCTTTCTTTCTTTCTTTCTTTCTTTCTTTCTTTCCTTCCTTCTTCTTCCTTCCTTCCTTCCTTCCTTCCTTCCTTCCTTCCTTCCTTCCTTCCTTCCTTCTTCTTTCCTTCCTTTTCTCCTCTTTCCTTCCCTCTTTCTTCTCCTTTCTTCTTCCCCTCTTTCCTTATTTTTCCTTCCTTGCTCTCTTCCCATCTTCCCATCTTTTTCTTTGTCTTTCCTCCTTCCCTTTCTCCTTTCCTGTCCCTTCTTGAATGCTCAAATGCAAAAGGGCAAACGTTTCTCCTTTTGTTTGGTTTTTAGTTTGTTTTGATAGCCCTCTGCCAGCGAAAATGGAGTGGGCGGGCATACTATTTCCAGGCCGGCTCCCACAGCCTAGATCTAAGCCTTGGGTTTGATCTGATGATTGAAAGTCTCCGTAGCCATTGCAATGTTGTGCTTGCTACTTCAATAGGGCAAGAAACCAAATGGATGAATTTTAGCAATGGGGAATGTTGTTGTTCAGTAACTAAATTGTGTCCAGCTCTATGACCCCATGGACCATAGAGGCCAGCCCTCCTCCTGTCTCCCAGAATCTGCCCAAATTCATGTGCATTGGGTCAATGATACTGTCTAACCATCTCTTCCTCTGCCATCCCCATCTCCTTTTGCCTTCAGTCTTCCCCAACAGCAAGGTCTTCTCCAAGGAGTCCTCTGTTCTCATTAGGTGGCCAAATTATTTGAGCTTCAGTATCTGTCCTTCCAGTCAGGCTTGGTTTCCTTTAGGATTGACTAATTTGATCTGATGGGGGTGGCCCAAAACATTACCCCCCTCTCCTGAAACAATGTTCAAGAGCTGTAGGTATCTTTGAGACCTTATGTTTTTCTTTGGGTGTTAAAACTGTGGTTTATTGAACAAATCATCATAATCCGTGCTCTCGCATTACACTTATATAGCACGGTGTGTAAACCACAGTGATTGATTCATATCACATACGCCAAAATCAAATAAATCGTGTCCTAACATATGAATCTTTTGCTTTGGGTGGTGTGTATGTCACTGTTGATTCATGGGAAAGACATCAGAAATTATCTGGCCAGTTAGACCACAAAAGTCCCTGCTGCTCCTAATCTCGGAGAACAGATTCCATCTGTGCTGGATCTTTTATTTGGACTGCTGATGATGCTGCTTGACTCTCACTTGGGAGAGCCAGTGCTTATTCATATTGTCAAACTAGAAAAGAAAACTGCTTTGTTTATAGAACACAATGATCCTGCACAGTGGATGTCCGACCAGCTCCAACATAACTTGGTAACTATTCATTATCAAAAGCTCCCTCTCTTTGCCTCTGTAAATAGATGATGCATTCAATTGTGTAGGTATGAGTCCTAAACTGAGTATCCTAGGGTTTAAGCTGTATGGTGGGAACAATGGATCTTAAAGTAGCTGTAGTCCAAATAAACTATGGGATGTATATTTCATCTCTTGTTCGGCCTAAGAAGGCCCTTGCAGCACAAACAAAGCAAAATAGGTAGAGAAGATTGTTCTCAGTTTAAAATATTAGCAACTCAAGTTGCTTTTAAGATAAGTTCATTATAATAATAATTCCTTCCTCCCTTCCTCCATCCATCCATCCATACGCCAGTGGACTGGTAGCAACTGTCTTCACATCCCTGCAGTTTCCTGCTAGGTTTTTGGGAAATGGGTTGGCCATTGCATGCTTCCTAGGGCTGAGAGAGAGTGGCTGGCCCAACGTCACCCAGCTGGCTTTATGCCTGAGGCAGAATGGAAGGGATCTTGTAGGTCATCTAATCCAACCCCCCTCCCCACCCAAGCAGGAGACCCTACAACCATTCCTGACAAGTCTCTTCTTGAAAGTTTCCAGTGATGAATCTCCCACAACTTCTGAAGGCAACTTCTGTTCCATTGGTTGATTGTTCTGTCAGAAAAATGTCCCCTTATTTCTAGGTTGAATCTCTCCTTGATCAGTTTCCATCCATTATTCCTTATCTGGCCTTCAGGTGCTTTGGAAAATAGCTTGACACCCCCCTCTTCTCTGTGACAGCCCCTCAAATATTGGAAGACTGCTATCATGCCTCCCCTGGTCCTTCTCTTCACTAGACTAGTCATGCCCATTTCCTGCAACAGTTCTTCATATGTTTTAGCCTCCAGTTCCCTAATCAGTTTGTTAAAGCTGTAATAAGTTTAACAAGTTCACTAAGCTGCTTAAAGGGAGATCCAACCTAGAAATAAGGAGAAATGTTTTGACGGTGAAAAGAATCAATGGAATAGTTTGCCTCTTGGAACTATCGGTGCTCCATCACTGGAGGTTTTCAGAAGTAGGGCAACCATTTGATCGCAATGGTGTAAGGTCTCCTGTCTTGAGCAGGAGGCTGGACTGGAAAACCTCTGAGGTCCCTTACAACCTTATGATTCTATGTTCTGTTTATTTATTTTATTTTATTTATTTTTATTTATTTGATTTGTCAATCACTTACAAGATAATAGGTATAAGTATAAACATAGTTGTGAATACATGAAATAGATACATATAAGAAAAATAAAAAGAAACACTAGATCAGGGACGGTAGGCACGTTGGTGTGCTTATGCACGCCCCCTACAGACCTCTTAGGAAAGGGGTGAGGTCAATAGTAGACAGTCTAAGCTTAAAGTTTTTGGGGTTTGGGGAAGAAACCACAGAGTCAGGTAGCATATTCTAGACATTGACCACTCTGTTGCTGAAGTCGTATGTCCTGCAATCAAGTTTGGTGCAGTTAACCTTGAGTTTGTATCTATTGTGTGCTCTTGTGTTGTTATGGTTGAAGCTGAAGTATTCATTGACAGGTAGGACATTGCAATGTATGATTTTGTATACTATACTTAGATCGGACCGAAGGCGTCGTCGTTCTAGGCTTTCTAGGTCTAGAATTTCTGCAATGAGTAGAGGAGTGGAGAACTCTTCTTGTGAAATATTTCTGGACTTTCTCAACTGTGTTAATATCAGATACGTAATGTGGGTTCCAGGCTGATGAGCTGTATTCGAGTATTGGTCTAGTTCTGTGTCCAGTTTCTCGCTTGTTGCTTTAACCATTACACCAAACCAGTTCTTCAGTTGTTCTACCATCCATCCATCTGTCTGTCTGTCTGTCTGTCTATCATTCATCCATCCATCCATCCATCCATCCATCCATCCATTTATCTATCTATCTACCTATCTTTTATCTATGTACCTAGCTACTCAACTGGAAGCAAAACAGGATACAAGGTGCTGCTACACATTTTGCAGTTGCTGAATAACACTCAGTCTCCATACTAAAGAGAAAATATTCCTTATAATCAACTGCCTTGCCGTTAATTGTGCTGGGTTTTACAGGTATTTCATTATTATCATGCTTCTCGTCCTTCTTAGCGCGTTCTGCCTTAGAAGGGTTTGCTCAGGGTGCCCTTCACATTGTATAAAAATGTCGTGTTTTCATTTGATAAATGTGAAGGCTGTTTCTAATCTGGCAACTATCTTCTCCAAGTTACCAGGCTGCCAGGCAGCTGACCTCGCTGGCATCAAAGAAGAAAGTAATAATACTGAAACCCTTTCTCTTCCTCGTCACTGGAAGACAATAGCTGTTGGCCACAGGTGATTAGGTTAGAGAAGTGATGTCGAAAGCAGAATAAATCCCGCTTCCACGGTTCCCTGATCTTTGCAACAGAAAATATGTGGAGGAATATTAGACAATGGTTTTTATATGGTGTTTTTTTTCCCTTGAGGAAAATGCTTTTTCAAACAAGATTTTTTTTTTTAATTCATTCAATCTGTGTAAAATGTTTGTTTTTCCTGCAAGGCAATCAAGAATAGCTATATGCATCTTGTTTCACAAAGCAATGGGTTTATATTATAAGGAAGTAGATTTGGACATCGTGAAAGTATTCCTAAATTTAAGAAATGCTTAAGGGTGGACAAAACTGTCTCAGGAAGTGATGGGTTCTACAGAGGCTGAGCGGACAAATGTTAGGGATGCTGTAATACTGGATTTCTTCTCTGGACAAAATATTGGACTATGTCAGAGGTTTTCAAATTAAATTTGGCAGCTTTAAGATGTGTGCGCTTCAAGTCCCAGAATTCCCTTGCCAGCATACTTGAAGTCCAATCAAGAATTAACATAATAACAGAGTTGTAAGGGACCTTGAAGGTAAAGTCGCAGGACAATTTATACCAGGGGTCATCAACCTTTTGGACATCAGGGACCACCAAACTCATAATTTTAAATCCCGCGACCACTAATATGAATTTTGACTAATGGTAGCTTGCTGATGTTGGTGGGAAAGTCAGTCCCATATTCCAGAGCTGCCGTAGTCACAGGACTGGCCCTTTGGTCATCCCGGAGCAGTTCCTCCAGTCCATGGCAAGCCAGTGCACCTGGGTGGAGGAACAGCTGCTCCGGGATGACCAAAGGGCCAGTCCTGTGACTACGGCAGCTCTGGAATATGGGACTGACTTTCCCACCAACATCAGCAAGCCACCCTGGGGCGGATTTCCCTCCCCTCCCCTTTGGTCTTAGCTTCCAGTTCCAGCTCGTGTGGTAAGGTAAGGTTTGCACTCAGCCAAAGGTTGGAGGCCAGCGGGTGGGCGGGCCATGTGGGCGGCGCAGCCTTGTGTTCCTGCACAGCCTGGATTAATTGCTTTGGGGTATGTATTTTTTTGGGGGTGGGGGAACATTTCTCTGCGGACCACCAAAATTTTCTCACGGATCACCGGCCCACTGGTTGGCGACCACTGATTTATACCATTTCAGACAAATGGTTGTCCAAACTCTTGAAAGCCTCCAGTGATGGAGCATCTTCTGGGGGGTAACTTGTTTCACTGATTAATCTCACTGTCAGAGAATTTCTCCTTATTTCTAGGTTGCTTCTCTCCTTGATTAGTTTTCCATCCATTGCTTGTTCCAAAAGTGCAGGAGCCAATTGGACTTTCTTGTGTTTTTTTTTTCTTTTGAAGACATTTCACTTCTCATCCAAGAAGCTTCATCAACTCTGACTGGATGATGGGGAATGGAAGGATTTATGCTCCTTGCAGACAGCTGGTCATTTGCATCCTTTTAGAGCAGGGTGTCAAACTGGCGGACTGAGGGCTGGATGTGTCACGCACAGGCCATGCCCAACCCTCGGTTCCGCAAAGGCAAAATACGTTGCAATATGTCACGATACATCACGTGTGACAATCGAGTTTGACACCCGTGTTTTAGAGTGTTGTTGAGGCCACTCGGAGGTTTATCTGTGTCCTCAGGGACACCTGAGTAATGCATATGAGTAGTACAGCCATGACCTGGATAACTGAGAATCTCCATAGACACCCATTGCTTCTTGTCTTGCCTTCAGGTGCTTTGGTAAATAAGTTGACCCACCTCTTCTCTATGGCAGCCCCTTAGATACCGGAGCACTGCTATTACGTCACTCCTTGTCCTTCTTTTCATTAAACGTACCCGATTCCTGCAACGTAAAAACCATATTAAAACTATAACAAATTAAGAACAAAAGTCTGGCATCAAGTTAAACTTCTGACATGCTTATCCTATCCCAGTGCTTGGGGGGGGGGAAACAAAATCTTTAATGCTTTTCAGAAGGTAGAGACCTACCTGCTCAACTTCAGAGAGAATATTTTTTCCATGGGACAGGAGCTGACACGGAAAGGTACGGTTCCTAGCTCACACAAGGCAGCATGCTTAAGGGCGGAACTTGCAGCATTCCCACCTTGTCTAACCTTGTAGAACAGGTAGATGTCCTTAGGGAAAGGCGGTCCTGCAATTAACCTGGCTGTGTGCCATATAGAGTTTCACAGGTAAATGATCAGCACCTCGTATTGCATCCAGAAGGAAACTGGAAGTCAGTGCAGCTTACACAACAGAGGTGTTACTTGGGCAAATCTAGGGGTGTTGTGAACCTCACCCTGCCACATCCTGGACCAGTTATAGCTGGTATTCTTATACGGACTGCCCCATGTAGAGTGCGTTGCAATAATCCAAACAAGAGGTGACCAAGGCGTGATTGACTGTGAGCAAGATCCAGGAAATGGCACAGTTGTTACATGAAATAAACTGTACATTTGGGTTCCTTCCCGTTCAGATCCTTACAGCCTCCAGGCACTCATGTAGCGCTACCATAGCCTCACTTGTGGAGATATGTAATTGGGTACCATCAGCATAATGATTATGCCACATTCCATAGCAACGGATGATCTCCCCCATCACTGTCATGTAGATGTCCAAAAGGAGGAGCGAAATGCTCAAGCCCTGAGGCACCTTACATCAGGATAGCTTAATCTTAAAAGTTGCTAAGGTTGAAAACTTCTGCTACGGTTAAAAAACTTGGGAGTCCAGATTTTCTCTGCCAACCTGTGCCATTCTCACATGCTGGCTGGGCAATTCTGGGAGTTGAAGCCACACACCTCTTAAAGTTGTCAAGGGGATAGATTGAAAAACAGGTGCCTCAACTCTGACATTCTGTGAACTGAATTGGCTGAATGGCTGCATTGAGCATGATAAGGTTAAGGTTAATTGCCAAGTACAGGCAGTGTCCAGAACCAAAGCAGACTTGATTTGGGAATGGCTAGATGATTATTAATATTTTTAAAAAAGACTAATATATGCAAATAGAAGATATTTTAGCCCCTGATGAGCTGGAAGTTGTTTATGGGCAAAGCCATAGACTATTCCAGTGGTGGCTAACTTTTTTGGGCTCCTGTGCCAAAAATTGTGCGCGCACATGCATGCACGCACTCACATGCCAGCACCCAGAAGGCAATGCATCCCCCCCACACCCCCTACGCATGCGCGCGCAATCCCCACCCCCCGCCCCCTTACCTGCACTGCACCTCACAGCTGATTTTCAGCCAGTGTGAGGCTTTTTTTGGCCTCCCAAAGGCTTCAGGAAGGCTTCTGCAGGCTTTGTAGGCCAAAAACTAGCCCTGTTTCGTCACTTCCTGTTTTTCCAAAAATACCAGAAGTGACGAAACGGGGCTAGTTTTCAGCCTACAAAGCTTGCAGAAGCCTGCAGAAGCCTCCTCAAGCCTTTGGGAGGTCGAAAATCAGCTGTGAGGCGTGCACATGCACAGTGTGGTAAGTTTGCCCGCAGCTCGCATGCCGGCACAAATGGCTCTGCGTGCCACCTATGGCATGCATGCCATAGGTTCGCCATCACAGGACTATTCCCTTTGTATAGAGGTAGTCCTGAACTTACAGCCATTCATTTAGTGACCATTTAAAGTTATAACAGCATTAAAAAAAAGTGCTTATGATCATTTTTCACACTTATGACTGTTGCAGCATCCCGGTGATCACATGATCAAAATTCAGACACTTGGCAATTGGCACATATTTATGACTGTTGCCTTGTCCCAGGGTCATGTGATTCCCTTTTGCAACCTTCCAACAAGCAAAGTCAATGGGGAAGCCAGATTCACTTAACAACCGTATTACTAACTTAATCACAGCAGTGATTCACTTAAGAATTGTGGCAAGAAAGGTTCGTAAAGTGGAGGGGGAAAGTCACTTAATAACTGCCTCACTTAGCAACAGAAATTTTGGGCTCAATTGTGATAATAAATCAAGGACTATCTATACTGTAGCATTTCAGCCAGGCTACAGTTCTTTTTAAAAAGACGACTTTCATGTGGCCATCTCAATCTGTGTAAGTTGTGCTTTTGTTTTGCTGTAACACTCGTGGTTTTTAATAGAATTGCTATTTATTTCATACTTCTCAACAAGTCATCACTAAAATACATATGCCTACTGTTTGTAGCATATGGTGCAGCAGCCTGCATCTAGCCATAATTTGGGGCCTGTGCAAAATAGTTAAGGCTGGAGCTGGTTGTGTTCTTGCTGGGGAATAAGCTTTCCTAAAGCAAGTGCATTTTCTGAGCATGCGTGCAGAAATTGATGGCGTGGTGGTTCAGTGGTTAAGACACTGGTCTTGTTGGCTGGAAAGCCGGCAGCCCAGGTTTGAGACCTGAGCATCAAGTGACAGGGTGAGCTCCTGTCCTTGCCCAGCTCTTGCCAATGCAATAGCACTTAGACTTATATACCACTTTACAACCCTCTCTAAGCGGTTTACAGAGTCAGCCTATTGCCCCCAACTATTTGGGTCCTCATTTTACCTCGGAAGGATGGAAGACTGAGTCAACCTTGAGCCTGGTGAGATTCGAACTGCCAAATTGCAGGCAGCCAGCAGTCACCAGAAGTAGCCTGCAGTACTTTACTCTAACCACTGTGCCACCAAGGCTGAACAACTGCCAACCTAGCAATTTGAAAGCATGCAAATGCGAGTAGATAAATAGATAACAGCACTCCGTGACATCATGCTGACCACATAACCCCGGAAATGTCTTCGGATAGCACTGGCTCAGTGGCCTTGAAAATGGAGATGACAAGCGGAGTAAAATCTAGCGGGACTCCTTTACCTTTATTGTATGCATAAGTTGCCTTTTTTATTTTGCAACTCGCTTTCTGCTCTAAAGGAGGACCTGGGGGGAAGAAAAGAAGAGAAAACATCTCCATTGAAATAAAACAGCAAAATTGAAAATAAAAATAAAATCATGCTTTCATAAAACACGATTTTACCTGCTGGTTTCTAAAGTAGTACTGTTAAGGAAGCAAAAGGCATGATACTTTCAGTAATTTTTTTCATTTTCCATTTTCAGCAAAATAAGTGGGGTGCAGTTTTCGCTACTATTAATGTTTCTGTGTAGCCTCCTTTTCTTGTTTGGCTGTTGATCTTTGATTCTAATAGGCTGCAAAGCCAGCGAGAGGAAAGAGATGTCAAGAATATGTGCTTTGGCTGGCTTCTCAGGAACTTTAGAAGAGTTCCTGCGTGCACTTGGAAAGGTAACCGTCCTTACCGTAATGACATGAGCTGGACCAGTTGGTGGGCTTAAGCAATCAAATTGTTTCAACAAACGGTGGCACCCAAAACAAATTTTCCAGCGGTAATTCTCCTAGAACTGTTTGCCAAAGCTGCAGGTTTTGAGATAGTGAAGTGGGATCTTCAGCTCTGATAAAAATAGGCGCGTTAGGAGCCTTGCTAAGGACAAATCTGTGATAGGGTGTGGATTCTGCGTGTATTTTAAGGGATTAGGGAAAGGGCACAAAGAGGCTTTGGAATACAAAGATGTGGCTGATAACGAAGAAGAAATAATGGAACCGTCAGCGGAGTTCTTATCACTCTAAGACTGGGTTTTTCTGGCATTCGGAGACCCCCAAAATTGAACAGAATCAAATTTGGTCAATAAATGAATGGAGACTATAATTTATTTATTTATTAGAATAAATTTATTGTCGCTATCTGAAATAGGGTTTATTTAATGTTGATTTTAGCTCTTTCTGTTACTCTGGAAGAGATATGGGCCTTGTCTTTCCATTCAGGGTGTGACCGATGAACTTTACATCTGAAAATGCGTCTCACTCTTGGAGTTTTATCTAAGGTTGCTCCTACTATAGTTGAGTTCCTGGTAGATCCAAAACAGGCGCTGTGGAGACTTATTCACGTACTAATAGGCCAGTCCAATCCCAGCAGAACTATGAACAGCAGGTACTCTTCAATGCAAAAAAAAAAAAAAAAAAAAATTAAATAGCTTTCAGGATTTCTATCAGGAATAAGGGGTTTCACCCTCACTGAGAATGCAGCCAACCAGTAGTGGTGTTCAAATTTTTGTACTACCGGTTCTGTGGGCATGGCACGGCTTGGTGGGCATGGTGTGCTTGGTGGGTATGGCTTGGTGGGCGTGGCAGGGGAAGGATGCTGTAAAATCTCCATTCCCTCCCCATTCCTGGGGAAGAATACCATAAAATCTCCATTCCCTCCCCCTCCACTAACCTGCTTTCCAGCTCCGTTCTCCTGTGCAGGTCAACAAAAGAAGACCCAGCCAATCAGCTGGGACTCGGGAGGCGGAGAATGGATGGGGGCGGGGCGGTTAGAGGTGGTATTTGCCGGTTCTCCAAACTATTCAAAATTTCCACTACTGGTTCTCCAGAACTGGTCAGAACTGGCTGAATACAACCTCTGCAGGCAACAGTTTCAAAATCCAGGAAATGGGTGTTTTTTTCTCATTTTCTTATTCATTCTCCTACTAGACAGGCCTCTTAGCTCAATATTCTGTTCCTAACAGTAAAGTCTAATTAACCCCGTTGCACCCACAGTTACTACAGTAGCTTTCCCTTTTAGTTGTATAGTCGTAATGGTCTGTCTTTTAAAAGGACATTCAGAGTTGGAAAGGCCTGAAGCATCTTTTAGTCCAATTAAATACTTAACCTAGAAACTACAACGTGGAAGGCCTTAGAGCAGTGTTTTTCAACTGTGGCAACTTTCAGCTGTGGGAATTTCAAGTCCCAGAAATCCCCAACCATGAGAGGAATACCTATATTAGATTTTTAGCTATCTAGCTATCGTCTATTTGTCTATCTAACATCTAATCTGTCTATCTATCTTAGGCTTGCAGCTGGCCATATTCAGCCATATGGACAAATGTCTTATCCATGTTTAAGGCTAAAGTCAAGTTTGTCCTTGTGCGTTGTGCAAACATGAACCATGTTTTGCCAGTATGGGATGGCTGATGAAGGAGATAATCATGGTAGCCTCAGAAAAACCTCCTGGGAGGAAAAAAAGCCTCCCAAGTGGCTTCCAGGAGGCCCAAAAACACACACACACCGGAGCGCAGGGGAGGGTGCTGAAAAAAAAAAGAGAAGAAGCCACGCCCACCCAGTCACATGGCCACTCCCACCTAGCCATGGCCACAGATCTGGTAGTAAAAATATTTGCATCCCACCCCTGGTGACAGTTCCATGTTATGCTTCAGTCAGTACGTTAATGGAAGATGAAGAACCAGATAGGAGTTTTAGGGGGAAAACCGCAACTTTCTTAAATAAATGAGTTGCAGAAGGAAAAAAATAATGATTCTGTATCTGAATGGTTGGGTGGCAATGAATTGGGGGAATATAGAACGAGTGATTGGGTCATTAGGAGAGACCCAGAGATGAATGAAAATGGTTAACGTTTGGTGAGTATTTGCTGAGGAAAAAAAAGAGTTTGTTTTGAATTTGTGTGTTCGTGCATACCCGTAGGCATGGTGAAGCAAAATAATTGAAAAGCAGGCCCGGTTCATTTGTTTATGATCAGAGTTTGGGAGAATTAATTGAAGGGGATAGTTGGTGAGAGGGTTGCACGTAGGACAGAGCGGATGCTAGGAAAAAACAAACCCACTGAAAGAAACTAGAGTGAAAATACTGTGTTCCCCCCAAAATAAGACCTGGTCATATTTTTCCCTCCAAAAGAGGCATTAGGTCTTATTTTTGAAGTACGTCTTTTCCACTGACCTCACCTCACTGACAGCGCCACCCAACAGGAGCCTGTGTGGCCGCTGCCGGCCCATTTCTTTTACCACTGCTTGCTTGCAGTGCCCCCCGCCCTCCTTTTTGCTGTCAGAGCCTTCAGGAAAGGCCTCCACAGCCGAGAAACTAGCTTCAGATTGACACATGCAGCACCCCTGGCCTACATTTCATCTAATTTTCATCTAATTTCATCTAAATCAATCTAATCAGTAAAACCCAAAATCAAACTTTCATTTCCCCCCCCCCCAAGTCAAGCACAAACTCCATGCGGCAACAAACATTCTTTTCTTTGATCAAAACGGTCGAATTTAGCCATCTCTTCCCACTCTACCTGCTTCTGTAGCCATTCATCCAGGGGGGGGAATCGAAATGTCCTTCCGTTTAAGTCACTTTTTTCAGCGCCGTTGTAACTTCAAATGGTCACTAAACGAAAGGTGGTACGTCGAGGATGACAACCTGTGTGCTTGGATAAACAGGGTAATGTTTGATACCAAAAAGGAAAGACATAACAGTTGTCAACTTCCAGACAATTCTACTTGGATGATTGAAAATTTTCATCAACAAATCAAAAAGTTGAAAATAATTGTATTACAGAGGGCAGCAAGGAGAATGGCATTACACTGATCAGGAGTATGAAAAAGGATGCTTAGCAGAACGATGAGGTGGAAGTGGCTGTGAATGAGAAAAAAAGGATGATAAAAAACGGATTACTGCATAAAGTAAGCAAGATAAAGTGCAATATATATAGTGAGAAAGCTACAGTAGCCCTCGACTTCCAAGCAATTGTTCATCAACTGTTCAAAATTACAACGGCATTGAAAAACTGACTTAAACTGGTCCTCGCACTTTCAACCATCCCATCCTTTCCACAGTCACATGATCAAAATTTGGGTGCTTGGCATTGTACAGGTAGTCTTTGACTTACGCTTCATTTTGGTCTCCACGATGCAAAAAAGATGTTGAGGCTGCAGAAAGAGCACAGAGAAGAGCAACAAAGATGATCAGGGGACTGAAGGATAAAACATAATAAAAACAGTTTCTGGAATTGGGTATGTCAAGTTTAATGAAAAGAATGGGGATTTTGCAGTAACCTCTCCCCAGGAGTGGGATGGGAATGGAGATTTTACAGTATCCTTCCCCTGCTATGCCCACCAAGCCATGCCACACCCACCAAGCCATGCCCACAGAACTGGTAGTAAAAAAAAATTTAATATCACCACTGACTACTACTATAGTTTTAATGAATGCATTAAACAGGATATTAAAACAGGCAGAGAAAATGCTGGACATTGTTTCAGAGGTAAACAACAGGTCTAAATAAGGAACCCCGCACATGTCAAAATGTGATGAATCATTTAAGGAATGATTTAGTATGCATCTAAAATGAAGGAAATGCTTGAAGTATTTTGGAGTTTTGTGGGAGAGTTATAGTACTATCTCAGAGAATGAAATTAGGGGAAAAAACATGACACAGATTTGAATATCCAAGAAAATTGATGAGAAAGAAGTCACAAATGCTTTGAGAATGTTGAAATATGATAATACTCCAGGCATAAATAGTGTAACCAGAGAAATTAAAATATACATGCAGTTGGCTTATGAAGTGGATATAAGTGCCTGATAGAAAACCTGGTGATATCCAAATCAGGTGGCATGAATCATTCTGTTTTTGTGCAAATCCTACAGATTAAGTATCTATATCATTATGCATCATGACACAGGTACATTATTATTCATGTCATTTGTTCAATGATGCACACACTGACACTTTCCCTCTCGTAGATGCCAATGGGAGAGGGATTGTTTGGTACAGTGTGTGTTGGTGTGTGAAGACTGCCTTGTTGCCTGATGATTAGGAGAAGGCCATTTATAGAAGGGGACAGGTAGCAAGAACACGTGTAAAAACTACAGTGGGATTTATTTAAGTGTGCTAGGGAAGATGTTGTCAACATTTTGATCAAAACGCCGTGACGTGAGTAAAATTTGAGAAGTGCATGTAGTTTCATACAGGGCAGAGTGTGATTATTTTTCAGCTTTGTAGAAAACGTTATAAACCTGAGAAAGTTTACAGGTAGTCTTTGACTTACAACCGTAATTGAGCCTGGAATGATGGTTGTAAGTTGTGCCAGTGGTTAAGCAGATCGCCATGCGATTGTGCCTGATTTTACAACTCTTTTTTGTGGTTTGTCTATGAAGATTCTCAGTCATCCAGGTCATGGTTGTCCCAGGGGTGCTTTTTCAAGAGGCAACTGGACTTTCTGTTTTTTCTTTGAAGATGTTTCCCTTTCCATCCCAGAAGCTTCTTCAGCTCCCTGGTTTTTTGTGGTGTTTGTTAAGTGAATTCACCATCGTTATGTTAAGTGGACGTGGCGGTTCTTAAACGAATCCATTGTCTGCAATTGGCTTCCCCCCCCTGAAAACCGGAAATAAACGTGGTTTTCAGCAAAAAATACACCATAAACTGCAGTCATGTGACTATGGGATGCGGCAAACAGCTCTAAATGCAGACTGCTTTCCAAGTGCACAAAATGTAGTCACATGACTTTGGGGACAGCTGTCAGAAGTTCATATCTGGGTCTTAAGTAGATCTGAAGAGGTTGGCTGGAATGTTGAATGGTTGCTAAGGCAGGATTACCGGTATTGGAAGTTTGTTTGTTCAAAGTATGTTAAAGTGAATGGCCTTGGATTGCAGAATTCACTTAATGACCCTGTGATTTGCTTAACAATCGTCATAAAATCATAACCCAGTGATAAAATCAAATCAGACCATGTGGCTTAACGACTTACAACCATAACTGTGGGCTCAGTTTTGGTCATAAGTCAGGAACTCCCTGTATTCCTAACTAGGAGATGCACTACTTGCCTCTGTACATATCATGAGTACAGATAGCCCTCAAGTTATGATCACAATTGAGCCCAAAAGGTCTGTTATTAAGTGAAACATCTGTTCAATTGCCCCATTTTACGACTTTCCTTGCCGCGATTGCAGTGAACCACTGCAGTTGATAAGTTAGTAACCCAGTTGTTAAATGAAACCTTAGCTTCCAACATTGACTTTGCTGGTGAGAAGGTCACAAAAGGGGATCATGTGACCTTGGGACATTGCCACCGTCATAAATATGAACCCATTGGCAAGCATCTGTATTTTGATCACGTGACCATGGGGATACTGCAATGGTCAGAAGTGTGAAAAACGATCATGTCACTTTTTTTCAGTGCCATTGTAACTTTGAACGGTCACTGTCATGCCCTTGGTAGAGTTAGACTCTGAGGGAGAGGAGGAACAGCCGACAGGGAGCGGAGGTGTGGCTCCGGAGGTTGTGGAGGAGGCTGGGGAAGGGCAGAGGCCGGCTGGGCAGTCAGAGGAAGAACCAGACCCATCCCCTCTTCATCCTAGGACATGCAGGGAGGAACGGAGAAGGCAACAACTTGGCTTACGAGAGAGGAAGTGGCCATGATCCCTCTCATTGGTTGCAGCTGGGGAGAATAGTATATAAGAGAGACGATTACAACATAGCATTGCCAGAAGCAAAGCATGTTTTATTTTGGGTTGAAGTTACCTTGGTTGATGTCCTTCCAACAGACTGTGTCTTGTTATCTTCTTGAATTTGGTAATTACTTATCCTGGTCCATTGTGGAAATTTCATCATGGTAGTTTGTTTGGTTTTTTTTTATTTCACCTCTGTCTGCTCATTAAGTTCGGACTGTATTGCTTTCTTTTGAAGACTATTTTTGAGTACATTTTATCTCCAACTGAGAATTATTGAACAGTGGGGCTAAGTTGGATGCATTAAAGGACATTTATTTACATTTTGGATTTTGTTACATTTGTGTTACACTCTGGGTCATTACAGGTCACTAAATGAACCGTTGTAAGTCAAGGTCCACCTGTATCTTGCAAACAATCACATTTTAGGAAGTGGCTGCCTTCCATCACTGATCCACCTGGATTAGCCACTGATGCTTGACAGTGAGATGATGGGAGGCATATGAATTTAATAAATTAATTAAATAAATCTCTGTCAAGGGACTGGGAAGAGTTCTTTATCACATGAGAGATCTTTCTGTCTGTTCTACAAAGGGATCAGGGCATTTTCTGCATATCAAGCAGCTGCTTGGCATCTCAATTAATGCCAATTCAAAAAAGGGTCTTAAAATGGATGACATCTCTCTTGATTGCTGCTTCCTCTTTCCAATTTCTCAAGTACTCCCTTTTCTGCAATCTGCATTTTTCTTTCCCTCCTTCACACTAACCTCTTTGGTAAGGCCACACTGTCAGGGTTCGAAGTAATATGCCCATAGCAAACAGAACTCTGAGGCAGGTAGGTTCCTCAAAGAATAGTTTCATTTGGCATATCTTTTTGGCACAGGCTGGTGCAAACTGCAGGAACATTCAGTCAGTTTTATTATAATAATAATTTTTAAATAATTAAAAATAAAAAAAATTCCTTTCCCAATCAGTCAGTCACATGGTCCAATCAAGGTGTTGTCTGGTTGCCTGGAAACATCACCCCTCCTCTCTCCGACCATCTGTGGAAATGTCCTTGCTTCCCAGGAGAAAGTATTTTGTTTTGACTACAAAACCCCAGCTGTTGCTATTCCCTCCTCCCTATCCCTCAGCTCCAGTGTGGTAACACAGAAGCCTCAAAATGGCCTTGGCCAGGTCAGGTTCAGGGTTGACACACACTTAGAATACTACGTCCAGTTTTGGTCACCATGGCCACAAGATGGCGCGTACATGGTTGCAGCGGCTCAATGCTCCCGACGACTGTTCTTTTTGTGTTTTTACTTCTTTTTGTTCCTGCATTTTACTCCATCCTGCAATGGACTAACGTAATGTCGAGAAGACCTGATAAGTATAGGACAGCAACTCAAAACTGAAGTCACCTATGATTACACAGAATCCCACAATATCCCATTGGAGCTAGCAAGATCTCCGGGAGCTCCGTGGATTGTTGTTGGATTAAGCAAGCATAGGAGACGGCGTAGGGAGAGAAAACAGAAGCAGGGATGCAGAGCGGGCCTGCTAACTCAATTGAGGAAGAGACCGCAGAAACCCCCATTACCATCTATGTTCCTTACAAACACCAGATCCCTCGTAAACAAAGTGGATGAACTACAGCTGCAGATCTCCCACAATCACACAATTTGTGAGTGCTGTCTGCTAATCGTCACAGAATCCTGGCTGCACCCGCAAATCCCTGATGCTACAGTGGAGCTAGCGGACCGGACCTTGCACCGTCAAGATCGCAATATAGCCTCCGGTAAGAGAAGGGGAGGGGGCCTAATTATTTATGTACGTAAAGACTGGTGCACAAACAGCAAAATAGCAAACAGCCATTGCTCACCAGATTTAGAGGCCATGACCGTTCAGTGTAGACCGTTTTATCTGCCACGGGAGCTAACAGTAGTTACCATCACTGCTGTATATTTGCCTCCAGATGCTAATGTTAGCATGGGTCTCAGTCACCTTCAAGACATAATTACCACGCAACAGAGAGCTCATCCTGAGGGCATTCACATCATTGCTGGGGATTTCAACAGAGCATGCCTAAAAACTGTGCTCCCCAAACTTTACCAACATGTTAAGTGCCCAACCAGGGGAAAAAGCACACTTGATCATGTGTATTCAAATATTAAGCATGCTTATAGAGCAAAACCTCTTCCCCACTTAGGACAATCAGACCACTTCACCCTGCTTTTACTACCAGCCTACACCCCACTTAGTAAAAACCCACCGGAGCCACATAATAAGCCCCCCCTTTTTTTTGAGCCTCCTAAAACGGGTTAGGCCGCCTTTCGGGGGTAACCATTCCCTTCACCCTCATCAGAGCGCCCCCGGCAGCCCCGCCACCAGCGCCCTAAGGGGCACATGGCGGAGAGCCCCCCCACCAACACCTTTGCGCAGACCCAAGCCCTTGGCACCCGCCTCTGTCCCCTGCCCACCCTGCCGCTTGGGCCGTGAGCGCGCCGCCGCCTCCCCCCCCCCCCCCCGCCGCCCCCCCCCCCCCCCCCTGCTTGAAGCAGCTCCAAACGGCAGAGGCAGCTCCAAACGGCAGAGGCAGCTCCAATGGTACTCCAAACAGCGGCGGCAGCTCCAAATGGCGGCGGTGGCTTCGCTCAAGAGTTGAGCTGCCTTCTGCCGCTTGGAGCCAGCTGGCGCCAGTTGGAGTGCCGCTCACGCTTGGAGCTGTTGCCCCGTGTTTGAGCTGCCGCCGTGTTTGGAGTGGCGGTGGTGCTCCAAACAGCGGTAGTGCTCCAAACGCGGGAAGCGGCAGCTTCCAATGGCGGCGGCGGCTCCAAACGGCGGCAGCAGCTCCAAACGGGGGGCGGCGGCTCCAAATGGCAGAGGCAGCTCCAAATGGCGGCGGCGGTCCAAACGGCAGAGGCAGCTCCAAACGGCGGCAGCAGCTCCAAGGGCACTCCAAATGGCGGTGGTCGCCCAACGGCACTCCAAATGGCAAGTCCCCCCACCCTTCCTATTTTGCATGTTTTAAACTAGGCCTAAATTTGGGGGAGGGCTTAATTTGATTTTATGCCTAGAAAACATGCTGGGTCTTCCTATTGGTGGAGGCCGTATTGTTGGAGAAACACGGTAGCAGTCAAACTATTAGATGCTTGCCTGAAAATGCCCTCTCCCAGCTTCAGGACTGTTTTGCCCGCACAGATTGGAGCATCTTCAAACAACAGGATTTCGAGTTACACACAGAGACTGTGCTTTTCTACATTGAAGACCTGTGTAGAAAATGTCACTGTGGACAAACGCATACAGACCTTCCCAAACAGGAAACCCTGGATGACCAGCGAAGTCCAGACTCTGATCAGGGCCAGTGACCTGGCTTTCAGAGCAGGTGACACCTCACAGTACAGCACTGCCAGAGCTGAGCTGAGAAGGGGCATCAAACATGCTAAGGAGAGGTATAGGAGGAAGGTTGAGGGCCACTTTACTGACAGTGACCCATGGCAGATATGGAGGGGGATACAGGCCCTGACCAACTATAAAGGCCAGGGCCCAACAAACAGCGAGAGCAGTAGCACTCTGGCAGAGGAGCTAAACAGCTTTTTCGCATGCTTTGAGACCACCAAGAACCCCGACATACTGCTTCACGAGGTCCACGACGCTGCACCTTTTTCTCTTCAGGTGCATGAGGTGAGAAAAATACTGAGAGCAGTAAATCCCAGGAAAGCTGCTAGGCCTGATGGCATTCATGGTGCAGTAGTTAAAGCGTGTGCTGACCAGTTGGCAGAAATACTTACAGAGCTGCTCAATCTATCTTTAACACATGCCATCCTCCCACAATGCCTGAAGGCTGCAACCATCATCCCCATTCCCAAAAAAACAAATATAAACACTCTCAATGACGATAGGCCCATAGTGTTAACAAGCTCCATTATGAAGGTTTTTGAGTGGCTAGTTTCACAGCACATCAGAGACTGCCTCCTGCCCTCCTTCGATCAACATCAGTTTGCTTATAGAGCAAACCGATCTACAGAGGATGCTATGGCCATCACACTTCATAGAGCGCTGAGTCATCTGGAGAACAAACAGAGCTATGTGAGGATGCTCTTTGTGGACTATAGTGCTGCATTTAACACTATCATCCCAGATATACTAGTAACCAAACTGTATAATCTGCAGGTCCCCACCCCCATGTGCTCCTTCATTAAGAACTTTTTGACAAACAGACCACAGTCTGTTAGACTTGGCCCCCACCTTTCTTCCACTATTACACTCAGTACTGGTTTCCCCCAGGGTTGTGTCTTGAGCCCCCTGCTATATGCCTTGTACACCTTTGACTGCTCACCAAGCCACGCAACAAACACCATCATAAAGTTTGCAGACGACACGACCGTGATTGGTCTCATCTCCGGAGAGGATGAGACGGCATATAGGGCAGAAGTAGAGAACCTGTCTATCTGGTGTTCACAGAACAATCTGTCACTGAATGTCCATAAAACCAAAGAACTGATTATGGACTTCAGGAGACATGGACAGGACCACACCCCACTCATCATCAATGCAGAACGAGCGGAAACTGTCCCTACGATCAGATTCCTTGGCATCCATATTTCAGCTGATATCTCCTGGTCCCCTAACACCAAGGCCATAGTGAAGAAGGCTCAACAGCGGCTGCACTTCCTGCGGGTTCTCAGGAAGAACAATCTGGATAAGAAGCTGTTGCTGGCTTTCTATAAAGCCTCTGTGGAGAGCACTCTGACATATTGTCTGGGTGTGTGGTATGCAGGCTCCACAGCTGAGGACAGGAAAACTGTACAGAGGGTGATAAACACAGCTCAAGAGATCCTTGGTTGCCCTCTGCCCTCCCTGGAAGACTTAGCCAGGTCCCGCTGCCAAAGCAGAATCAAGGCCATCATAGAAGTCCCCTCACACCCTGACAATTATCTTTTTGACCTTCTGCCGTCTGGACGGCGCTTTAGGTCAGTAAAATCCCACACCACTGGACTAACAAATAGTTTCTTTCCCTGGGCCATCCGAACCGCAAATAAACACAAAGTCACTACTTTATTAAGATGTGAAAAGATGTGAAATCTCAATACCTCATTCAGATGTATAATAACATATTACGGTACAATCCATCTCTTGTGTATTATACTCGGCTAAGCGTTACAGTCAGTGTTGGATGTATATTTTGCGTATATTCGTAGATATTGCACTCTCTAATTGCAAATGGAGATGCGGGTACTCTATTTTTCTTATCTTCATCTTTAAGTGTTTTCGTTTTATTGTATTGCAAACAGTTGCTGGGGTGCATCCACAGTTTTGTTGTACTTGTACAATGACAATAAAGTTCTTCTAATTCTAATTCTAATACAAAAAAGATATTGAGACCCTAGAAAAAGTGCAGAGAAGAGCAACAAAGATGATTAGGGGACTGGAGGTTAAAACATATGAAGAGCAGTTGCTAGAACTGGGTATTTGTAGTCTAACAAAGACAAGAACTGAGGTGACTTGATAACAGTCTTCTAATATTCGAGAGGCTATCACAGAGAAGGGAGGGGGTCAATCTATTCTCCAGAGCTCCTGAAGGTAGGGCAAGAAGTAACAGATGGAAACTTATCAAAAAGAGAACCAATCTAGAATTAAGGAGATATTTCCCAACGGTGAGAACACTTAACCAATGGAACAACTTGCCTTCAGAAATTGTGCGTGCTCCATCACTGGAAGTTTTTAAGACAAGATTGAATAACTTGTTTGAAATGATACAGACTCCCCTGCTTAAGCAGGGGATTGGACTAGAAGACCTCCAAGTTCCCTTCCAACCGTGTTATTCTTATTCTGCTATTCTTATTCCGTTATTCATTCTCCGTCTCAAACTTGTGGAACAAGGTGGTATTCAGCAGGCTCTGACCAGTTCTGGAGAATCGGTAGCGGAAATTTTGAGTAGTTTGGAGAACCGGCAAATCCCACCTCTGACTGGCCCCACCCCCATCTATTCTCTGCCTCCCATTGAGTCCCAGCTGACCAGCTGGGTCTTCTTTTGTGGCCCTGCACAGGAGCTGAAAAGCAGGTTACTGGGGTAGGGAGGGAATGGGGATTTTACAGTATCCTTCCCCTGCCATGCGCACCAATCCACGGCATGCCTGTCAAGCCATACCCACAGAACTGGTAGTAAAACACTTTGAATCCCAGCACTGTTGTAGAACTCTTTTGCCGGAGCCAAAACTCAGTACTTTCTTGCTATTGTCCCCTCCCTCAAACATGAAAGCTTTCTACTTTGGCTTTTCCATGGAGTCTTTTTTTTTCTTTTTTTTCCCTTTTTCATTTCCCACATCCCACCCCGCATTTTCTATTCTTCTTGTCCTCCTGTGGAATCGACTCCCACTCAAGCCGCCCTTCCTTTTATTGATTGCCAAGCCCTGATTTTTGAGCTAAATTCATTTGCATTCTTGACTCTCATTGCTTTTGACACAGGAGTGGTGATTTGTGAATAAAGCTTCGTGTCTCCCGTCCCGCTTCCCTGTAGCCCCTCCTAAGAATTGTCTCTTTGAACAAAGAAAGCACTGATCCCAACAGGGTTGTTTTATTTCACTTTTAAAAAGCATTTTCCGCTTCGCTTGCTCGAGCTTTTGTCACAAGGAAAGTAAGAGAGGGATTCTCACTCCTGAGCCCCAAGTGATGGTTGAATCAATGTTTAATGTGCGCACTTTTCCTATTTCCTATTCATATCTTCAGGTTGTTTGAAGAGGGTTGTTGATCATTATGTTTTGCTCCTACTCCACATGCATACTACGTGCCTAAATCTGATGGAAAGAAGGTGTTAACTTGGGCCAGCGGGCAGAAGTGGGATTTTGAGAACATGTTGTGGGTATTGTCACCAACAGCAAGTGACAGAGACTTGCACTTTCATACAATCACCTCAGCGTTGTGTATCGCAGGTCACAAAACACTCATATAGCAGAAGATTAATTACTCCTTGTAGTAATGTTCTCTTCCATGGTCTTGTACATTTCTCTCTCGAGCAGTTTGGCCCAGTTCTAACTAGGTTACACCATCCACTGTTTTTATTTTTCTGAAGTGCTTATGGGCCCTAGGTATTTGCTACTGGCTTTTTAGCAATCCAGCTCCCCTTTTTAAATTTTATTTTTAACTAGCTCTATACCTGTGCTTCGCTACGAAGCTATGTGATTGGGCTTAGTATTTGGGGAGGAAAATAAGGCGGAGGAAATTGTGCCTCTGGTTACCAGCATCCATCGGTATTCATCTGGCTAGGATCCTGCCAGTGTGTGAGAGAGTTGAGGGCTGTTTGGAAACAGTATTTATTGTATGAGCAAGAAGGAGACAGCAAGGAGCCTGGGTGTGGCTTAGCTCAACTGTTCTGCACTAAAGCTGCTTGCTGCTGTGAAACCAAAACTGAAACTCCTCTCCTCTGCTTGTGTTTTGCATTTGGAACAGATTTCTTTTCAGGGGGGGAAGAGGAGTAGAACTCCTTAGCATCAGAGCATGTTAATAATAATATACGAAATACTAATGCTCTGATGGTCATTTCCAAAAATCCTTTCTTAGTGAGCACCTGGAAGCACCTGGAAGCCAAGAGGAACATACGTGCCAAATTTCAAGTTTGTAGGCTTTACAGTTCTGGAGATTTCGTGGCTTTTATATATATTGACTAGCTTGATACCCGTGCTTCGCTACGAAACTATGTGGTCGGGCTTAGTTTTTGGGGAGGAAAATGAGGAGGGGGGGAAATCTGCCTCTGCCTACCATCCTGTCAGTGTGTGAGAGAGTTGAGGGCTGTTTGGAAACTGAAACATTATTTGCTGTGTGAGCAAGGAGACAGCAAGGAATCTGGCCTTAGCTTAGCTCAACTGTTCTATACTAAAGCTGGTTACTGCTGTGAAACTGAAACTGAAACTCCTCTGCTTGTGTTTTGCATTTGGAACAGATTTCTTTTCAGGCTGGGAGGGAGAGTAGAACTCCTCAGCATCAGAGCGTGTTAATAATAATATACGAACTACTAATGTTCTGATGGTCATTTAAAAAAAAATCCTTTCTTAGTGAGCACCTAGAAGCCAAGAGGAACATACGTGCCAAATTTCAAGTCTGTAAGCTTTACAGTTCTGGAGATTTTGTGATGATGCGTGAGTGGTATTTTGCTTTTATATATATAGAAGATTAAAGAGATCTTTAAAATATTGAGACGGGTATATCCTTAAGGGGACCAAAGAAGATATCCATGGCTTTCTTTATTTTCCAGCTTTGGTTTGAAGGGTTGTTGTTTTTTTAGTTTAAAAAACGGCAGTGTAATGATAAAAGTGTATAAAATAGGCAGTATTGGGATCATTACTTTTTCCAAGCTTGTAGGTCTCAGAGAACTGGGACAATGTTTTTACCCATATGATTGTGGCATCACAAGAAATTGTATGCCTGTTGTTTTTCAAGGATTTCAGGGTTTTTAAGGGTAGGAAGTCTCAATTTTAAAAAACCACCAAACCAAAATTGGGTATCTGAAATCCAGCCATAGCTGCTTGAGTGTTGTGTTTAGTTTAGAATTTTGAATAATGGTGAGCAAACCAGGTGAATAGGTGCTAGAAGGAAAAACTGATACACCAGAAAAAAGCCTTCCCAAATTCCCATGCTACTTTAAGCCACAATATTATTTATATGGTAGTTTCAAGGCAGAGACTAGTAAAATATTGACCATTCTTTCCTCTCCTATCTATCTACATGTGAGAAAACCAGTCCATCGGTTGCTCTCCTGACTCCGTGGTATAATAAGTTGCAGATTCCACATATTCCACATATTTGTGTATTTACCCTTAATTTTTATTATTGGCTGTACAGGTAGTCCTCACCTACTGACTGCAATTGGGACTGGCAAATCCCATCGGTAAATGAAGTAAAGTAAAAAAAAATCAGGTGACTGTGCCCAACTTACGCTGGCAGTCCAAAGCCAGAAAAAAACACTCAACTTACTATTAATATTATAGATTTCTATCCATTCATTCTGATATTTCTTCTATTTATTTATTTCTTCTATTTATTTATTTCTTCTATTTATTTATTTCTTCTATTTTATTTATTTATTTATTTGTTTGTTTGTTTGTTTGTTTATATTGCTGCCTGTTCACACATGGCGACTCAAGGTGGCTTGCAGGAATATAAAAACCATATATATATAAAAAATAAAACTAATGAAAGAGAATAATCACACAATACATTAATAAAATAATATGATAACCCCTCACCCTGGCAACCACACATCACATGAGCCATTTAATGGGCTCCATCCTGCTCTGCATTCCCCAGGCTCGCTGGCAGAACCCGGTCTTCTGCGCCTTCTGGAAGAGTGTTCGGGTGGGGGCTGTTCTAATCTCCAGAGAGATGATGTTCCAGAGAGAGGGGGCCATCACGGAGAAGGCCCTTCTTCTGGGTCTCACCAGCTATATCTCCTTTGGGGATGGGTCCTGGAACATTCCTTGCCTCCCCGCTCTGGTGGGTAGGGTAGATGTGACCGGCAAGAGACGGTCCCTCAGGTACCCTGATCCCAAACCATGAAGGGCTTTAAAGGTGACAACCAGCACCTTGAATTGCACCTGGAAGCAAATCGCCAACCAATGCAGCTCCTGCAGGAGAGGTGATACATGTACACACCGGGGGCTGCACAAAACTATGTGGGCCGCTGCATTTTGCACCAACTGGAGCTTCTGGATACTCTTTAAGGGCAGCCCCATGTATAGAGTGTTGCAATAGTCAAGATAGGAAATGACTAGGGCATGAGTGATATATCAAATAACTACAGAAGGTTTTACTTTTCAAAAATGGGACAAAGAATACAGGTAGTGCTGACCTTTTTTGCAGCTGGTTGTTAAGCAAAGACTTAAGGATGAGCACTGATCCAATATGTTTCAGGTAAAACTGACCTCCTTATCTTAACTCCTTTTTTCTTTTTCCCTTTCCTTTGGTAAAATTAACAGTGGTGCAAAACCAAAAGCGTTGTGAAGACTGACAGTTGTGTTGTAATAATCCAGTGGGGAGGGAATTTTTAGGCAGCCTAGCTATCCACATTCCCATCCCACTTGCTGTTGAAAAGCTCCAATGTACCCATCAACATCATTCACCAGCACACAAAAGGTGGGATATGTGCAATCTGCAAAATACGCCAGCCTATTGACTGATTATATGCCATCGAGGTGGTGTCAACTTTTAGTGACCACATAGATTTTTTTTTCCAGCAGGACCTGTCGGGAGGCAGATGCTTAAAATGGCTTTAATAAGGTTTAATGCTGTGGAGTTCTGCCTTGATTAACCTGTGCAGTGAAATAACCTGAGAAGTAGAATTGCAAAAGAGCTCTATTTCTTACCTCTCAAGTGATGGCCTAACACCAGGATGACAATGTCAAGTTGTTATTAATAGAATCAGATTTGTGTTTATTGCTCAGGTTAGTCCTCAACTTATGGCCATAGTTTGAATTAGAATAGAATGAGCTATAAGGGACCTTGGTTTTCCAGTCCAGCCCCGCCCTGCTTAAGCAGAACATGTATCATTTCAGATAAGTGACTAGACCAGTGGTTCCTAACCTGTTTTTGGCCATGCCCCACCATCACTAAAATCCCATCACTACAATCCTGATGCCCCCCAGTGACGTATAATTCTTACTATTCAAAAAGTGAAGTCCTACTCACGCAGAGAAAGCCTAAAAGGCCATTAACTTGGTTTAAACAAGGTTCCAAAGAACATGGCATCCATGAAAGAGAAGAATAAAAGAACAAAAGACAGTCGAAGTACTGAGGGATTTAAAAAATAATAGTATGAAGGCATATGAAAAGAACAGCAAATAAAGTTTCAAAACATATAATAGAGCAGGGGTCCCCAACCACCGGTCCGTGGAACAAGTCCTACCGGGCCGCTGGCTTAGCTGGCGCCGCCATCTTTTTGATGAAAAAGTGCTTCCGGTGAGCTTTTCCGGGTAGAAAGCTCACTGGAAGCACGTTTTCATCAAAAAAGATGGCGGCACTCACACGCTTCCGATGAGCTTTTCCGGGTAGAAAGCTCACGGAAGCACGTTTCATCAAAAAGATGGCGGCGCCAGCGCTTCCGGTGAGCTTTCCGGGTAGAAAGCTCACCGAAGCACGCTTTCATTAAAAGATGGCGGCGCCAGCGCTTCCGGTGAGCTTTTCCGGGTAGAAAGCTCACCGAAGCACTTTTTCATCAAAAAAGATGGCGGCGCCCAGCTGATGCCAGTACCGGGCACGCGCCCAGCTGATGCCGGTACCGGGCGCGCGTAAAAAGGTTGGGGATCACTGTAATAGAGAACTGAAATGCATAAATATAAAACAATTTTAGATCATATTAATTACTATACATATTAAAATAAAGGTACCTAAAAAATTCAAAATACAATTTGAGTTCACCTCAAGAGCATATTTATAGCACAATCCTATGCATGTCTACTCAGAAGTAAGTACCATTGACTGAGAAGAAAAGTCTTGTAAAACATGCCAATGGGATTTTTCCATGTAATTTAGATAAGCCAGACTTGAAAAGTAAGTGCCCTCCTAAACATACCCATGTGCTCCGAATTCATTGCCGATCTCCATTTTGCTCTCTGAATTCATGGAGGCCTAACTAACCCTAAGTGGGTTTTCCCACCAATGGGATTTTTCCATGTATTTTACCAGTAAATGCAGATGAGCCAGACTTGAAAAGTAAGTGCCCTCCAAAACATACCCATGCACTCCAAATTCGTTGCCAATATCCATTTTGCTCTCCTAATTCATGGAGGCCTAACCCTAAGTGGGTTTTCCCACCAATGAGATTTTTCCATATATTTTACCAATAAATGCAGATAAGCCAGACTCGAAAAGTCGGTGTCCTGCTAAACATATCCATGCGCTCCAAATTCATTGGCGATCACCATTTTGCTCTCTGAATTTACAGAGGCCTAACCCTAACCCTAAGTGGGTTTTTCTGCCAGTGGGATTTTCCCATGTATTTTACCAATAAATGTAGATAAGCAAAAGTAAGTGCCCCCCTAAACATACCCATGCACTCTGAATTTTTGGCAGTATTCATTTTGCTCTCTGAATTGATGGAGGCCTAACCCTAAGTGGGTTTTCCTGCCAATTGGATTTTTCAATGAGTACCAGGACAAAAATTTCACTTCAGAATGAGTTGAGTACTAAATTTGATGAGTTTCAAGGCAGTTGAGTACCTAGGGACTACTGTAACTTCTTTCTTTGAAAGCTCTGATAGTTTGCATACTTGGGGAGAGGCGACTTGCCTCTTTATATTACTTCCCGATTCCTTTTTATTTAAAAAATGTTTTCGTTTACGCATATATCTTCTTTCTGCTCTGGCAAGCAGTTTATAATTCACCCATCACCATAAAATATTTCTGAAAAGTGAGGGAAATTATACTGAAAGCAACGCTGTTTAACATTTGAGCGTGGGTGCATTCATATGCACAGATGCACATCGGAGCCTTCAGAGAGGTGGGTAACATTGGCCTGCCAGATGTTGCTAAGTGGCATTCAGCACATCCCTTCCCATTGGATATGCTGGTTGATTTGCCAGGAGTTCAAATCGAGCAACCTCTGAAAAGCCTCAGGGATCAGGATTATGCAAGATCTAAATGGGAGCTAAGATCTGAGCCCGTGAACTATTTTGATGATCAAATGAGTCAATAGTGGGATTGAAATCATTTAACAGCCGGTTCACCCAGGTTCAAGTTGGCTGTTGTGGAAGGCGTGGCCCATCTCTGTCCTCCGGTTCTACAGCACATGTGGGATGAGCCTCCTGCGATGGCCAACCTCACCCTGGGTGAACCGGTTGTTAAATCCCCCCCCCCCACACACACACTATCAAAATGGATCCTAGGTGCTGCGCTGCAATGGAGAAATGGGAAACAGAACAGCCAGCACAAGGGGAGGAGGAGGAGCAGGGAGAAGAAAGAGGGAAAACGGCCTTCTCCTTTCCTCCTGCCGGCCACTCTGTTGCCCATTTCTCCATTGCAGCACAGCACCCAAGATCCACTTTGATGGGTGGTGGGGTAATTTAACAATCAGTTCATCTGAACCGGTGTGAACCTGCTGAATCCCACCACTGAAATTAGTGCAGTTGAACTCTGGTTCATATCTTGCAGCCGCTGCTTCTCAACCTTAGCAACTTTAAGAGGGGTGGACTTCAGTTCCCAGAATTCCCCAGCCAGCCTTGTCTTAAGATTGAGAACACTGCTTGCCTCTCAGTGCAGCAAGCTTTGGAGCTGAAGATGGCTCATCTATCTATCTATCTATCTATCTATCTATCTATCTATCTATCTATCTATCTATCTATCTATCTCTCCTCCCCCCCAATGGTCAAGGCTCCTCAGGATGATCTGTCTTGGATCTACTTGCAAACCAGATAGGAAGGATTCTAATAATCAAGTCCTGTAACAAATGATAAAAGGAGCTGGGCATGTTTAGCTTGCAGAAGAGAAGATTAAAAGGAAACATGTCAGCTGCCTCCAGATATATTGAAATGCTGTCACATCGAGCTAACTTATTTTTGTGTTATGCTGGAAGGCCAGGTTGTGGAGGAGAGGGCAAAGAAGTGGGTAGAAAGAGAAAAATAAAGATTGTGGTTAAGCAGGAGGAGGAGTAGAATTGGAGGTTGTAGGGTTCTTCTTATTGAAAACATCTCCACTGAAAACCGAACAATCGTTTGTCAATTATGGCATAGTGACATCCTGAACTGTAGATCACACATTGATGGAGAAACTGGCTAGATGAACCCCTTTCTGTGATTATGAAACCAACTCAATTGTGGATACTTACTAAGGCATTGATTCCCATGGTAAAAACCAAGTTTGCAATAAGTGGGAGGTAGGTTTCACTAGAAGTGTTGGAACGGAGGTGGTTCTGAAATCGACACTGCCCTTCAGCTGGCTTACAAAGATTGTCAGCTGCATACTTCATAACATGAAGATCATAGCCTTCTCCCGCGGCTCAAACCCTGCATGGAGGCCTCAAGCTTTTTAAAGTAATCAGAATGATCTTAACACTGTAAGCCACCCAGGGTTATTTTAAAATGAGAAGGTGTCAAATAAATGTAAGAATAAATCAAAATAAATTATTGGCCCTTAGCACTTGAAGCAGAACGCTTACCTTAGAGGAGAACGTTTTGGATGAAACAAGATACCGGAGGCTAAAACATATGAAGAACGATTGCAGGAACTGGGTATTTCTAGTTTAATGAAAAGAAGGATTGGGGTGACCTGAAAGCAGGGTTCCAATATCTAAGGGACTATCCCAAAGAAGAGGGGGGTCAACCTGTTCTTCAAAGCACCTGAGGGCAGGACAAGAAGCAATGGAGGGAAGCTAATCAAGAAGAGAAGCAACTTAGAACTAAGGAGAAATTTCCTGACACAACAATTAATCAGTGGAACGACTTGCCTTCAGAAATTGTAAATGCTGCAACACTGGAAGTTTTTAAGAAGAGATTGGACAACCATTTATCTGTTAAACAGATCAGGTGTTGCTCACAAAATAGAATTCTATTGCATTGACCTCAGCTAGGACTAGCCACATCATTGTACAAAGTGAACCAACTCTCTTAGAGAAGCAGATTGTGAGGAGAGCATGGTTTATGTACAATATGACCTCCCTTTCATCTCCTAACCTGTCCTAATGCTTTCAGATAGATACATGAAGCCCATATAGCTAAGGAATTCCAGAATGTATGTTTTGGGGGAACTGGATTGAGGGATAGTGAGCAGACCATTCCTTCTCTAGGAATAGAGAAATCATTTGCTTACAAGCTACCTACAAAAGTGGACCAGGGTTCCAAACTTCATACACACCTTCCCAATATGTATGAATTCAGCTCCTCAAATGGTTGTGAGAGCCACATTGTCATTAAAAGTTTTTAGTTGCAGCCTTTACTGATAAATGATCAGTAAAGGTCTTTACTGATTATTCAAGGGACACAGTGACTAAGACGCTGAGCTTGTCAATCAGAAAGGTTGCCAATTCAGCGGTTCGAATCCCTAGCACCGCGTAACAGAGTGAGCTCCCGTTACTTGTCCCAGCTTCTGCCAACCTAGCAGTTCAAAAGCACATAAAAATGCAAGTAGAAAAATAGGGACCACCTTTGATGGGAAGGTAACAGCATTCCATATGCCTTCAGCATTTAGTCATGCCGGCCACATGACCACGGAGACATCTTCGGACAGCCCTGGCTCTTCAGCTTGGCAACTTTTAAGATGGGTGGACTTCAACTCTGGGAGTTCTGGGAGTTGAAGTCCACCCACCTTAAAGCTGCCACAGTTGAGAAACATTAGTCTATTTCATATAGACCAACTGTCTCTCCAGTTCCTTGAAGGAAGTCCCTCAGCAATCCTAAATTGCATTTTTTGAATTTGAATTCTCTGACTTTTCCAAAAACGTTGTTTTTGTTTTGTGAACTGGAATTATTTGAGAAATCCTCCCACACACATGCACACTTGTGATGCACAAGCTGAAAAACACATTAATTTGAAACATGCTCCTCTCTTCCAGTGTCTACTGGCAGCCGAAGCAATCACTGAGTAAGCTTGTCCGCTTTTGACCCAGAAGAATTCTCTTAGTTAATATTTATATAAAGCGCTTTAATGATGCCACAACAAAATTGGCTTTCTATCAGAGAGAAGGCAGGATCTTTTCCCTGTTGAATCAATGGTGTTTTGGGAGGGGTGGGGCGAGGCTGTTGCAAAAAGGTTTAAGTTTCTGAAGGAGATGTCAGACTGGAAATAAAAGCCTTACCTTGTCTCTAATCTGATGCTTTGCAAAATTGCCTGCTGAGGGTAAAAATAATAGCAATAAAACAGATGCGTTTATATTAACCAGCGTTCACCAGTTTTTGAAATAACGCCAGCTCTGTCAGGACCATATTGGTGCTTTGAAGAGTTTGAGTAATAATCTACTGGTGTCAGTCTTCATTTATGGATGGCTTGGGAGAGCAAGTGTTGGCCATTTCAAGTTGTTCAGAATGTACACCGATGTGTTTGCAGTGTTGTTTTTCCCAAACTGGAAATAAAAGTAAGCGTAGCTGAATTTGATACGCTTAGGACAGTTCAAGCATGCAAAGCCTTTTCTTGGCCCACGATTGTAGAATTAATTTAGAAATAAGTTTAATTACATAGAGTGGGCCATTCCACTGAGTAAAAATACGCACAAGGTAGCACAGACTAGAAATCGACAATTTAGTCCTGAGTGACATACATTCTCTTCAATTAGATCTACATAATCTAATTTATACATCAAGTTAACTTAATTACAGTTCAATTATGTCTTAGCATGTTGGCTGAATCCAACTTTTGAGATTTATAAATCTCGGGTTTTGCTTGGCTCAAGGGAGACCCCAACAAATTATGATTTATTTAGTAAGCTGTGGTTAAATAATGGTTTAGCACAATGTGGGAATCCAGCGCATGAAATGTCATAGTGGAAAATGCTGCAGATTTTCAGTAGTATTATTTGTGTGACTCTCGTGTGTGAGTATTCTTTTGGTGATATTTTCAAAAGAAGCCACAGATGAAAAAGGGAGAAGGGAGAAAGGAAGTTAGAAGATCACAAAAGGTGATCACTGGGACACTGCAACTGTCATAAACACGAGCCAGTTGCTAAAAGTCCAAATTTTGGTCATGTGACCATGGGGATGCTGTAATGGTAAGTGTGAAAAACGATCATAAATAACTTTTTTCAGTGCCATTGTATCTTTGAACAGTCACTGAACAAATGTTTGTAAGTCAAGGACTACCTATAAATAAAATGCATATACATGGAACAGCTTGCCCTCAGAAGTTGTGGGAGCGCCATCACTTGAGACTTTCAAGAAGAGATTGGATTGCCATTTGTCAGAAATGGTGTAGGGTCTCCCGCTTGGGTGGGGGGTTGGGCGAGATGACCTACAAGGTCCCTTCCAACTCTGATTATCTGTTAAATATACTTTTATGCCATAAAAATAGTATGTATGTAAATTGGAAAAGATGCCAATTGTCTTATGATGCTAGAAAGGAACATCAGAATATGAAGGGATCCTAGAGGTCTTGTAGTCCAACCCGCTGTTCAAGCAGGAAACGTTATACCATTTCAGACAAATGGTTGTCCAATCTCTTCTTAAAAACTTCCAGAGTTGGAGCATCCACAACTTCTGGAGGCAAGTTGTTCCACTGAATAATTGTTCTGTCAGGAAATTTCTTCTTAGTTCTAGGTTGCTCCTCTCCTTGATTAGTTTCCATCCATGGTTTCTTGTCTTGCCCTCAGGTGCTTTGGAGAATAGCTTGACTCCCTCTATTTTGAGGCACCACCTCAAAGACTGGAATATACTGTTATCATGTCACCCCTAGCCCTTTCTTTTCAATAGAGATAGTCCAAGGATGATTACAAGGAGGTCCATTTAAAGTTAGCCACCAACTATGAACCTGATGGCTTTATTTACATGTTGTAACTGTGGAACGTAGTACTTTTGCTTTGGAGAATAGCTTGACTCCCTCTTCTTTGTGGAAGCCCCTTAGATATTGGAACACTGCTATCACGTCATCCCTTGTCCTTCTCGTCATTAAACGAGACATACCCAGTTCCTGCAACCATTCTTCATATGGTTCAACCTCCAGTCCCCAATCATCTTTGGATTGTTGCTAGAGTGCAAGATGTCAAAAGATGTTGAGTTTGGCACCCTCTCACATGCCTACCCCTGATGGTCCTTGAAGAACACCACCAAAGGACCCCTTACTCTTAAAGGGGACAGCAGCCTGTTTTAACTGAGAATAGCTTTCCGAATATCTTCATTTCATGAGAGTGAACGGATGCTTCCTGCCCCCACTTCTTTCCTTGGTCCAAAGTGATCATCAAAGTGATTTGTGATGGTTTCTGAGCCTCATGCATCCCCAGGGCAGCTTTCCTTTTAAGTGTGCTGTTGGAAAATACCTGAGTTGAGGAGTCAGGCTGCTGAGGCGTGCATTTGTATGCGGAGTGGGAGAGGCCGTATATTAAAAAGAAGAAGGAGAAGAAGAAGAAGCCGCTAACTCAGATATGGGCAATTGCACATCCAGGACTCTCATTTCCATACCTGAAGCCAATTGGATGAACATCTTCTGATGTCTGTTGCCTACCGAATACCGCATTCCATATGCAAATTCTGCCCCAGCAACAGATTACCCAGCAACCACTTAACCATAGTATGTATGCCTTTTAGGGTTGAGAGTAACTGTGTCCATTAAACATTTCTTGGTATACAGACACCGAGACAAATCAGGATCTCTGGTTTGCTCCTGATGCTGGCTTGGGGTTAGTTTGCTTCTAAATATACTATTTTGTCTATGGGCTTCCTTGATTCTTCCATCTTGAAAGATTTAATGAATGCTCTTATTATAGTCTTTCCCAACCTGCTACTCTCCTGAGATTCTGAGTTTGAACTTCTAAACGTTCTTAGCTGGCATTGCCATGTTAGCTAAGAATGAAGAAGTTTGAAACACAACACGTTTGGAAGATACCAAGTTGTGGAAAACCCACTATAAGAGCTCAGATTACAATTGTAGTGGATTCCTGCAGTGAGCCGAGAGTTGGAGTAGATCAGTGCTTCCCAGACCTGGGTAAATTAGCCAACATTGGCTAAGCTGATTTTTCTTTGAGTAGCACTACACAAACCCATGTCCCATCATTACATCTAAATTGACGTAAAGATTGCCACGTGTATGAAAATATGTTCTCAAATCTCCCCATTAAGACAAAAACCAATGAACTTTATTTATTTATTTATTTGATTTGATTTGATTTGTCAATCGCTTACAAAATAATAGGTATAAGTATAAACATGAGTAAGAATACAGAAAATAGGTAGGATTAAATGGGGACAATAGAACAGGGACGGGAGGCACGATGGTGCACTTATGCACACCCCTTACAGACCTCTTAGGAATGAAATTACCCATGATAATTTGCTGATATGACATAAAGATCATGCAATGATATTGTATTTAGAATAGTCCTAAAGTTCCAACCATTCTTTCAACGACCGTTTGAAGTTCCAACAGTGCAGGAGGAAGAGACTTAGCAACCGGACAAATTCAATAAAAATGTCATAATAAGCAGTTTTGATTAATGAAGGAAAAGGTTTGGGAAGCATTGAATTAAATCAGGGGTGTCAAACTGGATTTCTTCGACAGGCGGATCAGCACAGATGCCTCCTGCAGCACCCTTCCAACCAAAACGGGAGGCGCATGCACCCCCTTGCGCCTCGTTTTCACTCTCTATGGTGAAAAGTCTGCCAGCTATTTCCAGGCCCATTTTGGGCCCTTTATTGGCTATTTCAGCCTGCTTTCAGGTTGTTTTTCAGCCCATTTTGGGGCCATTTTCAGCCCATTTCCTGTCCCCCAAACTGGGCTCTTGCTTGGTGTCAAAGCCGAGATAAGTCACCAGACACAAGATGTGATACAAAATTATACTTTTATTTTGGTACCAAGACATAAGGACCCTGGCTCAAAAGCTAACCAAGGGCCTCGATTGGAATCTTACAGCAATTTTTATAGTCAAGGAGTGACTGCATACAACCTTTGCCCTTCTCCTAATAATGCATGCATAACAGATAATATTGATTGGTTATTTGGAACTCATCCCCCTACATAGCTAAATGTTGCGTCACTTGTGATACCCAGGTCACAGGGATCTTGCAAAGTGTCCTAGTTTCATGTGCCAGCTATGTGGTTTTGGGGTTTTTCCCCCCACCCTCCGTGACCCCGCTCCTTCTATAGAGAGACAGAAGACAGGAAGGAACCAGGCTGCTTAAGGCACAGAAATGAAGACAAGGGAAAATGTTTTATCAGAATTCATATTCCTCATTTTCATGTCCATTCCATCCA
This sequence comes from Notechis scutatus, assembly GCF_049901735.1. Lineage (NCBI taxonomy): Eukaryota > Metazoa > Chordata > Lepidosauria > Squamata > Elapidae > Notechis > Notechis scutatus. The sequence goes on along the minus strand of NC_142013.1, from coordinate 12,068,600 downwards.
TAACTAGGTCCTATCTCCACATCTGACCCTTCCTCTGATCCCTAGGACCTCCTCTGTACATACATTCCATCATCAGCAGGTTCTGACCAGTTCTGGAGAACCGGTGGCGGAAATTTTGAGTAGTTCGGAGAACTGGCAAATGCCACCTCTGACTGCAGATTTTACAGTATCCTTTCCCTGCCACGCACTCCAAGCCACACCTACAGAACCGGTAGTAAAAAAATTTTGAATCCCACCACTGGGCCCCACGGGCCTTGAGTTTGACACCCCTGGATTAAATGATCAAGATTCCTTCCAGTTTTTACATTGCATGATTCTATAAATATGTTTTTTCTTCTTCTTGCTGTTAGGGTACAGAATACGGGTCATATTTTGTGTAATGTAATTTGGAGATTTTATATGTGGTGCCGTATATAGGAATCATTAGGGGAGGGAGAGAGTTCATCATCTTAAGAGCTGTTCCTGTTGCTCTGAAATTACACCTCAAGGTAGTAATTATCAGAAGTTAATAACAATAATTAATAAGAAGCAGCAGGAAAGGGAACCATGTGTTATGTTGCTCTCATAAGGGCCATGCTGAAGGAGGAACAGGAAAAAATTATGCAGGTTTTGAGATGCTTTGGAAGTGCCAGTAGATGAGGTCAAATATAAAACATTATAGATAAAATTCTTGGAACTCTTGTTACTGAACTTGAATGAGAAATAAAGTGTGTGTTCTTCCAAAGCTGTATTACAGCACACAGCAAACTGATGTATTCTGGACGAATCGTTGCAACGTGCAATTATGTACGGCTCCACTTAAAACAGTTCATGTTGTAAATGCAGCAATCGTTAAGTGTGAAAAATAGTCATAAGTCCCCTTTTTCAGTGCCGTTGTAACTTCAAGTGATCACTAAATGAACTGTTGTATGTGGAGGATTACCTGTAGTTGAGTCTTCCCAATGGAGATTTAAATCGTAACACTTCTTCAAGGCTTAGTTTAGAGGATTCTGAGATCTGGATTGTTACCGGTGGATTCTACTGTCTTTGTTTCTGTGCTATGTAGCAGTGTGGGGTGTGTGTGTGTGTGTGTTTATCTGTTATCTATTAAGTATTCATTTTGCCTTGTTCTCTCCCATATGGACCCACCTCTTATCCCCCGGCTTCACATTGAACAGCAAATAATATATATTAGGCAACCTGCTGAGCAAATCAAACTAAAGCGAAATGAATCTCTTATACTGTGGCGGGAACTTGTTTTCTTTCATTGGCACCGAAGGGGTGTAAAAATGAGCTGCGGAGTTTTTGTAAAAGAACCTCCTGTTGTTCCAGTGAGAGGAAATTTATGTGAAAAACATGTTTACCTTACCTCTCTGTTAGGGAAATCTTTTTAAAGGTTCGGTTAGGAAATTATTTCAGCAAAAAAAAACGACTTCTGGTAATATTGATGCCCTGCTGTCTTCCTACACAGTATTAAAAGAGAAATGAACAGGGAATTAAATCGGCTGCATTCTGAGCGGCTGCAATTATGGCCTGCCTTAAATAATAGCAAAAAAGGTTCTTCGTAAAATTTAAGTGCAGGAGGTGGCTGCAGCACTCCTGGCTGCGTTTGTCCAGTGAAAAAGAATGGCACCGCAGATTTAAAAGGTGAATAAAAGGAATTGCAGTGTCCCATTCTTCTTTATAATAATATTGCGCTTAGTTGGAGAGAAGGGAAGAAATAGTTTCTTATTTAGTTTCTTGTAATTTCCTTTAGCAGGGACACCTGAGGTATTAGAGGCTGACTAGATAGAATACAGATAGTCCTCAGCTTACAACTATGATGGCACAGTGGTTCGAATGCAGTATTGCAGGCTAATTCTGCTGACTGCTGACTGCCAGCAGTTCGGCAGTTCAATTCTCATCGGCTCGTGGTTGACTCAACCTTCCATCTGAGGTTGGTAAAATGAGGACCCGGATTGTTGGCAATAGGCTGATTCTGTAAACCGCTTAGAGAGAGCTGTGAAGCATAGTGAAGCGGTATATAAGTCTAAGTCAGGGGTCCCCAACCATCGGTCCACGGACCGGTACCGGTCCGCGGAACAAGTCCTACCGGGCCGCTGGCTTGCTGGGCGCCACCATCTTTTTTTGATGAAAAAGTGCTTCCGGTGAGCTTTTCCGGGTAGAAAGCTCACCGGAAGCACGTTTTCATCAAAAAAAGATGGCGGCGCCCAGCTGATGCCGGTACCGGGCCGCGGCGTAAAAAAGGTTGGGGATCACTGGTCTAAGTCATTTAGTAACTTCAACGCTACAATAGCCCTGAAAAATGTGACTCCCTCACACTTGCAGCATCCCCATGGGCACATAATCAATAACAATAACAATAACAATAGGAGGAGGAAGAGGAGGAGGAGGAGGAGGAGGAGGAGGAGGAGGAGGAAGAAGAAGAAGAAGAAGAAGAAGAAGAAGAAGAAGAAGAAGAAGAAGAAGAAGAAGAAGAAGAAGAAGAAGAAGAAGAAGAAGAAGAAGAAGAAGAAGAAGAAGAAGAAGAAGAACCAACGCGTACTTATGACAGTTGCAATATCCTGGTTTACATGATGGCCATTTATAATCTTTTCAGCTGGCAAAGTCAATAGAGGAAGCTTGGACTTGCTTAATAAATGTATAATCCAGTCTCCTCTTAAAAGCCTCCAGTGTTGGAGCATTCACAACTTCTGAAGACAAATCATTCCACTGATCTATTGTTCTCATTGACAGGAAATTTCACAGTAGTTCTAGGTTGGATCTCTCTTTGATAAGCTTCCATCTGTTCCTTTTTGTTGTTCCTTCAGGTGCTTTGCAGAATAGTTAATCCCCTTCTCCTTCTGACATCTCCCTCAGATATTGAAATATTGCCTTCATGTCACCTCTAGTCCTTTTTTTTTCTGCATAAGATTGGACATTCCCAATCAAGGAAAGAAGCAACCTAAAACCGAGAATAAATTTCCTGACAGTTAGAACAAATAACCAGTGGAACAACTTGCGTCCAGAAGTTGTGAATTCTCCAACACTGGAAGTTTTTAAGAAGAGATTGGAAAACCATTTCTCTGAAATGGTTGGGTTTCCTGCCTGAGCAGGTGGTTGGACTAGAACAGTGGTCGCCAACCAGTGGGCCGGGGGACCACTTGTGGTCTGCAGAGAAATGTCACCCCAAAGCACCTTCCAAAGTAATTAATCCAGGTTGCGCAGGAACACAAGGCTGCGCTGCCCACATGGCCCACGGGAACACAAGGCTTGCATTGCTTGCATTGCGAACAACATGAGGTAGTGAGGGGAGAGGGGGAAAGGCAGAGGGGGGAGACTTGCCCCACTCACCCCACGCGCCTGGCCTGGCCTGGCCACCTGGCTGCTTCTTTCCACTTCTTTCTTCTTTTGCTTTTGGCTGCACGCAAGGAAAGCAGCAAAAGTATTTCTTTCTCTCCCCCAAACTCCGCCACAAATGAGTCTTTGGTGGGACCCTGCAAGGCCTCCTGCTCCAAGAGGCTGCGCTGGTGCGACAAGTCACAAGGACTCATTTCTGGCAGAGTTTGGGGGAGAGAAAAAAAGACTTCTGCTGCTTCTGCTGCTTTCCTTGCATGAAGCCAAAAGTCCCCCCCCGAGAACGGAGCTGGAGACGGTATCCTGCGATCCCAAATAAAGAATGATCGATTGGTAGGAAACCAGGGTGGGGAATTTTCCTGCAGACTTTTTGGGGGATGTTCCCAGGGTCTCTGGTCCACAGGATTTAAAATTATGAGTTTGGTGGTCCCTGAGGTCCAAAAGGTTGGCGACCCCTGGACTAGAAGACCTCCAAGGTCCTTTCCAACTCTGTTATTCTATTCTATTGTACTTCCTGTAACCATTCATTGTAGGGATTAGCCTCCAATCCCCTAATCATCTTTGTTGCTCTTCTCTGCACTCTTTCTAGCATCTCAACAACCTTTTTTTGTATCCACCAGTGCAGTATATGAAGCAGTGCTAACCCTTCGCATGATCTTTAAACACCTCGGAGCATCTTGCTTTAAGATGAGAAAAAGGCACACTGCATTGGCATTTTTGGTAATAGATATAGTATTGGCCACAGTGGCAGTGGAATTGCTTCTGAAGGCCATGTTCTGGGAGAGCACTAGGCTTCCTTGCATAGTTAATTGGTTGGCTGCTGTAAGAACAGAATGTATGATTAGGTGAGCCAGGGATGCAATCTTATGTGCTTATGACAGTCCTGATCATGCGTTGAGTTTTTGACATTTGCTCAGACCATCCAGCTTACTCTACAGTATTTCTGCTCAATAACTTTAAATCCCTATGGATGAAAAACCTAGAAGTTAAACTCTAATTATCTGTCCTTTTTTCAGACCTTGTCATTTCTTTGGGCTTTGAAGATGCTGAAGGTAATATTAATCAATGGTTCAAGATGTAGACCCTCTAGAGATATGAATTTACCCTTCATGGAAGGACCAAGAATAATTTTATTCTAGTCTTTTCTTTCTGTTGTGTTCTACTGCTGAAGCACTGCTGAGCCTTTTTTGGGTCCAGTTCAATATTTTGCCCTTGGCACTGCTCTTGGGCAGACCCCAAATCACTCTGAAGTCACAATTTCTTTCCTCTTGCAAGTTAGGAGAGAAGGAAACAGTAAGCCATCTTCATCAGTTCCGCTATAACAAGGGTCTTCAAACTTGGCAAGTTTAAGACTTGTGGACTTCAACTCCCAGAATTCCTGAGCTAACATAACTGGAGGAGGAATTCTGGGAGTTGAAGTCCACAAATCTTAAACTTGCCAAGTTTGAAGGCCCCTGCTCTGTAAGAATGTTCATGTTTTGCAGGTCACGTCTGTACTTTTAGAATATTCCAGTTAGGGACATTGAACTTTGTGGGAGACCTCTCTTATCAGATCAGCATACGGACATTTGGAGGAAAAGGGGCTCAATCTGTACCACTGTCTAATCAGAAGACTAACTGCTGGTGTGGGGCACTTAAAATTGGGTGTATGTAGCTGAGATCAGAATGGGACAACTTGCCATAGCCAATTGGCCACAGCCAACTCGCTGTGGGATAATTCTACAAATACAAAAGTTAAATTAATTTTGACAGAACAGAGGCCAATAATAATAAAATAAAGTGAATCCAGAAATACAAAAGTTATAGTAATTTCAACAAAACTGTGGTCACCAATAGTAAAAGTCACGAGATGAAATGATTAATAGAGCACTGATTTGTCCCACAGGGAATTGTCCTGTGGTGAGTTTGTTCGCAGGAAGTTGTTAAATATGCATGTTGGCGATTAGCGAGTTTTTTTCTGTTAAATAGCTGTCATGAGTCCTCGACTTAACAATCATTTGTTTAGTGACTGTATCACCATCTTCTCTGAGTCTTCCTGCTGCCCGGTAGACCAGGTAAGTGCCCGGGCCTCAGGACCCCGGATAATGGCTCTGGATGGAGCAGAAAGTTTCCTTTCAGTTTAGGACAGGGGTCTCCAACCTTGGCAACTTGTGGACTTCAACTCCCAGAATTCCTGGCTGAGGAATTCTGGGAGTTGAAGTCCACAAGTCTTTAAGTTGCCAAGGTTGGAGAAGCCTGGTTTAGGAGAGTTGATTTAATGTCAGGGTTCCAATAAATCAATAAATCCAGAACAAGCAAGACTCCAAGGCATGTAGATTCCTCAAAGAATATTTTTATTTGGAATTATCATTTTGGGCACATATCTGGTGAAAACCGACTCTTGAGGTCTCCCACCTTAAGTTCTCACTTAATTAAAAGTAAACGTTTTCCCACTTTCTCAAAACAATCAAGTCACATGGTCCAATCACAGAAAAGGCTGGCAGCCGGATGGCATCACTCCTCCTTCCGAGCAAATGTGAGAATGTCCTTGGTTCCCAAGAGAAAATATGTTGTTTTGGCTATATGATCCCCTCTATCTCAATTCCCCCCCCCCATTCCTCAGCTCCAGTATGGCAACACGGAAGCGGTCAAAAATGGCTTCAGTCAGGTCAGCTTCAGGGTTGACAGACTGAAGTTAGAATGGCACTTATGACCTATCCTCACACTTAACAATTGTTGCCGCATCCCCACTATCACATATGTTCAAATTTTGGTGCTTGGCAACTGGCTTGTATTTACAAGGGTTGCAGCATCCTGCAGTCACGTGATCATCATTTGTGACCATCTCAGCCAACTCTAACAAGCCAAGTCCAAAAGGCAAGAAACAAAATGAACCAAATGGGCTGAAACCAAGCAAAATGGGTGAAAGTTTGATCTCGATTGTGGTTGTAAGTCAAGGACCACCTGTACTGCTCCCAATTTATGTCAATTGCCTAGTGATGTCATTGTGCCCATGATACAAACGATGCAGGTGATATGAATGATGCAGATGATGTAATTTTTGCTTCATTTGGGTTGGTGTGATGAGATACTCTTGAGTCAATCAACTTTGGGGAATAATGAATTCTTCCTTCTCCCCAATTAATTGGTAAAAATAAGTTATCCCTCTACTTGATCTGACTCTTGCATCCTCATCTTGAGTCCTTATAAATGCCCTTTTAATAGAGAAATCTTTTTTGCATGTTTCAACTCTTTATTTCTGTCTGTCTGTCTGTCATCTATCTACTTTCAATGAATAGTTCCCACTGCCTAAAGAAAGTTCAAAACATTCTCAAAGATCCATCTCATCCTGGCCACCCCTTTTTTTGAACTATTACCATCTGGCAGACAGTACAGAATAATAAAAACAAGGACAAAAAGGCTGAAAAACAGCTTCTATCCCAGGGCAGTAGCTCTACTGTATAGTGCAGTGTTGGTGCGGTGTCGCGGGGTTTCAATTCAATGTGTGGAGTGTGAGGATGTATGTTTGTGTTTATTTTCATGATCATGAGGTGCACCGAAGATGGTGTTTGATTTCGTTGCACGAGATGCAATGACAATAAAGTAAACTAAACTAATATATAATCTCTTATATATTACAAGAGGCCACACTTGGAATACCGCATCCAGTTTTAGTCGCCACGATGTAAAAAAGATGTTGAGACTCTAGAAAGAGTGCAGAGAAGAGGAACAAAGATGATTAGGGGACTGGAGGCTAAAACATATGAAGAACGGTTGCAGGAACTAATGAAAAGAAGGACTAGGGGAGACAGGATAGCAGTGTTCCAGTATCTCAGGGGCTGCCACAAAGAAGAGGGAGTCAAGCTATTCTCCAAAGCACCTGAGGGCAGGACAGGAAGCAATAGATGGAAACTAATCAAGGAGAGAAGCAACTTAGAACTAAGGAGAAATTTCCTAACAGAACAATTAATCAGTGGAGCAACTTGCCTCCAGAAGTTGTGGATGCTCCAACACTGGAAGCTTTTAAGAAGAGATTAGACAACCATTTGTCTGAAGTGGTGTAGGGTTTCCTGCCTAAGCAGGGGGTTGGACTAGAAGACCTCCAAGGTCCCTTCCAACTCTGTTATTCTGTTCTATTCTTCTGCTGGAATTTTCCCCAAACTCTAAACCAAACTCTTGTTTGGTTCCTCTAATCACCTCTTTGGCGGAAGCCTTTCAATTCCGTCATTTTAAGAATTAATAATCCATTGCTAATATGGGTGCCATCCTGCCAAGTTCAGTGCCAAGTTCAGCCTCCCCCGTGCCAGAATTTTAATGCCAACCGAGGTTTGATTCAGAAACACTCAGAAGATCTTTGCGTTGTGCTTCACTGTGCTTACTTTGGGGAAATGAGGTCAATAAATTCCTGGCGCAGATGTTACATTACATACTGTGAAAGTGCTTGAATGCCCGTGGATGAAGCGAGTGAGTGTTATTACTGAAACATGAACTGTAAAGGTGTTCCTTCTCTCTTTATTGAGTGGCCATTTCCATAAATAAGCCCACTAACCATTTTTATGCAGTTTGCTGTGAAAAACTATTTTCTCTCTTTTCAGATGCGTTCTCCATTTTACATATTGAGTATTATCTATTATCTATAATATTATAAAGCTTATTGTGGGTCCTACAGATGTAGAAAGGGGATGAAGAAATAATATTCGATTCATTTATTTGATAAACAAAATAATCTCACAAATGATATGCCAGTACAGCTCATCTTCAACTTACAGTGGGCATTCAAAGTTACGACACTGAAAAAAAGTGACTTATAACCGTTTTTCACATTTACGACCATTGCAGGATCCCCCCGGTCAAAATTTGGATGCTTGGCAATTGGTTCGTATTTATGACGGCTGCCGTATCCCAGGGTCACATGATCCCCTTTTGCAACCTTCTGACAAGTAAAGTCAATGGGGGAAGCCACATTTAGTTAACAACTGTGCTGTAACTTAAGAACTGCAACGATCCACTTAACAACTGTGGCAAGAAAGGTCGTAAAGTGGGGCAAAACTCACTTAACAAATCTTTTGCTTAGCAACAGAAATGATGGGCTCAGTTGTAGTTGTAAGTTGAGAATACCTGTATCGCAAACCCTTGGGTCAGTGTTTTACAACTCTGGATACTTAAAGATGGATGGCATGCTGGCTGGGGAATTCTGGGAGTTGAAGTCCAGCCATCTTCTTCAAGTTGCTGAGCTTGAGAAACACTGCCTTAGATACCTGAACCATTGCTAGTTGAAATAATTACAACCAAATGCCTTTAAAATTTTCTGAACAGTCTTCCATCTGGCGGTGTAGGTATGTGGTCCATGCCTCCATGGCAAACAAATGTAGAGAAAAGTAAAGTCCTACACTTAGGCAAGAAAAACCAAAAGTACACATACAGACTGGGTGAAGCCAGGGTCAATAGCAGTAACTGTGAGAGGGATCTTGGAGTCTTAGTGGACAACCAGCTAAATATAAGCCAGCAGTGTGCAGCAGCAGCCAAAAAAGTGAATGCAATCCTAAGTTGCATTAACAGAGGGATACAATCGAGATCAAGTGAGGTACTAATACCACTCTATACAGCCTTAATAAAACCACACCTAGAGTACTGCATTCAGTTTTGGTCACCATGTTATAAAAAAGATGTTGAGACTCTGGAAAAAGTACAGAGAAGAGCAACCAGGTTGATTAGGGGACTGGAGACTAAAACATATGAAGAACAGTTACAGGAACTGGGCTTGGCTAATCTAGTGAAGAGAAGGACCAGGGGAGACATGATAGCGGTCTTCCAATATTTGAGGGGCTGCCACAGGGAGGAAGGGGTCAAGCTATTTTCTAAAGCACCTGTAGGCCAGACAAGGAACAATGGATGGAAACTGAACAAGGAGAGATGTAACCTGGAAATAAGGAGAAACTTTCTGACAGTGAGAACAATCAACCAATGGAACAGCTTGCCCTCGGAAGTTGTGGGAGCGCCATCACTTGAGACTTTCAAGAAAAACCACTTCAACTCAATAACATTTGAATTTTCTAGCACAAACTAGGAATCCTGCCACAACATTTCTCTTGAATTTTGTCCTGGACTTTGACTTGGCCCATTCCAAAATGTTGAATGTATTCTTCTTCACCTACTTTCTTATGGGCTTGCTTATATGATTTGAGGATAATAATTGCCATGTGGCAAGTTCTGCTTATGAATCTGTTTCAGCTGGTGTTGATTTGGTGATTTTATATTCTCCTGTAGAATTTTTTCTACACAAAGCAGAATTCATGCTTCCGTTGAAGATGGCAATTCATCACCAGACCATGCCTCTAAGATTGGTAATGGTATGTGGGAAAGACCTTGGGAGAACAGCTGAAGAGATGCTGCCTGGGGAATGGTCAGAGAAGAGACAGCTTAGGCTAATCTGTATGAGGGCAAGCAAGAGGTTCAGAAGGGACCCTGCCAAGTTGTGAAGAAAAGAAACAATGGTTGGAAACTAATCAAGGAGAGAAGCAACCTGGAATTAAGGAGAAACTTCCAAACAGTCAGAACAATTAACCAGTGAAACGACTTGCCTTCAGTAGCTGTGGGTGCTCCATCACTGGAGCCTTTTAAGAAGAGACTGGACAGACACTTGTCTGAAATGGTATAGGGCCTCCTGCTTGGGCAGGGAGTTGGACTAGAACCAAGACAAATTCCTTGTGTGTCCAATCACACTTGGCCAATAAAGTATTCTATTCCAGGGGGTCTCCAACCTTTTGGACCTCAGGGACTACCAAACTCATAATTTTAAATCCCAGGGACCGCTAACCGGTTCTGTAGACGTGGCCTAATTTGTGGGTGTGGCTTGGTGGTCATGTGACTGGCTGGGTATGGCTTGTATGTAAATATTATAAATATTTATATAAATATTGAATTTTTTTTATTAAAAAGGGCATCTTTTACCCAAAATCAGGCAAAGCAGGCAGGCAGATTGAGTTACTCACAGAATCATTCAGTGATCTATCTATCCGCCATCGGCTAGCTCAGTCTTTCAAATTTGCTTGCTGTGGGTCTGCACTGAATAATAGAACCTTCAGTCTTAAGGGAGGTTCGGCTGTGCTTAAAAGCAGAGCCGAAGATCTAAAGACTAGCTAGAACGCAAGAAATCCAACCATTTCCTGCTTCCTAGTTAATCTAAATCTTCCGGCACAGCAGAACAGATGATGGTCGGAAAAAGGAAAAATAGCAATTTAGCAGGCAAGTTTGCCGAGTAAGGAGTGAGTGGGCGGGGAGGGTTCCCATGGGCCATGTGGGCTGCGCAGCCTTGTATTTCTTTTTTTTTTTTTTGTAAATTTTATTTGAGTTTTCACAAAGAAAAAAAAATACAAATAAAACATCTTTTTTGAAGGTAGCGTAATCCCAGGTTACATTTCTTTGTACAGACACAAATTCAACTTCATGCTCATTTTATGTTCTATTCCATATCTTATTACTGTTTTACATTTTCTGCATAGCTTCTCCCCTCTTTTAATTTTAGGGTATATATTGAAGCCTAAATAAGAGTTAAATGGCTAAACTTAAAAGATATAAAGGCGTCATACTCCAATCAGTAACTACTGGAGAAATTTTGTTTAATGAGAAAAGATAATAGATAATTGAAACAGGACAGACAAAAGATATAAATATAATGATTTGAATTGAGACCATGTCATGGACATAGGAATGAAAAAAACAGTCATAAATCCCCTTTTGCAAGCAAAGCCATTTACTTTACTAGAGCTAGATTTACTTTACTATGTTACTGTCTCAACAGATGCAGTGATTCACTTTAACAACTGTGTCAAGAAAGGCCCAAAACAGTGGGGCAGAATTAACTTCACAAATGTCTCGTTTAACAACAGGAATTTTGGGCTCCATTGTCGTCATAAGTCAAGGTTTTTTTTTTCTCCTCCTTTCACTTTAACACGCTCCTGGAGAAGGTATCTCAGACCTACAAAGCCATCTCCTAACATTGGGAAGTATTAAAATCTCATTGAATGTCCCTTTTTTCCCTACTTTTCTGTCATTCTATCAGGAGGCAGAGATGAAACTCATTTTTCTAAATGCAATTGGAAAGCATGGAAACTCTCAAACCTGCACTTACGTTAAAAGCAATGTTTTGCTAATAGTGGGTCAGTTTTGATTTAGGCCTGTAATTTGGCAAGGAAGAAAAATACCTATCTGCCATCTCAAGGATAGTAATTTTGTGTGCTGTCCTAATTTCCCCAGAATTGCTTTGCACATAACTAAAAGCTTTTTACTCTTGAAAATATGGAACTGGAGGTAGAAGAGAAATAATAATACTACCGCCTCCCCATTTGTCCAAAAGAAATGCATTTTTGGAAGCAAACAAAAGGGTGTGTTACAAGTTTCCTGCTTTTTTTCTCCTTTTTGCTGTTGGAAGTTAATTTTTTAATTTTAGCTGTGTGTTCCATGTTATAACTATATCGCTACAAACTGAGGTTTGCAAATCAACCTTAATCCCTGATCTAAAATGGTCCATTGTTAGGGTTAGTTGTAGATGATCATCAACCTTAGAATATTGCACCATGGTTAACGCACTTTCCAGCCTTGTATTTCAATTTAGCCTTGATTTTCATGGTTATGAAGGTGACAAATCCAATCATTGTGGAACTATCACTTTTGCTATCATCACTTAATATCGTGGGTCAGCTGCTGTTCAGATCGATGTTCGAAACAAGATTTGTTTTATTAGGTTTATAATAACCGGGATGTAGTTATTAAAAAAAGAGAGAGAGTCCAGATAGATGTAAAGCAAATATTATGGAAGCCTAGGGGCAAAATGGTTAGGCTGGGGTTCAAAAATCTAAGCATAAATAGGTTTTTCAACACAATACTGCTGCACAATATGCCTCTATTGGTATTCTAGCCAGCTCCGGGTGGCATCAGCTTTGAAACAGATTCTTGACATCCTGTATTCTATTATTATTCTCCTCTTTCCTATTATCTATCTCCTTATCTTCTTATGACCCTAACGTTGTTGCTTATATTTTACGATTTATATTGTTTATTTAGTATCCAAGTATGATTTATGTTGATTGCTTATTTAGTATCCTATGACTATCACTAAGTGTTGTATCTTATGATTTATGATGAATGCATTTTTACGATGACTATGATCATGATTTATCACTAATTGTTTGCATGTACACTGAGAGCTTATTCACCGGAGACAAATTCCTTGTTTGTCCAATCACATTTGTCCAATAAAGAATTCTATACTATTAAGCTATCAATGGAAGTTGCTAGGCCAGCTTTCTAAACTAAAGTTATTTATTTTCTTTCAGCATGAATGTCTGTTTGTTGGTGGTGTGAGCCAGTGTTTTGGACAAAGCAATGTTTTAGAAACAGAACTATAGAAAGAGAACCTCCAGCCAAAGGTAAGCATCTCAGCCCTGGGATAGATTTGATCATAGTTTTGGAAAAAAGGGAAAGGGAAAGATTTTCCTGTCCAGTCATGTCCAATTCTAGGACACAATGCTCATCTCCGTTTCTTGTATGAGGGACCCACAATTGTCCAAAGACAATTTCCATGTTCATGTGGCCAGCGAGTCTCTATGCCAAAGGTACACGGAACTCTGTTACCTTCCCACCAAAATGGTACCTATTAATCTACTCACATTTGCATGCTTTCAAACTACTAATTGGGCAGGAGCTGAAGCATGTAACAGGAGCTCACTCTGTTGTGCGGAACTCGGCACTCGAACCTGGCTGTCAGCTCTCCAGCTGACAAACGCAGCATCTTGAACCACTGAGCCATTGTGCAGAATTATGGTTCTGCGTAATTTGATAATTTCAGCACTGTGAGGCCGCTGAAATCGGTGCATTTGGAAATGTGCAAAAAGTTTGTCAGGCTTTGCTTCTTGACCGTGTGGTATGATACTGCAAACAACCGTAAATATGAGCGAGTTGCTAAGCACCCAAACTGCAAGCACAAGACCGCAGAAACTTGTATTTTCTCTTAATATCCTTAGTGAGATTGTGTCTGTTATAAAGTCAAGATGATTAGGCTGCAAGCCACTCAGCTCTCATTTATAAGAAAACCAAGCTACCAGAAAAACAGAGACTTAAGCATCTGTTCAAAGGCTTTTCGGATAGATATGAATCTATTTATATATAATAACTACAGCAATTTAGCTTTCAGTTCAAATCTGTGTTGGAAGCATGATTAATAATAGTGGCCTTTAACAATTGAAGGTTAAACAAAATAATGGTCACATATATTGGGTTTTTTAGTCTTTAATTTGCCACAAATAAATGCCACTGTAATTCTGTGAAGAATAACTGTAAAAATTATAGAGGAACTAGCCGTTTGTCTAAAGCTCTGTAGAGACTTTAGATAGGGTCAAAGTTGAATGGAATTTGGTCATTCGTTGTTCATAGTTTCAGTTCCTACTTAACTCCAGAGTTGGCAGTCACTGGATTTAGTTAAGTTTAAATGAGATCCAAAGAATGGTCTCCAAAAGCCTATTTTAAAAAGCCAAAAAGTAAAACAGAAAAGTTGTGACACATTGTGTTTGTTCATTATTTGTTTTTCTTAAATCTCTGTGGCTGCCCGTCTCTTCTAGGGGCCTCCAAATGAAAGAAAGTCAAAATTTAAACCATGGCAGCTTCTGATTCTATCAGCCCATTGCTTTTAGAGTGAAGTATTTTGTGCTTCCAATCTTTTACTTCAGTTCGTAATTTAAGGCCTCATTCATCACGCATCTGCTGGCAAGTTATGTTTCACTGACTTTTATGAGGCTTAGTTTAAGTAAGCAAAACCATGGCTTGAATCTATCAGAAATTATTTCAGGCTGAGGTATTTATTTGTAGGCCCTCCAAGTCAGGGAATGAAGAATCTTTAGGTTGCTGAAGTGATGAAAAGGGAAGGAGAAATGAAGGTAGCTTTCCAAAGAGCCAAACACATTCAGTTTATCTATTGATTATATTTATATGCCACCCCTCTCACCCTGAAAATAAACTCAGAGCGGCTTACAGTTAAAATTTCTTTGCTGATTTCAGCACAGGAAAGGTGTGTTTTGTACACAGTCTGTTTTTGGACACTCGGGTGCAAGTAATCCAGTGGTGGGATTCAAATTTTTTTACTACCAGTTCTGTGGGCATGGCTTGGTGGGCATGGTGTGGTTTGGTGGCTGTGGCAGGGGAAGGAGACTGCAAAATCTCCATTCCCTCCCCCACCCCACTAACCTGCTTTCCAGCTCTGTTCTCCTGTGCAAAGCAACCAAAGAAGACCCTGCCAATCAGCTGGGACTCGGGAGGCAGAGAATAGATGCGGGCAGGGCCAGTCAGATGTAGTATTTGCCAGTTCTCCGACCTAAAATTTCCACAACTGGTTCTCCAGAGCTGGTCAGAACCTGCTGAATTCCACCTCTGAAGTAACCCTCAACTATGTTTAGCAAACATTCAAAGTTACAAGAGCATTGACAAAAGTGACTTATGGCCAGTCCTCGCACTTGCATCCTTATGGTCACACGATCAAAATTTGGGCGCTTAGCAACAGCATGTATTTGTGACGGTTGCAGTCTCCTGGGGACATGGGATTCCCTTTTGCGACCTTCTGACAAACAAAGTCAATGGGGAAGCCAGATTCACTTAACAACCATGTTACTAACAACGGTAATGATTCACTGAACAGCTGTGGCCAGAGAGGTCGTAAAATGGGGTAAAATTCACCGAATAACAGCAACAAAAAATTTGGGCTCAATTGTGGTCGTAAGTTGAGGATTACCTGTACTGCAATTACGGTGGAGATATCAAGAGAGGTATTAGATTTATAATTAATAGACCCAGGTCTGTTGATGTGTGCCAAAACCTTTTTAGAAGTTCTCTCTAAAGAAAAAATAATAATGCAACAGAAAAATAAAATAACAGTGTGTAATATGAACTATATTTAATTGAGCTACGGTGGCGCAGTGATGAGAATGCAGTATTGTAGGCTAATTCTGCTGATTGCCAGGGGTTCAATCCTTACCAGCTCAAGGTTGACTCCATCCTTCCGAAGTGGGTAAAATGAGGACCCAGATTGTTGGGGGCAAGAGGCTGACTTTATAAACTGCTTAGAAAGCCATTTTGGTGATTGCAGCCCTGGCAATGGCAGTCAAAGGCCTGTAATTGCTGAGCTGGGTACATCACAGATTTGTGCCATCGTGGACAATCATTGACTGCGGATAAAGTCAATTCCATATAATTTTCATGTTACGTGGTTTTATCGTTCATTATGATTGTGACAGTGATGGCCATTAAAAGGAATCCTGTCAGTTCCACATCTTCAACTTAGCTTTTTTAAACCAACATAAGAGCCTCAAATGACTGTTTTGATCAGTTTTCCAGCTTCTCAGGCCAAAGCCAGCTGGACAACAAATAAGAGTGTGTGTGTGTGTGTGTGTGTGTGTGTGTGTAGACAGACAGACAGACAGACAGACAGACGGATAGATGATAAATAGATAGATGATAGATAGATGATAGATACAAAGATGCAAAGAAAGATATAAAGATAGATGATAGATAGATTAGATAGATAGATAGATAGATAGATAGATAGATAGATAGATAGATAGATAGATAGATAGATAGATAGATAGATAGATAGATAGATAGATAGATAGATAGATAGATAGATAGATAGTTTTCATGTTACAGTATGTTCTTTTATCATTCATTATGATTCTGACAATGATATATAGGTTTTACATTTTATGGTCAAAGCATGGCCTGAGGGGTAAAGATATTGGTTTATATTGTGACTACAGGTATATCTTTTCATAAGTTGTTTGCGGTTAAGGTCAAGCATTATGTGAAGGGCCCAATTTCACTACTTTTTTTTTTTTTTTTTTGCAACAATCATTAAGCTAATCCATTTTTCCCCCTGTGGGTGGGTGGGTTGCTGTTGTTTTTTTGCCAGACATGGAAATAAATGGTGGAAACTGGCAAAAAAGTCACAAATTGTGGTCACATGACCCTGGGATGCTTCAAAAGTACATAAAAGTGAGCTAGTTGCCAAGCACCCAAAATGTGACTATGGTATATAAATGTGTGACTGTCATCCCTTTGAAAACTGGTCATAAGTAGCTCTGGGGAGGTGCATTGTAATTTCAAATGGTTGCTAAGCCACCAATCTTAAATCGATGAACTACCTGTACAGCACAGCAGAAAATATTCATGATACCTGAAATATACACCCATAATGTCAGGGACTTGGAGATTTTACTTTAATAATATTGTATCCTCTCCTCTCCATATATCACACACAATCTGGAACTTAAAATCCCAGCACATCAGTTAAACCTACCAACTTGGATAAGTCTAGATAAGGTGACTGTGTAGAAATGAGGACAGGTTTTGTGTGTCTTTATTGATTTCTTTTACTTCTCTCTTTGGGCAAATAACATTTTGCAATCTCAGAGATTTCAGTGTTTTTGCTAAATAAATATCTCATAAAACCCCAGGGGCTGTGTTTACTGAAATTTGATGGAGATTCGGGCTGTTCTCCCACTACTATCACCATTTAAAAATAAATAAATTGATTATATTCTTATAAATGGATTAGCATGGGAGGGGATTGGCTATTCACAGAAAGGCATAGCCACCTCATAAAAAAGGTTAAAAAATTGGCAACGTTTGGAAAAGCTTTAGGGCTCTGGGCTGGCACCGGGCCATGGCATGCCAGCAACTGGGCTAAACAAACAAGCAAAGCCCCATCCACAGTATGCAGGCAACATGCAAACCACAATCCCTCCGGTCTGTGGAAAAACCTTTCTCCACAGAACCGATCCCTGGTGCCCAAAAGCAGTTGGGGGCCCCTGCTTTAGGGGGGTCAACTCCCAGCTGTATAGGATGTATTTATCTACCCCCTTCTTCATCAACACTAGGAGTCTCCAAAGTTAGCCACTTTAAGACTTGCGGACTTCAACTCCCAGAATTCCTCAGTCAGAACTGCTGGCTGGGGAATTCTGGGAGTTGTAGTCCATAAGTCTTAAAAGTTGCCACGTTTGGAGGCCTCTGACCAACATTGGACTATCATTTTTCTCTTCTCTGTCTTGCAGGTTTTTATACAGGAACCAATCCGACGCGAAAAGAAACGAGGTCGACCAGAAGAAGCATTTCTTGGTTGCCCCTTTGACCCCTCTTTGATTAGATTTCCTTGACGAGAAGTCCAGGAAAGAAGGAGAATGAGACAGCTGAAGGGGAAGCCCAAAAAAGAGACATCCAAAGACAAAAAGGAGAGAAAGCAAGCAATGCACGAAGCCCGTCAACAAGTCACAACTGTGGTGCTTCCCACCTTGGCTGTGGTGGTGCTTTTGATTGTGGTGTTCGTTTACGTGGCCACTCGCCCCAATACAACTGAATGACATGGGTCTTGAACTCTGCCCCTTGGGTGGGCGTGCCAAGGCCCAACAACTAATCAAAGTCCCCCCTTTGCCAAGAGATCCTTTTTAATCACTGTCATGAATAATCCTTTTACAAAGGAACCCTCTTTCTCTGACTTGATTCATAGTCCAGAGTTGCTCTGGTGGAAGGTAACCTAGAACATACTCAATTCCTGGGACACAAAGTGTTTTATTGTCTAGCATAATGTGCCTTTTTAGATCTCAACAGTCTCTTGCTCACTCCTAAAAGTAGATTCTGTTGCTTTTGGAAATTTGTATCAATCGGCTTTGAGTTTGTCAGCAGCATTGCTCCTGTCAAGGTCCTGTATGTTGGCTTCACAGCTGCCAAAGAAGTGGATTTTTTCCCCCCTTCCGTTGTAATTATATAATGGCATTTGAAAATCTTTGATTAAAAAGTATTTATTTTTGGAATAAAGAGAACATGTCTTACATAAAAGGCTTTCCTCCTGATTTACTCTTGAAACCATTTCTGTTGTGGAAAACGGCAGAGGGTAGATAATGTTTTCCTCAGACTTAAGCCAGAATGTAAACAGAATAGTTCCTTTCTCCATCTGAGGCTTTACCAATGAATAATTTAAGATAACTCTTAAATTATGCTTGTTCTAACAAAATAGTAGGGATTTCACACAGCATTAACGTTGATTTTTAAAAGTGTCTAAACTTTTTTTTTAAAAAAAGTCCTGAGTCCAGCATACTAAAACAACGGCTTATCACATGATGAAATGCAAATATGGAATGCAGGCAGCGCGCAAAATCACCCTCTCCGCTCGGCAGAAATACCACTTTCCACAGAACCGATCCCTGGTGCCAAAAAGGTTGAGGAGCTGCTATAATTGGCTATATAGTGGGATCCAAATTTTGAGATATACTCCAATAATAAGGGAAGGTAACCCAGTTCTTTCATGTGCCTATAGTCAGAGGATGCCTAAAATAGGGTCTCCAAGCCCTTAAAGATATCCAAAAGGCAACCCCTAAAATTGGCTTGGTGCATTTTGGTGAAATTATGATATCTTAGGTCTTTTTAAAAAGTAAAAGAGCAAAAATCGAAGCAGAAATGTAGTCCTTCACCTTTTCATTTAGACACAAGAACCTATAGGAGCATTGAGTTCCTTCCATGATGAACCATATTTTATTGCATAAGCCCTATAGCTTAGTTCACAATGCTGTTAAGTATCCATAAAATTCACGGGCTGGTTGTAAACATCATACTAAGCCTTAGTGCGGTATGTGCAATATGGCATACTGAACCTTAATGTGATTTTAGCTTCAGGCATTGTGAGATTTGTTGCCCTTACCCAAAAAAAGTACCACATGATAAGAATTGCTTTCATTAGTAGTGTTATGGTTGATAAACAATAAACAAACAGCGGTAAAAGAAATGCAAAAAGAAAAAAGACGCTATCCACATTTACTGGTTAGAGATCAACCTAACACGCATTAACAGAATAACTGTTGGAAGGGACCTTGGAGGTCTTCTAGTCCAACCCCCTGCTCAGGCAAGAAACCCTACACACCATTTCAGACAAGTGGTTTAAAAACTTCCAGTGTTGGAGCATTTACAACTTCTGGAGGCAAGTTGTTCCACTGGTTAACTGTTCTAACTGTCAGGAAATTTCTCCTTAGTTCTAAGTTGCTTCTCTCCTTGATTTGTTTCCATCCATTGTTTCTTGTCTGGCCTTCAGGTGCTTTGGAGAATAGCTTGATCCTCTCCTCTGTGTGACAGCCCCTTAGATATTGGAACACTGCTATCATGTTACCTCTAGTTAAAAAATAAAAATAAAATATTGAACAAAGAAGTCCTGACTTAGCATAATAGGAACTAAAAACCAAAGCATTTCACCAGTAGAATTTTCAAGCTGTTTCTTTCTTAACATGGATGGTAGGAGAATGGAGTGATTTATTAGAATCATTTTAACAGAAAAATCTCGTTGCTCTTTTTTTCCCTACCTAATCATATGATCGAGCTACGAAGAGTGCTTATTACCTGATAAAGCCATTTTACATATATTTCTAACCACTTTTTCCCTTTGCACAAATCCATTTATAGCCAAGGTGTTATGGCTTGCAATGCAATCTTAGCATGAATCCTATTGTGGCTTCAAGCATTTAAAGAGGCAATTTTTTTGTAATTTGATTATCTTTCAGTTCAGAATCTTAAAAGTGAAGATATGGGGAAATGGGCATTTTAGTTTTACATTACTGAACATCTCTAAATCCAGGATTTTTTTTTATTTCCTTTCTATGTATTCATTTGCAACTGTCTAAAGATTCCTGCATATATTACTAAGGTCCCACAGAATATTTGGCCTCAAAATGTAAATTAGGCCAATGGAGGTGCCATCCTCAAAGGTATATCAAACATTTGCAAAGATTATAAAGAGCAAAAAAGTGGAGAAAATGGTGCTTTCTTAAGAATTGGGAATAATACAAGGGTATTACAAGGAAGAACATCCCAATTCTCTCTCACGTATTAGATTTCTAAAGCTCCAAAAAAAAAGGTATATGTGTGCTGCACGGCATACTGTAGTTTTTTAAAAGAAAGAATGCAATATAATAATTATAGCAATAGTACAGGTAGTCCTCAACATATAACCACAATTGAGCCCAAAATTTCTGTTGCTAAGGGAAAAATTGTTAAGTGAATTGTGAACCATTTTACGACTTTTCTTGCCATGTTTATTAAGTGATTCGCTGCAAGTTACTAACACAATTGTTAAGTGAATTTGGCTTCCCCGTGGAATTTGCTTGCCAGAAAGTCGCAAAAGGAGATCATATGTCCCTGGGACATTGCAACTGTCATAAATATGTGTCAGTTGACCAAGCATCTGAATTTTGATCATGTGACCATGGGGATGCTACAAATATGTGTGAAAGTGTGAAAACCAGTCATAAGTCACTTTTTCCAGTGCCATTGTAACTTAAACAGTCATTAAATGAACTGTTGTACACCGAATACCTGTAGCAAGGAACAAAGGAAAACTGAAGTAAAACTGTAAGCGTAGTCAGGATCGTGTGACTTTCACTTAGTGGCCACTCTGCTTAACAACAGAATTGTTGGTCCAATCGTGATTGTTAAACAAGGACTACCTATACCAGGGGTGTCAAATTTGATTTCATTGAGGGCCTCATCAGGGTTGTGTTTGACCTTGGGGGGCCAGGGGGACATGGCCAGCTCAACATCGCTTGTGTCGGGGGCACCTGTGGTACCCCAAGCTCTCTGCCGGCGAAAACAGGCTCCCAAGCTCTGTTTCAGCTGCCCTTCAGAGCTCCTTTTTCACTGGCAGAGGCACCACAGGCCGGTCCTTTGCTGTTTCCAGGGTGGCCCCACAGGCCAGATATAAGAACCACACGGGACGGATCCTGCCCATGGGCCAGAGGTGGTATTCAGCAGGTTCTGACCAGTTCTGGAGAACCAGTAGTGGACATTTTGAGTAGTTTGGAGAACCGGCAAATACCACCTCTGACTGGCCCAGCCCCCATCTATTCTCTGCCTCCCAAGTCCCAGCTGATTGGCTGGGTCTTCTTTTGTTGCCCTGCACAGGAGAACGGAGCTGGAAAGCAGGTTAGTGGGGTGGGGAGGGAATGGAGATTTTGCAGTAACCTCTCTGGAGTGAGGTGGGAAAGATTTTTACAGTATCCTTCCCCTGCCACGCTCACCAAGCCATGCCCACCACGCCACACCACACCCTCCAAGCCATGCCCACAGAACTGGTAGTAAAAATGTTTGAATCCCACCACTGCCATGGGCCTTGAGTTTGACACCCTTGACCTATACACTCAGGTAGAATATCCAACCTGCAGCCCACTCAGTAATCATTTGTTATTTCAAAGTGTCAGGAAAATATTTATGAAGAAGGGGAATTGAATTATAAAAGGATTCATAAGCAGGGTAGAGAGCTGTGAGACCAGACCTCAGAGAAATTTGCCTTGCTAGAAACCTCCATGGAGCAGGATGAGAGAGGCATGGGAGAGACAGACAGCAGATGGTCCTTTTTTCACCTTCTTCCCAAGCCATTTCTCAAAAGTTAAAATTGGAGGCAAACAGCATTTGGTGTCAGGAATACACTTAGCTTTTTTTGTGGGAGGGAGCATTTGCTGAGTGATTGGGAGGAGGTGTAAAGAGAAGTTCAGATAAAATTTTATTTGATCCTCCATTTGTAGATGGGTTGAATTTCTTTTTCTTTGTCAATCCCTGATCCATTTCTTAGAAAGTTTTATCCCAACTGTATTATTTTTTTATAAATAAATCAGGGTGGCAAATATATTTCTAATACTCCTTTCTCCTATTTTCCCAACAACAATCCTGTGACATGGGTTGGATTGAGAGGGATGGACTGGTCCAGTCAACCCAGTTGGCTTTCATGCCTAAGGCAGAACTACAAATTTTAGTCCCCAGGTGATTGGCCCAAAGTCACCCAGGTACCTTTCATGTCTAAGGATGAACTAGAACTCACAGTCTCCTGGCGATTGGCCCAAAGTCACCCAGCCAGCTTTCATGTCTAAGGAGGGACTAGAATTCACAGTCTCCTGGTTTGTAACCTGGTGTCTTCATCACTAGACCAAATTGGCTCCCTTAATAATACACATGAATATGGATTCATATATATATTATCCCTTCAACAAAGCAACAGCTTCAAAAAGTGGTTCCAAGACCACCAGTTGAGAAAAGCCTGATATCTTGAATGTTCTTCTTGTGGAGTAGACTCAGAGTAGTATATACTGTAGCTTAGAGATACCAATTCAGCAGGGGTAGACTTCAAAAATTTTAGCAATGGGTTCTCTGCCCGGTTGCTGGGTGGGCATGGCCATGGTGGGCATGGCCTAGTCGGCCTCCTGCGCCACAGTGGGGGGAGGCGTTTTTGCCCTCCCCGGACTCCGGAGGCTCTCTGGAAGCCGGAAACTGGTCCATTTCTGGCCTCCCCAAATTTCTGGGAGGCCCGTTTTTCAACCTCCCTGAGCCTCCATACTTACCTGCATCCAAAATGGGCCATGTGGGTATTTCTGGTAGGGGCAAGGTGGGGGGGGGGGGGACCAGCCAGGAGTGGGATTTGGGGGTTCTTCAGGGGTGGAATTCAAAATTTTTAACAACCGGTTCTGTGGGCGTGGCTTAGGTGGTGGGCATGGCTTAGTGGTCATGTGACTGGGTGGACATGGCTTGGTGGTCATGTTATTGGCTGGGTGTGGCCAACTCAATACCACTCACATCAAGGCACACATCTCCTCACCTGGCCTCTCATGACTGTGGGGATGCTGCAACAGTTGTAAGTGTGAAAAATGGTCATAAGTCACTTTTTTCAGTGCCATTGTAACTTTGAATGGTCACTCCATACAAGCAGCGTACTAGCAAAGGAGGGGAAAAAAACTCCAGAGAAGTTTCAGAGACAGGAAGTCTAGTTCTGCCAAGAATGTAATAAGGGTTAAAGGAGAGGCAGTTTCTGTAAGCAACACCAGAGTGTTTCCTTCCTGCCTTCCTTACAGGATTAGGCCAGTAATTTCTTCTAACAACCGGTTCTCTGAACTGCTTAGAATGTTAACAATCGGTTCTAGCGAAAAGGTGCGAACTGGTAGAATCCCACTCCTGGGGTTCTCCGAATTGTGCAGAATCTTTTTTTTATAAAAGGTTTTTCTTTATTATACAAACACAAACATGAACAAAAAATTCATTAAAAATATTGAACATGGTACAGTCTTTCTAACATCCATCTTTGTCATTACTTTGCTAAATCCAGTAATAATAATACTTTTTTTCATTCCGTATATATTGTCTATACATATAATCATTCCTTATTCTCTTGAATCTTCCTCTTCTCTAGCCAACCATATAACTTATCCCACATTTTATAATAGCCCGAATCATCCTTGTTTTTTAATTCCTTTGTTTATCCATTTCTGTGCACATCATAATTTTCCTAATTATTTCAAATCCGTGCGTATGCCAATCTTGCTGCAGTAATTATATGAATTATTAAATATGTGTTTTCCTTATCATATTTCCTCACATTAATCCCTAACAGAAAGAACTCTGGTCTATATTCTATTTTCATCCCACATATTTCTTTTAGCCATTTCTGTATTTTTTGCCAATATTTTTGGGCCTCTTTGCAACTGTGCAGAATCTTAGTTAGGGGCTCTTCCGAATCCCTGTGAATCCCCCCAGCAGCCCACACCTGTAATTCAGAGATGCCCATAGGGAAGTAAGGGCATCTCCATCCTTTTTTTTACATATGCCACACACATTAAAAATGGCAGGGCTTTAATCTGCCATTTTGACTTTTTTGACTCCGCCCTTTGCAAATACCTCTGTTAAGCATGGGGCCTTAGGGTTGCTGGTAACCCCGAGGGAATATCCAGAACTTGTGAATAAATTGCAATGTTCAAGGTGATAGATGGGGAAAATGATTAAATTCATGATCCGAGTCTACTCTAATTACATTTAAATGAAAGGAAATTAAATCATGTTCAATGCTAAGTCCATCCATTTCTTTTTGGGACTATGTCCTCCAGTGTAATGCTCAGAACCTGAGCCAAGTCCCCAAATGCCTTTTTGTTTGTTAGAGACTAATTCATCTGAAAAAAAATATCTCATTTCTCTCTCTCTCTCTCCAACACAAGCTGTTTTTGATCTGTTTTCACTCTGGCGATCTTTTCCATGCGTCACCTGCAAATATATATCCTCCTCCTGCAGAACAGCTCAGAGTCTGGGTCACATCTGATTAAAAAGGAAACCATAATATTCTATGCAAAATCTTGATGTCAGTCAAAACTTGTTTTGGGGGTTTTAAATCTCCTTGTCATCTTACCTGCAAAATTAAGGCTACTGGGCAGATTAAAACTATAAAACAAATGCGATAGCTTTGGCAGATCAAATCCAAGCTGAAAAATGACAAAACCAACCCTACAACCAAAGGAAAGAACTAAAAGGACAATTGTCCCAGCAAAGGACAATTTTCCTATATTAAAATGGCATTTGAAGCCATGTGTTAATTTCTGTTCCAACCGAAGAAGGAAAATTATATACAGGTAATCCTTGACTTGCAATAATTCACTCAGTGATCATTGAAGGTTACAATGGCCCTGAAAGAAAAGGGACATGACCATTTTTACACTTATGACCATTGTAGCAACTCCCCATGGTCACATGATTTACATTCAGAGGCTTGACAGCTGACTCGCTTTTTGACGGTTGCAGTGTTGTCCCGGGATCACATGGTTCCCCTTTTGCAACCTTCTGACAAGGAAAGGCAATGGGATTCACTTAACAACCATGTTACTCATTTTAACAACCACTGTGATTCACTTAACAAATGTGGCAAGAAAAGTTGTAAAATGGGGCAAAACTGACAAGCAATTTCTCACTTAGCAACATACATTTTGAGTTTGGTTGTGGTCGTAAGTTGAGGACTATCTATAATTCATAAAGGTTGTAGACTTGATGAACGGAATGGGATTTCCAAGGAAGAATTCTGCCTGGAGTAGAATAGAATAGAATAGAATAGAATAGAATAGAATAGAATAGAATAGAATAGAACAGAATGGAGCACAGCGGAGCAGAACAGGAATACAATAGAATGGAATGGAATGGAACGGAGCGGAGCGGAGCAGAGCAGAGCAGAACAGGAATGGAATGGAATGGAATGGAGCGGAGCGGAACGGAACGGAACGGAACGGAACAGAACAGAACAGGAATGGAATGGAGCGGAGCGGAGCAGAACAGAAATAGAATAGAATAGAATAGAATAGAATAGAATAGAATAGAATAGAATAGAATAGAATAGAATAGAAATAGAAAGGAATGGAATGAAGCGGAGCGGAGCAGAGCAGAGCAGAACAGGAATGGAATAGAAAAGAATGGAATGGAATGGAATGGAATGGAGCAGAGTGGAACGGAACGGAACGGAATGGAACAGAACAGAACAGAACAGAACAGGAATAGAATGGAATGGAATGGAGCGGAGCGGAGCGGAGCAGAACAGGAATAGAATAGAATAGAATAGAATAGAATGGAATGGAATGGAATGGAATGGAATGGAATGGAGCGGATGGAACAGAACAGGAATAGAATGAAATGGAATGGAATGGAGTGGAGCAGAACAGGAATAGAATAGAATAGAATGGAATGGAATGGAATGGAATGGAATGGAATGGAATGGAATGGAATGGAGCGGAGCGGAGCAGAACAGGAATATAATATAATATAATAGAATAGAATAGAATAGAATAGAATAGAATAGAATAGAATAGAATGGAATGGAATGGAATGGAATGGAATGGAATGGAGCGGAGCGGAGCGGAACAGGAACAGAACAGAACAGAACAGAACAGAACAGGAATAGAATGGAATGGAATGGAGTGGAGCAGAACAGGAATAGAATAGAATAGAATAGAATAGAATAGAATAGAATAGAATAGAATAGAATAGAATAGAATAGAATAGAATGGAATGGAATGGAATGGAATGGAATGGAATGGAACGGAGCAGAACAGGAATAGAATAGAATGGAATGGAATGGAATGGAGTGGAGCAGAACAGGAATAGAATAGAATAGAATAGAATAGAATAGAATAGAATAGAATAGAATGGAATAGAATGGAATGGAATGGAATGGAATGGAATGGGATGGGATGGGATGGGATGGGATGGGATGGGATGGGATGGGATGGGATGGGATGGAATGGAGCGGAGCGGAGCGGAGCAGAGCGGAGCGGAGCAGAGCAGAGCAGGAATAGAATGGATAGATAGAATAGAATAGATCTGAGCATCGCAGGCCAAAATCCCTAAATTTAACTTTTCCCTCCCTTAGCTACTTCCTATTGCTCACCCACCCCCACTGTGCGACCATTTAGATCAGGGGTCTTCAAACTTGACAGCTTTAAGACTTGTGGACTGCAACTCCAAGAATTCCTCCTCCAGTCATGTTAGCTCAGGAATTCTGGGAGTTGAAGACCACATGTCTTAAACTTGCCAAGTTTGAAGACCCTTGACTAGATTCAGGCAAAATGTTTTCCTAATGGTCAGTTTTAGCACAAAATTGTATGCAGCTCGTATGCCAAGTGACCTTGAAGCAGCATCTCAAAAAGATACAGCATTTACTTTAGCTTTCCCCCTTGCCTTCCCACCAGTTCATGGCAGTCTGCCACTGTAATGTAGCGAAGCACAAGCAAACATAAGGTGGCAGCTAACAAAGGCTGCGCCATGATCAGATATGACCGCTTGGATGGGCCCTAGATCCTTCCATTCCTCATTTAATGCCAAAATTCAATACAGTCATTTGCCACTCACACTGTCAGACCTCAGAGACGTAACACTTGGAAAGGGTCTCTAGTCATCCAAAAAGGACAGGGTTATCCTCAGGAACAAGGAGTTTGCCAAGGAAGAAAATATTCAGGATTGTGTATTATTCATGACCACTGGATGAATTTCAGATAAAGAAATCAGCAATACTTTGACCTACTTTAATGGGATTTTAAAATTCAAATATCCTTCCTTGATAACAGTAGGTTAACAGAGAGTGAGAGAAAGAGATGACTTGGATGAGTTTATCTTGAATGTTTAAAGAAAAAAAGACAGCTGCCTCAGCCTTTGTGGCATTCCTTTTTCAGGCATACCTATAAGTGAGAGTGAAGGTTCGTTCTCCGAGCTGGTGGGTTGGTTTCTGAACAATTTGTTACCTAGCCTATAGACCAGTGATGGCTAACCTTTTCAGCTTGGTGTGTCGAAAATCGGGAAAAAGTGTAGCCTTCCTCGGGTCGTGTGTCACTTCAAGAAATATCAATAATTTGGTTTATGACGGACTGGGCTGGGGTGATCACACAGGGCTGTGAAACTCGTCTCCCTGGTCTCAGGGCTGCAGGTGCAGGATGTGGGGATCGGAAGGCCACCTTACAGGGCTGTGAACCTCATGGATCTCCTTTCCTCCTGTAGCGTTCCTGAGGTAATGAAACTGACAAACCTCAGTTTATGGCGGTTAAAACTGGTTCTCTGCTGCAAAGATCTTGCGGCAGCGGTGACACCACGCCTCCACGCAACAAGCAGGGAGCAGGGATTGGAGCAGAGCACAGGCAGCCTCTAAATGTGCAGGTTTTCCCCACACCAACTGGCGTGTCAGTCAAAGTGCCTCGGCGTGTCACGAGTGACATGCGTGTCATAGGTTAGCCATCACTGCTATAGACCATCTTTCAAGCCAGCATCCATTTGCCCATACGATGATGATATCCATTCAGTCAGGTCTCTCCACATCTTCTGATCTTGCACTGCTTCTTTGAGTTGTTCTATGCTCAGGTTGGTGTCAGCTTTGCTGGTGTCCAGCCACCATGTTCTTTGGTGGCCTTTTTACCGCTTTTATCGCTAACCCTTCCAAGCATAATTGCCTTCTCCAATAAATTCCCCCACATTATAATGGCCAAATTATAGGGATGCGGTGGCTCAGTGGCTAAGACGCTGAGCTTGTTGATCAGGAAGGTCGGCGGTTCGGTGGTTCGAATCCCTAGCGCCACGTAACAGAGTGAGCTCCGGTTCCTTGTCCCAGCTTCTGCCAACTTAGCAGTTCAAAAGCATGTAAAAATGCAAGTAGAAAAATAGGGACCACTTTTGGCGGGAAGGTAAAGCGTTCCATGTGCCTATGGCGTTTAATCATGCCGGCCACATGACCACGGAGATGTCTTTGGACAGCGCTGGCTCTTCAGCTTTGTAACAGTGACAAGCACCGCCCCTTAGAGCTGGAAACGACTAGCACATATGTGCGAGGGGAACCTTTATCTTTACCTATGCTCTGGTTGGTGTCAGCATTGCTGGTGTCTAGCCACCATGGTGGCCTTTTTACCGCTTTTATCACTAACTCTTCCAAGCATAATTGCCTTCTCCAATAATTTCCCGCACATGACATGGCCAAAATAAGTGAGTTTTGCTCTCCAGTGACATGTCTGGTGTTATGCTCTCCAGTATGTGCTTGCTGGTCACCTTTGCTGTCCAAGGAGGATGCAGGAATCTTCTCTAGCACCACAGCTCTAATCGTCTTCTTTTAATGACCCCATAATCTCTTGCAGGGTGGCGTCTGGGCAACTAAATGGAGCTAGCAGAGTGTTTAGTGGTGACAGGAAGTGGCTGGATGCCCTTCCTGTCACCAATGCGGAGCACCACAGCACAAATGAGTTGATTTTCTTCTTGACTTGCTTTTCTAAGGCCCAACTTTCCTGTTTCATATCTCACCAGGGACACTTCCCGTATCAATTAAAATGGACATGCATGTATTCAATTTATGTATATTTCATTCTGGCTCCAGACACAGCCTTCTTCTGAATATCTGCATCTTCTCTTTTCTCTGGACAAACCTCCTTTTGAATGCAGATCCTGACATACTCTACACCAGGGGTGTCCAACCTTGGCAACTTTAAGACTTGTGGACTTCAACTCCCAGAATTCCTCAGCCAGCAAAGCTGGCTGAGGAATTCTGGGAGTTGAAGTCCACAAGTCTTAAAGTTGCCAAGGTTGGACACCCCTGCTCTACACAAACTTGGATCCTTTCTGGGTACCCAAACCAGGTTTAAATATTTGATTCACAGTTGTAAGGACGGGTTGCTTCGGATCCTTTTTGTCAGGATCAGATCCCAGCTGGGCAAAATCACCCATGCATTCTGAATAAGGAACTCTGGCATAAACCACAAGGCAGAGGAACCTGCCCAATCAATTTTTCAGCTCAGCCCAATTGTTTTTCATATCTTTATTCTCCCCCAGGCTGTGAATTAATGGCTGTTTGGGGGAATGGCGCACACAATCTTCCCCTTTCCCTCCAGTTTATTAACTCAGACAGACAGATGTGCCCTAAGAAGCTGGCCATTATCACTAGTTAATACCGCAGCAGCACACATGGTGTTTTTTTTTTTTTAGGAAACTGAGTTTAAAACAGGAACCTCTGATAATTACCTGCAAAAGATGCAATGGAGCGAGAGCCCTTGGGCCCTGCAAAGTTCTTTCCAGAATTGTAAAATAGAAGGACTTGAGAAACAACATTCCATTGGCAGAAAAGAACATGCGACGATAACCTACTCAACTTCCATGCAAATCTTCTACTTTATTGTTTGGAATAACAAACCAGATTCACATTCATATCAGAAATAGAGAAGAGCCTGTCCGTAGAATGCATTACAGGTAGTTCTTGAATTATGACTGTGATGGAGCCTGCCTAGTGGTGAGATTCAAATAATTTAACAACCGGTTCACCCAGGGTCAGGTTGGCTGTCGTGGGAGGCTTGGCCCATTCCTATCCTCCAGCTCCACCGTACATGCGGGACATGCCTCCCGCGATGGCCAACCTCATTCTAGGCAAACCAGTTGTTAAATCCCCCCCTCTCTGCTATCAAAGTGGATCCTGGCTGCGCTGCAATGGAGAAACTGGAAACAGAGCAGCTGGCATGAGGGAAGGAGGAGGATCAGGGAGAAGAAAAAGGGAAAGCTGCTTTCTCCTTCCCTCGCACCAGCTGCTGCATTGCCTGTTTCTCCATTGCAGTGCAGCATAGTCAGGGGTGGGATTCTACCGGTTCTATCCGGCTCTGTAGAACCGGTAGCTGTGAAGAGCAGCAGACATAGAACAGGTTCTATGTCTGCTGCTGTTTTGGCCCATCCACCCATCCGGGCTCTTACTTGATCTTTATTTCCTGCTTTTTCAACTTCAGCTGCCTTGCGAGGCACAGCTGTGGTTGAAAAAGCAGGAAAAAAGTGCTTTTCCAAACGCTGCTTCCCTGCATGCAGCGCTGCTCAGCTGTCCAGGCAGCAAGCTAACGAAGATTTAGTGCAGGGAAGCAAATTGTAAATCACCGAACCGGTAGTTAATCCATCGGATCCCACCCCTGAGCACAGTGCCCACGATCCACTTTGATAGCGGGCAGGGGATTTAACAACCAGTTCGCTTGAACTGGTGCAAACTGGCTAAATTCCACCATTGAGCCTCCCCATTATGATCATAAGATGCAATGGTCATAAAAAGTGACTGACTCAATTTTACAATATATTTTTTTTTGCACTGGTTATTGAGCAAAATGAACGCCATGGTCATTAAGAAATACCACGATTGTTAACAAATCCATTGTTCGCTATAGTGCAGTTTTGCTAACATCCAAAAGTAAGTGTGGGGTTGTTGTTTTTTTTGGCAAAACCGTTGTAAAATATGGTGTGAAAATGCTTCTTTATTCATGTCAGAAACATCTACAAATTACAGGTAGTCCTCGACTTACAACAGTTCATTTTGTGACCATTCAAAGTTACCACTGTACTGAAAAAGGTGGCCATTTTTCACAGTTACAATCTCCACAAGATCCCCGTGTTCTTGTGATCAAACTTCAGATGCTTGGCAATGGATTCATATTTATGACGGTTGCTGTGTCCCAAGGTTATGTGATCAATCCCCTTTTGTGACCTTCGGACAAGCAAAGTCAATGGGGGAACCAGATTCATTGAGCAACTAGGTTACTAACTTATCAACTGCAGTGATTCAGATAAGAGATAATCAGAGTTGGAAGGGACCTTATAGGTCATCTAGTCCAACCCCCCGCCCAAGCGGGAGACCCTACACCATTTCTGACAAATGGCAGTCCAATCTCTTCTTGAAAGTCTCAAGTGATGACGCTCCCACAACTTCCGAGGGCAACTTCTGTTCCATTGGTTGATTGTTCTCACTGTCAGTTTCTCCTTGTTTCCAGGTTAAATCTCTCCTTGTTCAGTTTCCATCCATTATTCCTTGTCTGGCCTACAGGCGCTTTGGAAAATAGCTTGACCCCTTCCTCGTCTCTGTGGCAGCCCCTCAAATATTGGAAGACTGCTATCATGTCTCCCCTGGTCCTTCTCTCCACTAGACTAGCCAAGCCCAGTTCACTTAACAACTGAGGCAAGAAAGATCTTGAAATGGGGCAAAACTCACTTAACAAATGTCTCGCTTAACCACAAAAGTTTTGGGGTCAGTTGTGGTCATAACTACCTATATAGTCATATAACATTCAACACTGAGTGAATAAAATAGGTACAAAATAGGTCATAGAAATATAGCATGTGTAAAAGTACGTAGAATGGATGATTAAAACTAAATAATGACATAATAAATGACAGTCGCTTAGTATCTGGCCATGTCAACAGCATTTTGTCCTGCCAACATGAGATCGTCCTCCGTACATAACAAAATAACAGTGTTGGAAGGAACCTGGAGGTCTTCTAGTCTTACCCCCTGTACGAGCTGAAGACCTTATACCAGTGATGGCTAACCTTTTCAGCACCCCAGTGCCCAAAGCACACGTGCATGTGTGCATCCCCAAAATGCAATGCGCGTGTGCATCCCTGCAGCAGAGACCCAAAGACCAGCTGGCTGGTGGGAGGTGTGTGTGCGCATGCACAGCAGAGCTGAGCTGGGGCGACGGCTCATGTGCCCAGAGAGAGGGTTCTGCGTGCCACCTCTGGCAGGCATGCCGTACGTTCGCCATCACGGCCCTATACCATTTCAGACAAATGATTGTCCAATCTCTTCTTAAAAACCTCCAGTGTTGGAGCATCAATAACTTCTGGAGGGAAGCGGTTCAAGTGCTTAACTGTCCTCCCTGTTAGGAAATGTCTCCTTAGTTCTAAGTTGCTTCTGTCCTTGATTAATTTCCATCCACTGTTTCTTGTCCTGTCCTCTGGTGCTTTGTGAAACCTGTTGAAGGACACCATATACACCGTAGTACGTGCGAGATGGATTTGTTCTCTTCCCCATTCACACAAAGTATCTTCTATAGGGAAGCTGTAAATGCAGCGTACAGGTTAGAAATGAAAGCGACATGTTTGCAAGAGAACAGGTGCTTTATAAATAAGTAAGATTAATAAAATGTGGTCTATAATTAGTGCCACCTTGTACTTATCAAAGCCTGCACCAACGTGGGAGTCAGGAAACGCTTTAGGCTACAACTGCTACCATTCCAATTTCTGAATCCCCTTCTGAATAATACAACATTCAGCCTGTATTTTGGGTAGTTACCTTCAGATGCCTATTGAAGTTAGGTCACATCTTTTTTTGAAGGCCTGTCTCCTCGACTCTAAAAGTTATCTCCTGCAGGGACTCATTATTTTTATTTCTCGGATATTATTTCAGTCAAGTGTACATGCGTCCCACAAACCATTTGAGAGAGAGAGAGAGAGAGAGAGAGGGAGGGAGGGAGGGAGGGAGAGAGAGAGAGAGAGAGAGAGAGGGAGGGAGGGAGGGAGGGAGAGAGAGAGAGAGGAGGGAGGGAGGGAGGAGAGAGAGAGAGAGGGAGGGAGGGAGGAGAAGAGAGAGAGAGAGAGGGAGGGAGGGAGGGAGGGAGAGAGACAGAGAGAGAGAGAGAGGGAGGGGGAGAGAGAGAGAGAGAGGGAGGGAGGGAGGGAGGGAGGGAGGGAGAGAGAGAGAGAGAGGGAGGGAGGGAGGGAGAGAGAGAGAGAGGGAGGGAGGGAGGAGAGAGAGAGAGAGAGGGAGGGAGGGAGGGAGGGAGAGAGAGAGAGGGAGGGAGGGAGAGAGAGAGAGAGGAGGAGGAGGAGGGAGGGAGGGAGGGAGGGAGGGAGAGAGAGAGAGAGAGAGGGAGGGAGGGAGGGAGAGAGAGAGAGAGAGAGAGAGAGAGAGAGAGAGAGACTGACTCTACAGAGGGCGTAAAATCTATCTGGAAGTTCTGGGCTGCTTCTTTTTTCTGTGCTCCACATAATTTCTGGGCTTTGTCGCTTCACTAAGGGAAAGATGGAATACAATGATTTGGCACAGGCAGAAGAGGAGAGTTCCTTGGTGCTCTCTTATCTTGCTTCTTTTCTTGAAGACGTTTCGTTACCCAAACTAGGTACCATCATCAGTGATAAAAGACTGCAGAGATTCTCAGTCATCCAGCTCATGACCTAGATCAACGAGAATCTCTACAGACTTTTAGCTGTACAATTTGGGATGAAATACCCTTTGAATGGTGTGGGAGTAGGAATGGATTTCCAGAGGGAAAATGGCAAACTGCAGGAACCAGAAGCACTACTCAGGTGACCCTGAAGACACAGATAAACCTCCAAGTGGCCTCAACCCTCTCTAAAAGGATGCAAATGACCAGCTGTCTGGAAGGAATCTAAATCCTTCCGTTCCCCATTATCCTGTCAGAGCTGAAGAAGCTTCTTGGATGAGAAGTGAAATGTCTTCAGAAGAAAAAACAAGAAAGTCCAGTTGCCTCCTGAAAAAGAATAACCCATGCTAGTAAGGAGTGGGGTTTGTGGTCAGTTTATATTCTGGGGACTTGTCTGGGTGGGTGGGGGCAATCTTAGAGAGTTGGACTGTTTACTGATGGCTCTTCGGCAGTTTCCTGATTGGGGTATTGCTTACATGATTGTTGGCCTGAAGAGTTGGAGTTAATCTATGCTGATCTGAGTTCTGATTCCTGATGGAGAAGTGCTGGAATCTCTTTGTTCTTTTGGGGGATGGCTGATTGTCTCTTTTGCATAGTCTTATAGATGTTGTTAATGTCGATGTGTCTATTGATGGCTGATTTGTCAGAGTGCCAGGCTTCTAGAAATTCCCTGGCATTTTGGGATTTGGCCTGGTCTAGGATTGCCACTTTTTCACAATTCAAAACCATGGTTAAATCTGCCTATATGTTGTGAAATTAAAGAATTTTTGTCATGCCTTCTGATGGCCAATTGGTGTTCATGGATGCGCTATGCCAGTCTTCTGCCTGTTTGTCTTATATAGTGGGTGTTGCAGTTCTTCAATTGTATGTTGTAGATCAGGGGTCCCCAACCACCGGTCCGCGGACCGGTACCGGTCCGTGGAACAAGTCCTACCGGGCCGCTGGTTTGCTGGGCGCCGCCATCTTTTTGATGAAAAAGTGCTTCCGGTGAGCTTTTCTGGGTAGAAAGCTCACTGGAAGCACTTTTCATCAAAAAGATGGCGGCGCAGCTCGTGAGCTTTTCCGGTAGAAAGCCATTTCTACCCGAAAGCTCACCGAGCGCTGCGCCGCCATCTTTTTGATGAAAAAGTGCTTCTGGTGAGGTCACCGGAAGCACTTTTTCATCAAAAAAAGATGGCGGCGTCCAGCTAATGCCGGTACCGGGCTGCGCCATAAAAAAGGTTGGGGATACCGGGCCGCGGCATAAGAAAGGTTGGGGATCACTGTTGTAGATGACTCCTGTGGTGTTTTTTTTTATTCTGGGGTTGCTGGGTCTTTTGAAGAGAATATTTGTAGCTCAGGGTTGAACTGCGAGGTTCCTTGGTGTTCTCTGAGTGTAGTTCTTTTCTTGCAGATGTTTCATTACCAAACTAGGTAACATCATCAGTGATAACAGGATTTTGGCTGGGCAAGGCAGGCAAGGCTAGTCTTCTATGAAGGTGGGACAAAACACCTTCTTCTCTAATTTGGATGAAGGCACCACGGATGCTTTGCCTAAAAATCCATTAGAAAGACAGTCAAATAATCCCATGGAAGAGATGTGCCACTGATTGTAGCCATAATCTGAAGGCCAGTTGGAAAAGAGCATTTGCATCAGTCTTGGCATTTCAGATTGGTCTAAGATGGTGTTTTTCAACTTTAGCAACTTTTAAGTTATATGGACTTTGACTCCCAGAATTCCCCAACTAGCATGACTGGCTGGGAATTCTGGGAATTGAAGTCCACACATCTTAAAATTACCAAGGTGGAGAGGTGAGGAGGTTGTTCAGGCGTTCATATGTTTGAAATCATTTTCTCACAAAATGAATTGATAATGCATGTAGATAATAGCTCTCTTCCCTTCTCCTCTCCCTTTTTCATACTCTTTTCTAAAACATTAAGTGCACTACACTTTTTTGTAAATCCACCTTCCGGGCCAAGGGCATCCACAGGGTGTGATCCGAAAAGTCAAAATGATGGCCTGATTGAAGCTTCACACATTTTTTTATGTGTGTAAACATAAAATCCTTTTCCTGATTTCTTTCATTATTCCTTGCAATTTTCATTCGTTCCTTGCAATTCTCCAATGAATTGTGTCTTCATGTGAAGATTTCTGGCATCATTTATTTTCTTCCCCTTGAACTTCTTTTCTGCAGCTTCTAATGATTTCTGGACTCTTTCTTCGTAGGCTTCCTTTGATACTCACTGGAGGTTTTTAAAGAGAGGCTGGAGATTGGAAATGATGAAGTGCAGCGGTTGTGTGAATACCTCTGGAGGCTTTCCTAGATCCGCTCAGAGGCGCACAAAATCAATTTTATTTCGCCAGATATTGAAGATATTTGCAAAAAAATTAAAACAGTGACACTCTATTCATTACTATTTTTTATTTGTTAATAATATAGAGGTTTTTTTAAAAAACTAACCAGAGTTATTTGGATACGAGTTGAGCAGCAAACAAATTTAATATGTAAATAAATATGTTATTTATGTCAATCTCTATTAGTTTTAATATTTTGGCTTTTACAGGATTCAACAAATCAATATGCTGCCAAAGTGTCCATTTTAATGTTGAACACATTGATCAGTATAAAACTATAGAAAGAAATGCTATTTTGGGGTCCTGCATAAGGTTTAAAATGGCTTCAACAGCAAAGAATTTGAGAAACCCAGGTGTAAGCGAGTCCTGCATTATACAGAGGGTTGGACTTGGTGACCTCTTGGGTTCCTCCAGTTCTCTATGATTCCATGACGGCAGTTCACTTTCTGCAAATCTACCTCAATCCAGACAGCCAGTTTTGTCTCATAGTTAAGATTAAGGCATGAGGCTAGAAACCAGGGACCATGAGTTCAAGTTCCACCGTAGGCATGAAAGCCAGCTGGGTGACTTTGGGCCAGTCACTCTCTCTCAGCCCAACTCACCTCATAGGGTTGTTGTTGTGGAGAAGATAGGAGGAGGAAGGTGCGTTGGATATGTTGCCCTCCTTGAATTATTTCTAAAAATAATAACGGCAGAATACAAATAAATAAATATCTCTTGGGAACTCTGGATTAATTAATTACATTGGGTTCATAATCTGAATTGGCTAAAATTTTAACTATCTCTCTTCCCAAGAGAAATTTATTTATTAGTATTCGACCTTTATTATTATTATTTCTGTCTCTTACCGTCAAGAGTCCCCCATTTTATATACTGGAATGAATTTGGGATATTGAATTTGCAATGATCAGGGCAGCAATTATCATCAATGCTATCTATACTGTGGCTCACGTTAAAAAGATTTGCAGACATGTCCACCTATAAGGTTGACCTTGGTCTCTCCTGCCTAACGTAGCTGGAAGTTGGGCAGCATGTACATTTAATAGATTATTATTTTTAATTGCTGTATCATTATTGACTCTGTCTTTTTTGCAGACCTGCCATGAACTTTCACGTTTTTATCTTCGGCTGAACTTACCAGTTCGGTTAATTTCAGCTCTCCTGCATTTTACTGCGTTTAATTGAAAGAACAGACTTCCTAAAACGGAAGACAATTTTTCCATCTCAATAAAACACCCACAAAAACTCTTGTAGGTTGTGTGGCTTCTTTTTTCTTGCCAAATGCCAGCTCCCATTGAGTCCAAATTCCAATCCATAAGAATGTGTCTGTGTGATACATTTAATCATGGTTGTGTACACACACACACACATACACACACACGTGTAGTTAGAAGGCATACTGCTCTTTCTTTCAAGGACAGCCTCATCATTAAATTAATGATTAATTTATTTTTATAAATTAAGCCCACTGTGTTTATAACATTAATTGTTCC
The DNA here is from genome assembly GCF_049901735.1 of Notechis scutatus. NCBI lineage: Eukaryota > Metazoa > Chordata > Lepidosauria > Squamata > Elapidae > Notechis > Notechis scutatus. The sequence continues at coordinate 12,031,176 of NC_142013.1, read as the reverse complement.
TCTGTCTGCATTCATACTCACAGATTGTTCTTTAACATACCTACTTCTCTCTTATGTACATATACATACATGTGTGTGGCTGTACACATGAATACACACAAACACATGCATATACACACAGATTTGTGAAAACTTGGCCTCAGCAAATATATACGTTTGCAACACATAGGCTGAAGTCCAAAACCTTATTTAAAAAGATAATAAGTAACTAACTTAAGTTGTCCGTATTGATTTTGCTTGGCATCCTGTGTGTTCTTTTTACTTTCCTTTTTCTTTTGTGATAAATTCTTTTTTCTGTCTATAGATCTAGCTTCTTTGGATTTATAAACAAATGGAATATCTTCCCTACGTACAGGACTAAGCATCTACATAGCCACGTCTGGTATTTTAGGATCAGCACAAGTTCTCTTTTGTAACTCTTGCTTTGATTAGGGTGACCCTGGATTCTGGTGCCAGATTGGGATTGGTCTATACCAGAGGTCTCCAAACTTGGCAACTTTGAGACTTGTGGACATCAACTCCCAGAATTCTCCAGACAGCATTCCATAGTTGGCTGGAGAATTCTGGGACTTGAAGTCCACAAGTCTTAAAAGTTGCCAAGTTTGGGGACCCCTGGTCTATACTTTATATCATGTTTCTCAACCTTGGAAACTTTTAGATGTGTGGACCAGTGGTGGAATTAAATATTTTTTACTACCGCTTTGGTGGGCGTGTTTGGTGGGCGTGGCTTGATGGATGTGACTTGGTGGGCATGGCTTGGTGGGCGTGGCAAGGGAAGGATACTGTAAAATCTCCATTCTCTCCCCACCCCACTAACCTGCTTTCCAGCTCCGTTCTCCTGTGCAGGGCAACAAAAGAAGACCCAGACGATCAGCTGGGACTTGGGAGGCAGAGAATAGATGGGGGTGGGGCCAACCACAGGTGGTATTTGCCGGTTCTCCAAACAACTCAAAATTTCCACTACTGGTTCTCCAGAACTGGTCAGAACCTGCTGAATACTACTTCTGGTGTGGACTTCAACTCCCAGGATTCCCCAGCCAGCATTGCCCTAAAACCTTTTAAAAATGTGTCCATGAATACTGACAGGTTGCCCAGGTTTGCTGTAGGTGCAGTTAGGTTGATCTGTCCTCATTTGCTGCGGGCACTTTGTGTGGGAGTCAAATGTAGACACAAGCCTTTGAGGGAGTCAGAAGATCAAACAACCTTTTTCTGTTTGCCTTTGGAAGTTGTGTGGGCTTCATTACTGGAGGCTCTCAAGAAGAGATTGGACTACCATTTGTCAGAAATGGTGTAGGGTCTCCTGCTTGGGCAGGGAGTTGGACTAGATTAGGGGGCTGGACTAGATTACCTACAAAGTCCTTTCAGGGATGGGATACGACAGGGTTAACTATCGGTTCAGGATTTACGAGCTTCCCTGCACGCTGCAAGCTGTGCGCCTGTAAATCGTCATCAGCACGCTGGGTGCAGAGAAGCAGCCTTTGAAACAGCCCTCTTTTCCTGCTTTTTAAACTGCAGCTGTGCCTCGTTCGGCAGCTGAAGTTGAAAAATCAGGAAATAAAGATCAGGTAAGAGCCCGGGTGGGCAAAAACATCAGCAGACATAGAACCGGTTCTATGTCTGCTGCTCTTCAGAGCTACCGGTTCTACAGAGGTGGACAGAACTGGTAGAAACCCACCCCTGGGTCCCTTCCAACTCTGTTAATCTGTAAATCTGCTCACAGCATCTTTCCAGAAAGCTTTCTAGAGGTTGGTCCACTTTCCTCTCAGTGGAATTGGCTTCCTATTTGAGGAACAGGAAAAGAGCAGAGGTGGTCTTCAGCAGGTTCTGACCCATTCTGGAGAACCGGTAGCAGAAATTTTGAGTAGTTCGGAGAACTGGCAAATCCCACCTCTGACTGGAGATTTTACAGTATCCTTCCCCTGCCACGCCCACAGAACCGGGAGTTAAAAAAATTGAACCCCATCACTGGAAAAGGGGTACTTGGTTGGGTCATCTCATAGAATAACAGAGCTGGAAAAGACATTAGAAGTCTTCTGCTCCAATCCTCCGAGACCAGGATAGGAATCCTCAAACCATCCTAAAAAAAAAAAAAAAAAAAAAAAGGCCAATCTTTGTTTAAAAACCTCCAGTGATGGAGCATCCATAACTTGTTCCATTGCTCCACAGAATTCCCATTCCAGAAATTCCTCCTTGGTTCAAGTTTTTCCATTAAATTCCACCCGCCGGTTCTTGTCTTACCCTTGAGTGTTGGGAGAAAAACAATCTACACTTTCTGCGTTGGGACATCCCTTCGTGTACTGGAGGATGCTACCATTTCTCTCTACACAGGGGTGGGTTGCTAACGTTAGGGCTGGTTTGGAGAGCCACCAAATCTCACCCCCTGGCTGGCCCTACCCACCTCACCCCTCCCGGGAGTCTCCATGTGGCCCGTTTTGGATGTAAGTACAGGGCCCGCGCAGAGGCTTGGGGAGAGGGAAAAATGGGCCTCCTGGAAGTTCGGAAACGGGCCCGTTTCCAGCTTTTGGAGGATCTCTGGTGCCCGGGGAAGGCATTTTTCGCTGTCCCAGAGGCTCGAGGAAAGCCTCCGGAGCCTGGGGAAAGTGAAAACGCCCCTCCCCCGGTGGTACAGGAGGCCAACTAGGCCACGCCCACCATGGCCACACCCACCCAGCAACCAGGCCCAGAACCTGTTGCTGAAATTGTTGAAGGCCACCCCTGTCCCTTACAGCCTCTTCTTTAGCTAAAAATATCAAGTTCCTTTAACCTCATCACAGAATTTAATCTTCTGTCTCCAAGGATCCCAGTTGGTTTACATGACAACAGGCAAAGATGCAGGTAGCATCCTCCTGGAGCATCTCTTAACACAGCCAACCCTGCACCTTTCTGTAAAACAACTGAAGAAACACCCTGATGATTTATTATGAGAAAACGGGGCTCAGTTCTGACTGAAGAAGCTTCTTGGATGAGAAGCGAAACGTCAAGAAAAAACAAAGAAAGTTCCAGTTGCCTCTTGAAAAAGCACCTTTACCATGACAGGGTGACTGAGAATCTCCATAGACATTCATTCACTCATTGCATTTATATGGCCAACTAACTCCTCTAAAGTAAGCAGTTATCTACCATATGGGTAGTCAATACAGGTCTAGAAAAGATTTTTAAAACATTTATTAAAGCAACCCCCTTAATGAATCAAGTAAAGTTTAGTATTTTCTCCCTCCTGTCCTACAAGAGGTAATTGCTTTAAAGGGTCTGTATCAAATTTGAAAGAGCAGAAACCCAGAAACCCATCCTTATAGTATATTTGCTGCTCCCGTTCTATTTAGTTAGATTTTTTTTCCAGGGAAAATTATTTTTGTATCTGAATTAAGGAAAGACGCTGCCCTATCTGGGCTGCAAAAATGCAGTCAATGAAGGGATTATAAGCAACAGAAAAGGTTGTTTTTTTGCACTGCTTTGCCACCATCTAGTGGTCACCCAGATTTATGCATCCTGAAAGGCTTATTCTAAATCCCCATCGTTACTCAAGAGGTGAAATATTTGAAACTGTTTCTTGTTTTGATGAGACCCATAACATCCACATTAGGTGTGCATTTGGTTCCCAGCCTTGCAACCCACTTTGAATCAGTTTCCTAGAACATTTTAGATGCAGCATTTCGAATAAGAAACAGAATTTGATTTAATTTCCAGATTTTCTTTTGAGACCTTTTGATACACAATCTTCCAAATTCATGTTGAAATGAAATCCACAGCAAAACGATATAAAATCTCACATTACAAAATTTTTCTTTGGCTAAAGTTTTTTTTTTTTTTTCAAATGGTAGCTGATGATTGGTGCAGGGATTATCTGTACAATTTAAGGTTTTTTTGTGTTTTTTTTTAAAAAAGGTTCATCTGTGGTGGGTTTGCTTGAGAGTGGCATAGTTCTTTATGGTGTTCGCTGACTGCCTTTGCAGGTCTTCAATGTGAGAGTTTAAAATCTGTTCAAAGTCCTTTGCTCGCCTCTCTTCCTCCTGTCGGAATTTCTCTGCTGCAGCAGCCTGGAACAAAGTATCTGGGGAAGCCTGAATGACACACACACACATACACACACACACAAAATTGGCACAATGAAGACAGGCATAATTAGGCAGCTTTTCTTATCAGTGCAGGGGCCCTGCTGAAAAAATGCTTTCAATAGTTTAGACATGCCATCTTTACAGGTGTTTTGCTGGACCCTAAAACCCCTCCAGTGATATTACGAGATCCTATACCGGTAGTCCTCAACTTATGACCACAATTGAACCCGCAATTTCTATTGCCAAGTGAGAAATTTGTTAAGTGAGTTTTGCCCCATTTTACCAGATGTAAAATTAACATCCAGTTTGCCCGAACCTGTAGTGGCCCAACCCTGCAGTAATCCTTGACTAACCTCAAGTTGATTAACAACCTTTTGAATTTACTAAGACCATAGAATAGGTGATTTAGGGCCCATAAAGCAGCACACTGGCTGTTGTAAATGCTAATGCTACACACACACACGTACACACACCAATGTGGACACGCAAACACGTGTTGTGCGCTTCACAACCGGCTGCCTTTAATAATCACTTACAGCGTTCTGCAGTCACACAACAATCTGTAACGTTTTAACCAGTTTTTGGCACAAAATGCCATTCAAATGAACAAATTTGCTTAACGACTGCAACATTCACTTAACGAGTATGGTGAAAAGCTTTAGAAAAGCACTTCTGTCTATGCTGGCTGAGGAATTCTGGGAGTTGAAGTCCACATATCCTAAAGTTACTAAGGTCGAAAAACACTGGCCTATATTCAAGTTAGTTCCTGGCATATCTATTTTCTCCCATTTTTAATGCAGAATTAAGTGAGCTCATGTGCAGGAATGAGCCATTACACATTAATCAGTAGATATAAAGTTTATATTACTTTGGATATTATCACTAAGGTGACATTTTTCGGCAGAGTAAACTTAATGCTTCCTGGAGCATCATCAAGTAAAGAAAATAGAATCCAGAGATTTCCATGATGCCAAAAGGATGCATAATATCTAAATATGAAATAAGAGAGGAGGTAAAGTAGCACATTTAAATACCTCTTTAAAAAAGCAGTTTTTTTTTTAAAAAAAATCTACATAAGGCTTTAAATGTAGGCTGATTGCAAATTTAAGTATTTTCTTTTGACTATCCATTTTGACTCTTACATTGATTGCTAAGAGCAGGGACTGGCAATGTGATGTCTCTGAGCATGAATATATTCACAGTCACACACAGTTGCCTTCGTGTGAACCAATTCCCTGCTAATCCAGACTTTTTTTTTAACAGATTGACAGAGTTGGAAGGGACCTTGTAGGTCATCTAGTCCAACCCCCTGCCCAAGCAGGAGACCCTACACCATTTCTGACAGTCTCTTCTTGAAAGCTTCCAGTGATGGAGCTCCCACAACTTCTGAAGGCAAACTGTTCCATTGGTTGATTGTTCAGTCAGAAAATTTCTCCTTATTTCTAGGTTGAATCTCTCCTTGATCAGTTTCCACATCTTTTTATAGTGTGGTGACCAAAACTGGATGCAGTATTCTAGGTGTGACTGGAAGGTTTTAAATAAATACATGTGCAACTGGAATGTTACACAGTAGATTCCATAGGGCACTTCTTATAAAATAGGAAAGGTAAATTCAGGTAATCCTCAAGTTTGGAGTCTGCCCACCATGGTCCTAACTCATGACTATCGTAAAGCAGGTTCTCACGTGAGCAATCTGATTGTATGATCTTTTTTGTGGAAGTTGTTAAGCGAACACTGTGGTAGTTAAGTGAACCAATGGCTTGCTATGGGCCCAGTTTTGCCAAAAACTGAACGCAAATGCCACTTTGGGACAAAACTGTCCTAAATCATGATCATGTGACTGTAGGACAGCACAAATGGATGTAAATGTGGCCCAGGTACCAAGTGCCCGAAGTGCAGTAATGTGACTGTGGGAGGAAGTGGCCCTCAGAGCTTTGAATCTGGGTTGTAAGAACTCCTTAGGTAGGGCCAATGGTCCTAGCAAAGGGTGGGTAGGCCCACCGGTCATAAGTCGAGGACTATCTGTTTTGAGTTTCGAAGTGTGTGAACCTACCTAAAAAAAAACAATCAAAGAGAAGAACTTTTGAAGGTGAAGTTGAAGAATATCTTGGAGGGAACACAAGGAGGGAACAATGCCGTCAAATTGACAGGTTGATTAATGGAGCTAGTGGGACTGAGATGTCTACCACTGCTGTCATTTGTGAATATGCACATTCCTGACACCTGTCACTTTTGTCGGAGGACCCACAACAGACTCTTTAAAAGGTTATGTCATGCCTACTCGCTGAAAACTGTTTGTCATCTCTTGGCTCCCTGAGTGAATATTGGCTACTCTTCTTATGAAGCAAAATAATAATTTACCATCTGTCTTTCTTCCATAATGAAGACCTGGTTCAGCAGTACATCAGATTTATTCCTTTCAGGAACGGAAGTGGAGTAAAATGGTGGGAGCACCTCCAGCGGGGATGGAGATCTACCATCCGCGACGGGTTCACGATCTCGGCTTGATCTTTTGGGAGGTGAAGTGCCATTGCTTTCAAGAGTAATAATATCCTGTAGGCCCTGCCAGTCAGGAACATGCATTTGGCAGCATCCCAAATGTTCATATATTGCAGACTGAGATGAATTCTGCACAGGCCTAAAAGAGCAAAAACGTTTACAAGGTTATGGTGATCAGTCAGAGCTTCGAAATGTTCCTAAAAAGCAAAATATATGGTGTGAAACTGTCCATCCAGGCAACCTCCATGTGGCAGGAAAAAAAAAGGAACTGTCTATGCTCTTAAGATATTACTTTTATATAAAATATATCAAACACAGGTAATCCTCGACTTATATCCATTCGTTTAGTGACCATTTGAAGTTACAATGCCACGGGAAATGACTTATGACCAGTTTTTCACACTTAGGACCATTGCAGCATCCCATGGTGATGTGATCAAAATTTGAGCTATTGACAACTGGCATGTACACGTAGTCCTCGACTTATAATGGTTCATTTAGTGACAGTTTGACGTTACACTGGCACTGAAAAAAATGACATGTGACTATTGTTCATACTTACGACTGTTGCAACATCCCGGTGGTCACGTGAACAAAATTCAGATGCTTGGCAACTGGTTGATGGCTGAAGTGTCGTCATGTGATTCCCTTTTGTGACCAATGTCAATGGGGAATCTAGATTGATTTAACCAGATTACTAACTTAACAACTATAAGTCATAAATCGAGACGTACCAGGAAAGACTAGCTCCTCCAACTGCACCTAAAAACATATCGACAATCAGTGTAATTGAGGCCTATCTGTATTTGTGACAGGGCAGGGGTCTCCAACCTTGGCAACTTTAGGACTTGTGGACTTCAACTCCCAGAGTTCCTCAGCCAGCTTCAAATTCTGGGAGTTGCCAAGGTTGGAGACCTCTGGTCCAGGGATCATGTGATTACCGTTTGTGACCTTCCCAACTGGCTTGTAATAAGTAAAGTTAAGGGGGGGGGGAGCCAGAGATGGTATTCAGCCAGTTCTGACAGGTTCTGGAGAACCGGTAGCGGAAATTTTGAGTAGTTTGGAGAACCGCCAAATACCACCTCTGACTGGCCCCGCCCCCATCTCTTCTCTGCCTCCTGAGTCCCAGCTGATTGGCTGGGTCTTCTTTTGTTGCCCTGCACAGGAGAACGGAGCTGGAAAGCAGGTCAATGGGGTGGGGAGGGAATGGGGATTTTACAGTATCCTTCCCCTGCCACGCCCACCAAGCCACAAGATGCCCACCAAGCCACAAGATGCCCACTAAGCCATTCCCACAGAACCAGTAGTAAAAAAATTTGAATACCACCACTGGGGGGAGCTGGATTCACTTAATGACCGCAGACTTCACTTAACAACTGCAGTGATTCACTTAACTACTGGGGCAAAACATAGTAAAATGGAGCACAACTCACTTGATGCCGCTTGCTTAGTGATGGAAATTTTGGGGCCCATTCTGGTCATAAGTTGAGGGCTACCTTTACACTTGAATGGAAGGTTGCTTGGAAAGTCCAACTGAACAACATCTTGATGAACAAAGACATCCTGGGACTTAATACAGGTAGTTCTCTTACAACATTTCATTTAGTGACCGTTCAGTGACAACGGCACTGAAAAAGTGACTTTATGATTGTTTTTCACACTTAACAACCATTGCAGCATCCCCATGGTCATGTGATCAACTGGTTCATATTTATGACGGTGGCTGTGTCTAGGGATCACATGATCAGCTGTGACACGCAAAGTCAGAAGCAAAGAGCTGTGGTGGCGCAGTGGTTAGAAGGCAGTACTGCAGGCTAATTCTGCCGAATGCCAGCAGTTTGATTCTCACCGGCTCAAGGTTGACTCAGCCTTCCATCCTTCCGAGGTCACTAAAATGAGGATCCAGATTGTTGGGGGCAAGATGCCGATTCTGTAAAACCACTTAGAGAGGGTTGTAAAGCACTGTGAAGCGGTCTATACGTCTAAGTGCTGTTGATATTGCTAAAATCAATGGGGAAACCAGATTCACTTAACAGCAATGTTATTCACTTAGTGAAGTGCAATGATTCACTTAACAACTGTGGCAGGGAAGGTTGTAAAATGCAGCACCCCTCACTTAATAAATATTTCACTTAGCAACATAGATTTTGGGCTCAATTGTGGTCGTAAGTTGAGGACTATCTGTATTGTATTCCAGAAGTAGCCTTCCATAGCTTTTAAGTCTCAGTCCTTTTTAAGTTTGGACTCTGTCCAAATCTCCAGCATAGTTATGACAAACATCTTGAAGAAAATCATTTCTGTTTTATCACAGTGGAGCACTGCTGCATTTTGCTATCAGTCTTGGCCTTGGGAAAATGAATGGAACAATGCTCCTATCCTTTGGCTCATTTGGAGAAGTTGGCTGAAATACACGCTGATTCAATTAACACACGATGACAATGCCCAACAGAATTGGTTTGATGCGACCTCCTCGGGGTCCCTTCTAGGAGTTACGCCTGTGGATTAAAGCTCTGGGAAAGCGGAGGGATGCCCATTAGCGAGACTTTGCTTTGGATAATAAGTCTGTTGTTTTTAATTAGATCGGGGCCTTGCTTGCATCCCACCGAACCAGACACGAAGAGTCCCACATGGTAACCCATCACATCGTCAGACATCCTGTGATTGGCCTGACAGAGACTTCACAACACCAAGAGCTTTACAGACTGCCATGCATTATTTATTTTATTTATTTATTGGATTTATATTGCCGCCTATTCACCCATGGCGACTCGAGGCAGCTTACAGAACGTAAAACCATCCAAAATAAAAAAAATAAAAAACTAACAAAAAGAATCAAATAAATTAATAAAGTACAATAGAACAATCTCTGGGGAAAAAAAAAATCAACCCCCAACTCCCACCCCACCGCTCTGACGACAGCAGATCACACAAGCCATTTGATAGGCTCCGTCCTGCTCTGAGTTCCCTAGGCCCGCTGGCAGAACCAGGTCTTCAGTGCCTTCCGGAAGAGGATTAGAGAGGGGGCCATTCTAATCTCTGGGGGAAATGATGTTCCAGAGAGAGGGAGCCACCAAGGAGAAGGCCCTTCTTCTGGTCCCACCAGGTGTACCTCCCTCAGGGATGGGACCCACAACATTCCTTGCCTCCCCGCTCTAATGGGTCGGGTAGATGTGACCGGCAAGAGACGTTCCCTCAGATAATCCGGTCCCAAGCCATGAAGGGCTTTAAAGATGACAACCGGCACCTTGAACTGCACCTGGAAGCAAATCGGCAACCAATGCAGATCCTGCAGGAGAGGTGAAACATGTGCACACTGGGGTCTGAACAAAACCATGCTGCATATATGATTATTTTATTATATTTTATTATTATTATTATTACATTATTACTGACTACGCTCACTTAGTGAAGAGATAATACAGATATTGATAGAATTTGGTATAAGAGCTCCTGCTTGAGCAGGGAATTAGAACTGGAAGATCTTTAAGGTCTCTTCCAACCCTATTATTCTAAAATTATAGAATAATAGGGTTGGAAGAGACTTTGGAGGTCTTCTGGTCCAATTCCCTGCCCAAGCAGGAGACCTTTTACCATTCCAGACAAACGGCTATTCAGTCTCTTCTTGGAAACCTCCAGTGTTGAAGCACTCACAGTTTCTGGAGGCAAGTTGTTTCACTGATTCCCACTGAAAGGAAATTTATCCTCAGTTCTAGGTTGGATTTCTCTCTAATGATCTTTCACCTATTACTTTTTGTCCTGCCTGATAGGACTATAGGATAGGATAGGACAGGACAGGAGTCCTGATAAAGTCTCTCCAAAACATTTAAAGAGCCCATCAAAAGTTTAAAAAACAACAACATTTAAAATGTTTTTTTTAAATGTTCCTTATAATATGATTGGTCTTTTTCAGTTCTGAATGGAAGCAAAAACTGAGGAAAAAAACAATCCTTTAACAGTCTAGCAAACGCCAAACCCACTTTACTTGGCAAACTCAGGAAGGAGTCGCAAATGATTAGAGAGAGAATTATTAATGTTGGCAATATATGGACTGATGTCTGTTAGTGTGCTTTGCCAATAACTGGCAATGCGATGTTTGTTTCCTCCTGCTTCGCAGGACTTTCCCTCATGAGCGAGCATGTCTCTCTTCATTTTGTAGGGGAGGCTGATCTTATTTGAACTTTAAAAAAAGGAGAAGCAGGTCATAGGTGATAAATCTTAGTAAAAGGAAATTGGAGGTTGGATATTTTAACATAGATAGTGTCTGTATAGGAGAATATTCGCAGCTGAGGGTTGAACTGTGGGGTCCTTGGGGACTCTCTGAGCTTGGTTGTTTCCTTGCAGACATTTCATTATCCAAAGTAGGTAACACCATCAGTGTTCGTCTGTCAAGGGTCTATGATAATTCACCATGGCCAACTCCCCAGAATCAGCTTGCCACAGTCAATTCATCATGGCTATCTCGCCACAGGACAACTCACTGTGGGGCAAGAGTTACACTAATATCAAAGAAATGGCGGACTGGGATCATTAAAGAAAGGATGCAAAAGGAGGGACGGAATAAAATGCAAATGGCAAAAATTAAAATATTTTTTATTTATTTTAAATAATTGAATATAATTGTTATATTGTACCCCAGCGAGTTGTCCCATGGCGAGCTGGCCATGGTGAGTTGTCTCACAGCAAGTTGGCCGTAATGAGTTGGCTGTGACAAGTTGGCTGCAGCAAGTTGGCTATGTCAAATTGTCCCATTCCCATGTTAACAACCCATAATCCCCTGCGGGGTGGAGTCTGGGCAAATGAAGGGAGCCGAGTGTTTACTGGCCGGATGCCCTTCCTGTTGCCAATGCAGAGTTTGTTCAGCAGATATATTCTCATTGTGCCCAGAGAGAGAAATATCTGCCCCTACCTAGGATCGAACTCACAACCTCCAGATTGTGAGGAGAGAGCTCCACCTCTAGGCCACCGCACCGCTCTAGTTTGGTAATGAAACGTTTGCAAGAAAACAACCAAGCTCAGAGAACACCAAGGACCCCTTCCGAAACCTCTTCTGTACTATTTGTTTATGTTTTTCTTTTAAGTGTGCACGTTGAATCTCTGGGTGGATTTGATCTGTTTAAATATCTGTTTAAAAGATAGGGTGGAATAAAAGAAGAACTTCACTGCATCAGTAGATTTGGTTTCTTTATTTCACAAAATGGTAGACATATGGAAGGGGGAAGGACTTTCAGGCTCACCTACTCCAGCTCTCTGCAATGTGCAGAAAACTAGTAGATACTCCTCGACATATGACCGTAAAGAAGCCTGTCCATTAGAGTTGAATGTTATGATGGTTGTAAACTGTGTTGGTCATGTGACTGATCTGATCTTATGACTTCTTTTTTTTGCAGCAGTCATTAAGTAAATGTTGTTCATACAATGTATGTATGATGGGAAGCTGTTTTGTGCCTGACTCTCTGCAATTGAACCTGTAAGAAGAGATTTCCAAGCAACCAGCTAGCCACCTCGTAATTTATCTTTCACACAAAGCACAGGTAGTCCTCACAATGATTCATTTAGTGACCATTTGAAGTTACAACGGCACTGGAAAAAGTGACTTAAGACCGTTTTCCACAGTTACGACTTTTGTAGCATCCTCATGATCGCGTGGTCAAAATTCAGGTGCTTGGCAACTGACTCACATTTATGATGGCTGCAGTGTCCCGGGGTCACACGACCCCTTTTTACAACCTTCTGACAAAGCAAAGTCAATGGGGAAGCCAGATTCACTTAACAGCCATGTTACCAACTTAACAACTGCAGTGATTCACTTAACAACTGTGGCAAGAAAGGCTGTAAAATGGGGCAAATTCACTTAGCAATTGTCTTGCTTAGCAACATACGTTTAGGTCCAATTGTGATCGTAAGTCGAGGACTACCTGTATACTGCCGCTGTTTTAAGCTCCATATCCTCCAGATGTTAGAAGACTACATCTGCCCCCAATTCTTCTGTCGGCTGGACTGTGTACAACTTGGGCATGGCTGATATTAAACAGATAATCAGAGTTGGAAGGGACCTTGTAGGTCATTGAGTCCAAACCCCCCCCGCCCAAGCAGGAGACACTACACCATTTCTGACAAATGGCAGTCCAATCTCTTCTTGAAAGTCTTAAGTGATCACACTCCCACAACTTCTGAAGGCAAAGCTGTTGCATTTGTTGATTGTTCTCACTGTCAGAGAATTTCTCCTTACTTCTAGGTTGAATCTCTCCTTGTTTAGTTTCCATCCATTATTCCTTGTCTGGCCTTCGGGTGCTTTAGAAAATAGCTTGACCCCTTCCTCTCTGTGGCAGCCCCTCAAATATTGGAACACTGCTATTCTCGCTAAAGCTTCACTATATTCTAACAGGAATCTGTATCTGATACATAAAAATTAAGAAATGCTTCAAATTTTAAGTATCTATAATACAGATAAAAGAAAGAAATGTACTTATATATTCATTTGTTTTTGTTTTTTTTCTGTCTACTGACAAACCTGATCCAGAAGAGTGACTATAAATAGCAGAAATGCATTAGCATGGTATCTGGAACTTGCCAATTATCTACCCCCGTCTTTCCCAAAGCCCAACATGTTTTTTATTTTTGCTACCCCAAACTTATCCATTGCCATTTTTTTGCTTGGTATAATTGCCATGGTAACGGAACAGCAAATTAAAATAGAAAAAAGTCGGGTTTTTACATTCATCATAAAATAAACGATGCCCTGGAGTTAAAATAAGTTAAAGTAATAATACCAATAACAGTTTGGTTCACCTAATTCTGTTTGATATTTGATAATTTAACAGTAGCTTTAAGGGGAAAACCATAATGGATTGTTTTAAAATAAAAAAAATTAAAAAATCGAAGTCTAAGCAAAAGCCAGAATCACAGATGCACTTAATTTCCAGGATTTCAAGGTTTACCGTTGCCAAATATGAGCTGCAAAATTCTGGATGACCACCAAACAAGTGCAAAGAGATATTTAGCTCACCCAGAGATTTATACATAACTGCAATTCAGCCATTTAAATTTGTATTTTTCCAAAAAAGGCAGATAGCTTTTTCTTAAGCTACAGCACCAGGATGGGAAAATGGCAACAACAGCCATCTCAGTTAAATAAATAGCAACTTCACATCTCTACATGTCCTTCAAGCCAGCAACAGGAACTTCAGCAAGCTGACGTGTACAACACAAGCGGTACAAAAATAAAGGGGTTAGTTGTTCCACCTAGAAGAATTTAAGAAAGAATCCAGAAAGAACATAATTCAATTTGCCACTGAGTGGAGCTATTTAGTGCACTGAGGTGGAAGGTAGAAATATACCTGTTTCTTTCTGAATGTAGGAAGACAGATGACATTGTGGTGGCTAATAAATACTTTAAAATCCTGCATTCTTACCTTTGAAATGGCAGTTTTTAGCAAATCATTGCAAAATGCAGTCATGTGACTGTGGAATGTTGGAAATGGCCATAAACCTGGCAAGTATCCAAAGTGCTGTCACATGACCATGGAGGGTCATTAAATGATCAATCGTAAGTTAAGGCGTATCGGTATATAAACAGGGAACAAATCCCACTCTCACTCATTCTGATGATGTTCCCTAGCTGGGTAACAAAATGTCTGTAAGAAAACAACCAAGCACAGGGAGCTCCAAAGACTATTCAACCCTGAGGTACTTATATCCTCTTCTTTTGTCCTCTTTTCCTTTCACGTTAAAATTTCATGTGATATGCCTTCATTTTTGGTACTGCTTGAAATGACACAACTTTTCATGCTGTACCAGCCCTGAAGTACTTTTAATGAAACTTCTCAAAATTGCATCTGGCATGAGAGAAAAGAGCTGAGATGAAAGATGTAATTCAGACTGCTTATTAAAATAATTTCCTACTGAGCCATTTACATCACATATTGGGGTTTTTTTTTTTGTTCCCTCCCTTTACCTTTATAATCCTTAGTATTAACATGTCCTATATGGAGGAAAACCAGGGTGGCATATTAGGAAGGCTTTACAATATGATATTCACCCACAAAGGAAATATCTTTCCAAGGTTTAAAAAAGCATAAGAGAATATAATTTTGGTGCTTTTCTTTAAAAAAATATCTTTAATGAGCTTCTGTTAAGTCAAAGGAAAATTTGAGCGCTGGCGAATAAAATATATATAAATATATATATACATATATGTATAACGGAGATAGGAAATGAGATGTTGGACATTTTGTGTTTCCCAAGATTGAAAAGAAGAAAATGAAAGAAAATTGAGAGAATGGCATGGCAGACTAAGCGGATTTTTAATCAAAAAGCAGCCTGTGACAAACCATGGAAAGGGCAAATCGAGCCTAACAAGCTCCTAACTTTTTACATCTATCTTCTTCTATCCACCTATATATAAAAGCGAAATGCCACTCACGCATCATCACAAAATCTCCAGAACTATAAAGCCTACAAACTTGAAATTTGGCACATATGTTCCTCTTGGCTTCTAAGTGCTCACTAAGAAAGGATTTTTCAAAATGACCATCAGAGGATTAGTATTTCGTATATTATTGTTAACCGGCTCTGATGCTAAGGAGTTCTACTCCCCCTCCCACCTGAAAAGAAATCTGTTCCAAATGCAAAACACAAGCAGAGGAGAGGAGTTTCAGTTTTAGTTTCACAGCAGTAAGCAGCTTTAGTACAGAACAGTTGAGCTAAGCCACGCCCAGGCTCCTTGCTGTCTCCTTCTTGCTCACAGCAAATACTGTTCCACTTTCCAAACAGCCCTCAACTCTCTCACACACTGACAGGACGCTAGCCAGATGAATACCGATGGATGTTGGTAGGCAGAGGCAGAGTTTGTCCCCCCTTATTTCCTTCCCCCAAAATTAAGCCCGACCACATAGTTTCGTAGCGAAGCACAGGTATCGAGCTCGTTTGTATATTGCCACAGAAGGATATACAACTTTTTAAGCTAATGGAAATATGGAGGATGCTTACCGTTGGAAAAAAACAGTTCAGGGGAAACAATTTCGGCATCTATTACTGTAAGTTTTAACTTGTACCATTTACAGGTAGTCCTTAACACACGACCGCAATTCAGCTCAAGCATTCTCTTGTTAAGTGAGACATTTGTTAAGTGAGTTTTGTTCCATTTTACAACTTTTCGTGCCCCATTCGTTCGGTGAATCGCTGCAGTGGATAAGTTAGTAGCCCGGTTGTTAAGTGAATCCGGGTTTCCCCCTTGACTTTGCTTGCCATAAGGTCGCCAAAGGTGATCGCATGACCCCGTGACAGGGCAACCGTCGTAAATAGGAACCAGTTGCCAATTGTCTGAATTTTGATCAGGTTGCTAAACGGACTGTTGTAAGTCAGGGACTTCCTGTATAACCAATCATTTCCTGGGAGACAGAATTAGTCCTTGATTTCTCTGTTCACAAATGAAAAAATACCGTATGTGAAAAAAAGTCACCTAGGGATTTGTGGTTAAACATTTTTCACCATCAAGAAAGACGGCTCATGCGTCATCTCAAGCCTTAAATCCAATTAACCGTTTAGAAAATAAAAGAGATGAAAATACCTTTCAAATGACTCTGGAAATGGCGGGAGGTTACACTGGTATCTCTGAATAAAATATGGTGTATCTGGGTAAAATATTAGGCTGTTATTGAGATTTTTCTTATATAGTATATTCTTACACAAGGCGTCTTTGACTTACAGCTACAATTGGGACAGGAACCTCCACTGCTATGGGAGATGGTTGTTGAGTTGGTTGCTCCTGATTTTACAACCTTCTTTTGCCATGGTTGTTAAGCGAATCACCAAGGTTGTTAAGCGAAGCCTGCAGTCATTCAGTGAACTCAGCTTTCCCCAGTGATTTTGCTCGCTGGAAGCCAGCTGGGAAAGTTGCAAATGGCAGCCACACGAGACCAGGATGCTGCAACCATCTGAATACATGCCAGCTGCAACACTGAAACAGCTGTAAGAGCGAGGACTGATCATGAGCCACTCTTTTTGGGGGCCCTCATAACTTCAGTCTTTAAACGAACTGCTGTAAGTCGAGGACTACCTGCAATCCTAGTTGAATGTCAAATAATGTTGATAGCAAGTGTTTAAGGGTGCAAAAACAGCTTAGTGAAAATAAATGGGTGGAAACTCATCAAGGAGAGAAGCAACCTGGAATTTAGGAGAAACTTCTTAACAGTGAGGACAATTAACCGGAGGAATGGTTTGTAGGTGCTGGTGGATTTTAAGAAAAGACCGGACCTGTCTGAAATGGTATAAGGTGTCCTGCTTAAGCACTGGGTTGGACTAGCAGACCTCCAAGGTCCCTTCCAGCTCTGTTCTGATTGATAGATTAAACATAGGTTCCATTGAGTTTTATCACAAGGTATCCAAGGAATTTCAGAGCCCGTTTTGTTAACTGTCATCTTCTGAAAAAATCTCATCTATAATTTCATGCCTGGTGCTTCAAAGGTGTGCATCCTCTCTTCTTGTTAACTATTTATATTTTATGCACCGATGAAGCAGGGAAAGGTATAACAAGGAGGTAGAGACTTCAGGCAACTGTTGTAAAATTTCAAAGATTTTACAACTGTTTGTGCTCTTTCTGCTTTGGACAAAAAGAAAAAAAACAAACACAAACAAACCCCATCACTGAAAACAATGCCCCCTTTTTTGGCCACTTGATAGAACTCCAGAGCCGAACAAGTCCCATCAAATCTGATTTTTCCTTTGGGGCTTCAAAGACCATTGTGATCACGTTGTAATTGTTCTCTGACTATTATGGAATGGCCTGTCCCCGTATTTAACACATGACAAATGGCAGCACGCATGGGCGTCATTGGTTTGCCCTCCGCTGTAATTGCTGTAATTGCGATGGCTTTGTCAAGAGAGAACGTCTAATAAACTACAGTGACCTAAAGTGTCATTAGAAAGGAACAAGCAAGGGCCAGGTTCCTTTTCAAAACTCTGCTAGCAGCCAAACAACAAGGATGAAAAGAGGCTTGAAAGATCAAAGGTGTCCAGTGCTGACTGGGGCCTTTTTGTCAAGTTGTGTGCTGTCAAACAGTTGCCACAGATTGAGCCCAATTATGTCGAGCTTGTTTGTTCTCCTGTCCTCTTAAAAAGTGTTAAAAGCTGGCCTAGCCTTCTTCAAATCCAGCACACATTTCCTAAAAAGCTAGTCTGGGCTTGATGGAATCGCATCTCCAAATCGCAATTCATTTTTCACAGCCAAACACAGTATCTATCATTGAGCCAACAACAGCAATAGCACTTAGACGTATATACCGCTTCACAGTGCTTTACAGCCCTCTCTAAGCTGTTTACAGAGTCAGCCTATTGCCCCCAACAATCTGGGTCCTCATTTTACTGACCTCAGAAGGATGGAAGGCTGAGTCAACCTTGAGTTGGTGAGAATCAAACTGTTGGCAGTTGGCAGAATTAGCCTGCAATATTGCACTCTAACCACCATGCCACTACGCTGATTCTTAAAAAGTGAGATCTACCACTTATAACACCTCCCCAGCATCAAATTTCCCAATTCTTTTAAAGCTGGAAGAGATCTCTAAACTTTTAAAAATAAAAATAAGTGAGGTTTTCTATGGGCTGGGGGTGGAAAGAGAAACAAGACTACTGAAGAGATAAAGGTAAAGGTTTCCGCTATCCAGTGATGTCCGACTCTGGGGGGTGATGCTCATCTCTGTTTCTTAACTGAGGGATCCAGTGTTGTCCAAAGGCGTTTTTGGGGCCAATATGACTATGCCTTCCCACCAAAGTGGCTCCTATTTATCTACTTGCATTTGCATGCTTTCAAACAGTTAAATTGGCAGGAGCTGGGGTAAGAACAGAAGGTCACCACGTCGTGTGGTGCTCAGGTCTTGAACTTGGGCTGTCAGCTGGAAAGCTGACAAGCTCAGGGTTAACTACTGAGCTATCTATCTATCTATCTATCATCTATCTATCTATCTATCTATCTATCTATCTATCTATCTATCTATCTATCTATCTATCTATCTCTATCTCTATCTATCTCTATCTCTATCTCTATCATGAAGCCTAATTAAAATAATCCAAGCAAAACTATACATTTACTCGGAGGTAGATTATGCTGCCCTTTCCTTTAATCTTCACTATTCTATTCAGTGCCTCAGCAGTTGGTCATACTTAGTTAATGTTGTTAATTCCTTTAAAGTTGGAAGAGATCCCTAAACTTTTAAAATTAGTTAATGTTGTTTGGGCTCTAGAAGAACAGCCTGGATGGAATTTGGGTAAGGAGACCGTGAGGAAAAGAGACAGACTGATGGGGAAATTAAGAAAGCTGTCCCCGAAGAGCAGCTACCAATCACTTCTACATGGTTGAGAAGAAAACTAGATGAACATATCCTTGGAGTCAACAGAAGTCATCAACTTCAACTTGGGGTTGACTTCACTTTTTATCCAATCAATTTATTACAGACTCAGGGGACCTGAAACGCCTGGCTGTGATATTCAAGCAGACTGGAAGAGGAGAAGAGAAGGAGAGACATATTTGTCTGAGGTACTCTATTCTTCCTTTTTACTGGTGATATCATTACCGAAGTGCCAAACCTTCACTTCAGCTAGTGCAATTCTCATGTCTTCCAGCTTTCTGAGAAGTATATTTGTCATATCAGTTGCTCTAGGATCCACAGTGTCAATAAATTCCAGGAAATGCAGCCTAGCAATCATCATTGCAAGGACATTTTTATTAGATTTTCTTGCTACAAAAAGCCATTTGTTCTATACGGCTGATCTCAGGTGTGCTGTCCAGAATAGCAAAATACAGTAATAGCTTAGTGATTTCAAATCTATGGTTACAATCTTCTGTTGGACTTTTGTCACTGTTAATGTGGTACGGTCTCATTTTGTGAGCCCTGCAAGGTAGCCTAGACAAGAAGCACAACCAGGAGTACTAGCTCTATTTTTATTGTAAAAGTTACGTTAAGCAGAATCCTGGTTGAGCAGGGGACAAAATTGTCACAATAGCCACTAGCCTTTCAGAATGTTTTGCCAGCAAAGAAACTCTGAGGCAATCTTGTCTGGACACCATTTTCTCTCTCCTCTCCTCTCCTCTCCTCCCCTCACCTTCCCATGATTTGTTGCCTTCTCATGGCACAGAAGATTTGTAGGAAGAATCTCCCACTTCTTTGTTTCTTGTGGAACATAAGTTTGGAAAAATATGTAAGGGAAGACCTGCTCTCCTAGAAGAATGAAATATTTTGAGAAATATTAAAAAGGCAGATTATATTTCCCTAAAGGAGGAATGGAGAAACATGCTCTTGGAGACAGAAAAAGACAGCCCCCTCTTAAGTCTTTCTTAATAGCCCCCAGCAGATATTTTTTGCCCATTAAGAAAGACTGGGGGATCCTATCTACAAAACAAAAGACCTTTAGCTCCAGGATGATGGGATTAAGACATGACCCTCCAGGACATAATAGGATTAACCCACCAGCAGCAGAGTTTACTACATTGCACAATCTCCTAATGACATTGAATCAGAGTCCAAACTTCAACCAACCCTGAGAGCTCAACAGTCAATAGAATACATGTTCTTGCACAGGAACAGAAAGTTCAAGTGCAAAGCCTAAGAGAAGGTATAAATACCCCTCACTCTCCACTCCATGTGGTCAGCTGCCAGAAGCATCCATGTGCTTCTGCTTCATCAATAAATGGACCTCTTTTCAATCAGTCTCTAGCCTCCATTTTGTCTCCTCTCTTGGAACTGAACCAGATGGATATTTCTCCCAACAATTGTAAATAAATTAGTATGTAACAATCTAATTTTTTTTAGTTCATAAGCCACGACCTCTTCAGTTGTCACCATTTGGATTGGAAGAACCTTGAGTAGCAGGAGGAATAGATACAAACAAGACATCGGTTAGATAAGGGAAATCTGAGTCCAAAGTAGAAACAAGTAATTTGTGGAAACTTCTCAGACTTGACGTTCCCCAGGTTCATGTAAATAAAGGCCTGGATGGGGAAAGCACTTTCAGATTTGCAAGATCCTGTTACTCTGACCTTATAGTAAAAATACCATTAGGATTCATAACTTTGTTTTCCTACTCTGGTCTACTTCAAAGGGCTAACACCTTTAGGAATTTCATGCCATACAATATCAGAGGGAAACTTCTACTATTTTCTTTCTCTTTTGGGACAATGAAATATGTGGTGGTCCAGGCAGTGCAAGAAAGTGCTCAAGTGAGTCCACAATTCATGTAGACTTCAGGTACAATAGCAGCTGCTTGTTCTGCTTCCACCACACTTTTCTGAATTCTTCACTTTTCTGCAGGAACGAACATGGTCATATCCACTTTAGGAGGAGATCTGGATGCTTGCAGTAGCTGTAAAGCCTCCTGGGAAGAAGATTAGTTGTCTCACCATCACTTGCCCGCTTGCACGGGGGCTGGGAGCCTGGCGGTGAATATTGTTTCTGCGTGTCTGACAGCAGCTCGTTCCTGGTTTGAGAGAAAAGTTTCTCCCCCACCCCTCACTCAAATGGCTGCTGTACTATGCCAGCTGTAGTGGCTTTCAAGGCGTAGCTGAAGAGGAGGAATAAGCAGGATGGTAGCAGGGCTTGGCTGAAGGAAGGAAGGTGGGTTTCAAGAGGCCTAACTGGTCCCCACTGCTACCTCCCTCCTGTTCTCTTCACGTGAGTCAGAGGAGCAGCCAGTAACTATTCCTTGGCCCCTTTCATTGCATCCTTTGCCATGCTTTCTCTTATACACATTGTACAGTATTTTTTCTTTCATCCTCATTTTGTGCAGCAATCATTTTCTTAAAGGACATTTCCCCCCCTCATCTGCATCTTCTTTCACTTCATTGTTCTTCCAAGCATCCTTTTTTCATATTTCCCATTAGCATAACTCCACGTTCTTTGGTAACACAATTCTTTTCATTTTGCTCCGAGCTGCTTTTGCATTTTCTTTCCTCATGGCCATTTCCATTCGTTCGGTCGGAAGATTAATCTGTCTCCTAATACTTTTTTTTTTAAATACAGGCTCGTATTTTCCATCCCGACTCATTTTACTTTCTGTCTCCTTTCTTTCAGTCCCTCCCAGTCAACACCTCTCACCAGCCTTGTAGGCTCATTAATTCTCTTGATCTTTCATCAGAAACAAACAAATCAATCCTGTTTTTAGATTAATTCCTTTGCCCATGTGTATGTGTGTGGAGAGGCTAATGCTTAAGGTGCTTATCTGAAATAAAAAGAACCATTAAGCAGATACACACCAAACTATAAACATGACTCTTCATTGCAGAATCCTATCGGGGGGTCGGTCAATGGGACCAGAGATCTAGTCTTCCAAACTTTTAGACTCGTGCTCCAGTCCATCCTCAGGGAACTTCCCTCTCACCAGAATGTATGTGTGATGACCTGGGGCGTGGCAAAAAAGCAACAAAGTCACAAAAGTAGGTAAAGTCTCTTTAATACTTCCAACTTGGCCCTCAGTATCCAGTTATCATCGGCTGGAGAAAAAAACTCTCCCAAGAACAGTTTTTAAAGGGAAGAAATTCAGTCCGAAACCAAAGTACATATAAGTTATAAATAAAAACCAACACAAACCACGCTGCAGCAATTAACGAGACAGGGAAGGATAAGGAATTGCAGACTTCAAAAGATAATGAAACACACACAGTTGGGAGGATGCCAGAACCCAGATAGGACTTGACAAACAAAGATAATGCACGCTTTGCTTCCAGCAAGGTTCTGTACACAAACACCCTTTTTAAATCCTGTTTTCACAGCTGCATCTAATGAAGGGAATCAGGGCCCTTTTCTCCCCCATAACCCACGTAACTCACGTTGCTCCCTTCTCCGTTCCTCCCTGCATGCCCTAGGATGAAGAGGGGGTGGGCCTGGATCTTCCTCTGAATGCCCAGCTGGCTTGAGCCCTTCCCCAGTTTCCTCCACAGCCACGGCACACACTCCCACTCCCTGTCAGCTGCTCGAACTCCCTCTCGGAATCAGATTCCAACAGGGGCATCACAGTATGGTTCACAGTATGGTTCAATAAGTATGGTTTAAAGTATGATTCAAATAAAACAAGTATGGTTCAAAGTTAACAAGCTTTTTATAGTCCCTCACCTCCCGTGCAAAAAATTCTGCTAAAGGTAAGGACAATGCAGGCAGTCCTTAGGTTACAATGGCAGTTGGAATCGGGATGGCCGTCTCTGAGTGAATTGATCCTGAAGTGTGATGTCATTGCTTAGTGACAGCAAACTTGGGGAGTCTCAGTTGCTGTGGAAGCCCCAAGATGCGTAGGTGGTGAAGTGGGAAGCAGTGGGAGTCCCAGGTAAGGAGTGGGAGAGGCTGGTGTGGCACGGACATGGGTGGGAAGACGTCTGACTCACAAGGAGCACATGTTGCAGTGTGTTCATCCTGTGCGTTGGAACCAATGTTAAGAGAAAGATTCGGATATGCAACTACCAATGAATGGCGGAAGATGAGTTTTAAGTGAGTGAGGCAGGCTGAAGGGAAAGGGCTTGGGGGTGAATGGGGAGAGGGTTAAAATGAGAGAGGAGGCCTCTGTTGATGCAAGAGAGAACTGGGTGAGGGGTCTGCGGACAGATTTAAACCAGCGGCCCCCATGTCATGCCCATTAGAATCTGACTCAGAAGGGGAGGAGGAACAGGAATGGGAGTGGAGGAGTGTGGCTCCGGAGGTTGTGGAGGAAACTGGGGAAGGGCACAGACGAGCTGGGCATTCAGAGGAAGACCCAGGCCCATCCCCTCTTCATCCTAGGGCACGCAGGGAGGAGCGGATAAGGGAGAAACGTGAATGGTGTGGTCTACAGGGGAGGAAAGGGTCCTGATCCCCTTCATGGGCTGCAGCTGTGAGGACTGTTTAAAAGGACAAACTGTGCATGGGCCAGTGCTGGAAGCAAAGCGTGAAAATATCTCTAGGCTTTCAGTTCTTATCTGAGTTCTGGCATCCTTCCCTGTGTGGGTATTTCGATATCTGTGGACGTCTTCAAGCCCTTATCCTGCCTTGTCTCCTTTATCGCTTCAGTGTGGTTTCTGTTGTTTTTTTTCTATTTATAATTTCTATGTATTTTGAGTTTGAACGGAAGTTCTTCCTTTTTCACAACTGTTTGTGGGGGAGTTTTTTCTCCAGGCAATGATAATTGGACCTTTGAAGCTAAGTTGAAGGAATTAAAGGGACTTCATTGGTTTTTGTGACTTTGTTGCTTTTGTATCCCACCCTGGGTCATCACACCCCAAATGTTAGGGCACAGGGACCGGTTCTGTGGACAGAGGTTTTTCCATGGACCAGAGGAGGCCAGCTTCCTGCGGATGGGGCTTCGCTTGTTTGTGTGGCCAGGTTTGTGGCATGCCACAGCCCTGTGTCCATCCATGGACTGGGGGTTGGGGACCCCTGATTTAGACAACAGAAAACAGTTAATAGTGAATTCACAAAGATAGGACCTGGAGACAGAAACAATTAAGTATTCCTTTCTGTCTAGAATTCAGTACAAGCAGCCCTCAGCTTGTGACCACTGCTCCATTTCAAAATCTTTCCTGCTGCAGTTGTGAAGTGAATCACTGCAGCTGTTTAGTTAGTAACGCAGTTGTGAAGCGAATCGGGCTTCCCCACCGACTTTGCTCGTCAGACGTTTGCAAAAGGGGAATCATGTGATCCCGGAGTGCTGCAAACCGTCATAAATATGAGTCGGTTGCCAAGCGTCTGGATTTTGATCACCTGACCGTGGGGATGGCTTGCAATGGTTGCAAGTGTGAAAACGGTCATAAAGTTACTTTTTCCAGCGCTGTTGTAACTTCGGTCACTCGACAAACTGTTGTTAAGTCGAGGGCTGCCTGTAGCAGAAAGTATGATGGCGGCGAGGAATTACAGAACAGAATAACAGAATTGGAAGGGACCTTGAAGGTCTTTTAGTCCAACCACCTGCTCAAGCAGGAAGGAGGGCTTATAAAGCACTGTAAAGCGGTATACAAGTCTATGTGCTATTGCTATCTGTGCCCCCAGGATCACCTGAATCAGAGGTATGGAATATCCTTGGAACAGCCAAAAACAGTGGTGGTGTAAGATAGTTGGTGTCAAAAGCTGGACTAAGAATGAAGACAATACAATTGTCTTCAACAAGGCAACTCTGATGTGACCCATCTCTTTCCTTTCCAATGAGGACGAAAGAAAAAGAAAGAAAAAAAGAAAGAAAGAAAGAAAGAAAGAAAGGAAGGAAGGAAGGAAGGAAGGAAGGAAGGAAAAGAAAGAAAGAAAGAAAGAAAGAAAGAAAAGAAAGAAAGAAAGGAAGGAAGGAAGGAAGGAAGGAAGGAAGGAAGAAAGAAAGAAAGAAAGAAAGAAAGAAAGAAAAGAAAGAAAGAAAGAAAGAAAGAAAAAGAAAGAAAGAAAGAAAGAAAGAAAGAAAGAAAGAAAGAAAGAAAATGTTAAGAGCTAAAGTAGAATGATTTGTGCACGGTCGTGTACCTACTTCTCTTCCTTTGCTGGCATTTTCAGAGAAGCCTGCTTGGCATGATTTGTTCCAAAGTATGCAATGGCATTCACCAAGGAAGGCATGTCTGGGTCCCTCGGCAACTTAAGGAGTTCTTTGTGTAACCTCCCATTTTTACACTCCAGAATATCACCAGGATCCAAACAGGTTTTGTGCTCTTTCTTCGATAAATCCATTGTCTGTGGGTAGGAGGTGGGAGGGGAGGAAACCACTTAT
Source organism: Notechis scutatus (assembly GCF_049901735.1). Lineage (NCBI taxonomy): Eukaryota > Metazoa > Chordata > Lepidosauria > Squamata > Elapidae > Notechis > Notechis scutatus. The sequence goes on along the minus strand of NC_142013.1, from coordinate 12,005,926 downwards.
TTATAACTCTGGTATAATTGAATTGATGCAATTCTACAAAGGAACAGGCACAAGGTTATATATATATATGTGTGTGTGTGTGTGTGAGAGAGAGAGAGAGAGAGAGGAGGGAGAGATTCAGCTTTGTTCGGGTATTTTCCCACGTTATTATAGTTGTGCTTTTAAAGTTGTAGCGACGTTTCGGCAGAATCTGTCCACTATTGACCTCACCCCTTTCCTAAGAGGTCTGTAGGGGGTGTGCATAAGCGCACCAACGTGCCTACCGTCCCTGTCCTATTGTTTCTTTTATTTTTCTTATATGTACCAATTTCATGTCTTTATAACTATGTATATACTTATACCTATTATCTTGTAAGCGATTGACAAATCAAATAAATAAAATAAAATAAATAAATCTCATCTGCCATCATCAGGCTTGTGTATTGTGTACACACACACACATACGTTTGTGTGTGTGTGTGTATACCACTTGTAATGATACAGTGTTTATTGTAAATAATAATAGCAGTAGAATTGCCTCTAGAAGCGGCAAGCAAGACAAATAAGTACCTGGTAGAAAAGATAATAGCCCACAGAACACAAAAACAACATATTATACGTGCTCAATGAACCCTGCATTCAAGGCTGTATCCCTGTTCTTTAAAAAGCACTCCGTGTATTTGAATCAGTTGCCTTCGAGGCCTTAAAGCAGCACACACAAAAAGTTCGAAGGCTGCCAGAGCTGTAAATATTTTGATTAAATTGCAACCTCGAGTTATGCATTCACCAGAGGCAAATGCAGAACGGTGCTTTCAAAATTTCTCTGGAGCTAATGTTAACAAACGATGAAATAAATAGAAAAATGCAATAGAGTAGTGTTAAAGGATGGAAAAAAGGTTCTTTTAAAAAAAAGAGCTGCCATCGTTCTATAAAAAAATAAAAAATAAAATCCTGCCATACTACTGATGAAATGAATGACAAAGTAGAATATTTTAAGAGACAAAGCGAGGACTTGAAAAAACAGAGTTAGATTTTGCCGGTTTCAACAGTTGGGATCAAAGCAACATTTTCTCTCTCGGTTAAAAATCAGTGAGACTTGAAAAGGCTTCATTTTGGCTGGTTTATGCATATGTTTCTCTGTCCCAGCATTAAAAAAAATGCATACATGTGTGGATAATGTGGTGGAACATCTGGGCCAGATGGTCCCACTTCTAGACTAAGCTCTCTATGTCTTTTTATGCTCAGTCTATATTTTTATAAATAAATTACTGTTCAAAACCTCCCTGAACCTCCCCTTATTCTCCATTATTGGAAATAAACCCAGGAAAAACTTGATGTTCAAAGCTATTCCTTCCTTGCAGAAATGGAGCAAGTATAACGTTTGCTGCCTTGAATTATTTACGAAAATAATAAAGGCAGGATATAAAACAAACAAACAAACAAAGCAGCTGAATGTTTGGAAGATGATGGAAAAAGTGAGAAAACAGCAAAGGCAAACAGTGGAAAAGCTATTATTATGGTGGGCTGCACAGTCAGCTAGATGTTTTTATTATTATAAAGAATAAATAATATATAACCTATATCATACATTAATATTATGTATTAGGAAGTTGTGGGTGCTTCATCACTGGAGGTTTTAAGAAGAGATTGGACAGTCATTTGTCAGAAATGGTATAGGGCAGTGGTGTCAAACTGGATTTCTTTTAAGAGCTGGATCAGCATTGTAGTTCTCCGTGAGCTGGTGGTGGATGCCTCCTGCAGCACCCTGCTGGCCAAAACGGGGCATGGGGGTCCACACACGCCCCCGCACCTTGGGTTTGTCCTCCATGGCCTCTTGCAGCACTTTCCTGGCTGAAAAAGGGCTGTGTGGCCCATTTTTGAGCTGAGTCCTTTTTTTCTTGTCTGTTGTCTCCAGGTGCACCATCGTCTCCACCTGTTGTCTCCAGGTGCACCACATCCACCATCCAAACTTGTTTTTGTCATTCTTATTGACAATTATTAAGTCTGGGATGTTATATGGCAAGTTTCTATTGGTCTGAATTCACTTTAATGTCTTCATTTTCTATCACATTCTCCATTTTATGGCCCCACCAATTCTTGCTTGCCGGCAAAGGGTATTTCTTGCACATCTTCCAATGAGCCATTGTTGCTATTTTCTCATGCTATTGTTCGTAGTCATTATTACTGTTGATCAGGATAATTATTATTAGTTCTTCCCCCCTTGATTTTTTATTAAATCTATCTTCAAATTCTTTTATCCATCCAACATTTTTATTATTGTCCTTTTGAGCTTCCCCATAGATCTTTCAAAACTGAATGGTTTCCTTTTTGTTTGGCTTTCCATTTTCACAATTTCTATTGCCATTTACACTTTGGGTAGAATCGCCTCTGGTCTGATTGAAATAACTGATTTTGCTTCAATTGGATGATTTGTGCCTTCTAGCATTCAATTTTCCCAGACACTGCTGTGATTTGTTGCTTTATGATTTCCAAAGCTTCTTTATTTTCCCCCCAGTTCTAAGTCAATGTTTGTTTTTTTAAATTAGGCTTGTGTTGATCCTAAAAGTTACTCAATTTTGGCTCTTTTTGTGTTCTTTAAATTATTTGCATTTGATCTTAATTTTTTTTTATCTTGGCCTCTTGTCTGATCTTTTACTTTGGATTGAATTTGATTTTGGTTTTCTAATTTCGATACCCAGGCCTTTTGTAATCACCACTGCTCTTCTTTAGGCAAATCGATTGGTCTGTTCAACAGATACTTGCACATGCCTTATTCACATCATTCATTGTTAAGTGCCAGGTCTTTGGGGGGTAGTACATGCTGGCGGTCTTTGCTTTTCTACCACTGGTTCTGTAGAAGCCATAATTTATAGCTTAATTAGCGCCTATTGTTATCAATCAACTGAAATAGAGCTGGAAGGGACCCTGGAGGTCTTGTAGTCCACCTCCTGCTCAAGCAGGAGACCCTATCCCATTTCAGACAACTGATTGTTCAAACTCTTCTTAAAAACATTCAGTGATGAAGCACCCACAACTTCTAAAGGCAAGTTGTTCCACTGATTAATTATTCTCACTGTTAGGAAGTTTCTCCTTAATTCCAGATTGTTTCTCTCCTTGATTAGTTTCCATCCATTGTTTCTTGTCCTGCCCTCTGGTGCTTTGGAAAATAAATTGACCCTTTCTCTTTGTGGCAACCTCTCAAATATTACTATCATGTCCCCGCTAATCCTTCTTTTCTCTACACTAGCTAAACCCAAATTCTGCAATCGTTCTTCATAAGTTTTTGTCTCCATCTTAGTTGCTCTCCTTTGCACTTTTTCCAAAGTCATTATTATTATTTATTTACTAACTGCCCAACTCCAATGGACTGTGATTGGCGTATAAAACTAGAAAAACATAAAAATAGCTAAAAACATCAAATCAGACAAACCACTTAGACTAAAATATAATAAACAGCAAAATAAACAAAACAAGGTCTCTAGACAAATAATAAACATGAAATCACATATTCTGGAATAATATAAAGTCCATATTTTTTATCATGCTGTACGTTTTTGCTTTTGACATCAACAGATCACATATTTTGGTTTCAAAGGTGTCAACAAGCAGCAGCTTTTCAGATGTCAATAAGTGTTAATCTCTTCAATGACCAAATGCCCTCAGCCATGTTTTATCCCCACCACATACCTGTTGTCCTGCTAACATTTTCTCTTTTATATCTAACTCTGTTTGTACCTGCTTTTCCAGCAGCGCAGCGTTTTCCACGATAGTTGCTATAGTAATTTCCTTCTGATGAAGCTCCTCCGTCAAGCTAGAGTTTTCCATCCTCAGTCTCTTCACCTCGGAGCGATGGGATTGCTCTTCTCGAGAAAGTTCGCCCATCATCTGCAGCCAATGTGGCCCAAAAAGGAACAACGAGAGTTGGCTTTTCATAGGGCATCATTTTTCACCTGCTGGTGACTTTTTGTTGTGATTAGCCGGCAGCAGAGGGCTGAGGAGAGCGAGGACTTTGATGAAAGGCCAGGACCATCAGGGAGTGGACTGCTGCCTTCAGAGATTGTGGGGGCTGGCAGCAGTGATGAGGAGGTTCCCGAGGAGCCTATGCCAAGTGCACGTGCACGAAGGATTGCTCGGAGGAAAGAACAATTACAGCAGCACAGGCGACTTGGGAGTAAGGCTGCAAGGTAATGGCCCCTCCCTCAAGAGGATAAAAGCCAGGTTTGGAAAAGTGTTCTTTGCAGACAGCAAAGAAGCTCTGAAACTCAATTTGGAGAATCTTGTAAATTAGTTCTTATCTCTGGGTTTTTGGCAGCCTTGACAAATAACTTTTGTCAAGGCTCTTTCTTGTCGGAGCTAATTACTGGAAAGCAGCCTTCAGAACAGAATTTGTTATTAAACCTTAAAAGGTGGGGGCTGCTGCCTTTGTCTGTGTTTGTTCTTTAGGAACCCAGTCGGTTCAGAACACTTTTGGAGCAGACTATTCTTAAACATCAACCGTACAGTGATAACACACAGGAATTTAAAATGGCTTAATTCAGAAAAGCCAGCTTTGCTACTTGCTTTGGGCTTGTCTATGGGTTTTTTTATGTCGCTCCCAATGTCTACACTACAGGTGAAGAGATACCACCGTGTTTCTCACAAAATAAGGCCAGGCCTTATTTTTTTTTGACCCCTGAAAAAACAGCTAGGCTGTCTTTTCGGGGGGTTACTTAATCCCCCCCCCTTGCATCCTCGGGCGGGTGGGTGGAGACGGCTTGGATGTCGACCTCAGCGCTGGTGGGGCACTTCGTATCGGGAGACCTTCCGCCACCGTTGCTTTTCCTTCTCCCCGTGCTGCCAGCGTTTGGTGCAGCCACGCGCGGACAGCCAGAGCTCCTCCCTGCAACCGGAGCCCGGCGGAGACACTCGGCTTCAGGCGCTCCTGTCGCCGCCTTCCCTTCGCCTTCGCCAACGCCGAAGTCAACGCAGGCAGCACCATATCCGGGTATGCAACAAAAGTACTTCCTAACAGCAAGGTCCCCCCCGCAATTCCCCCCCATTTTGCATGTTTAATATAGGTCTTAATTTGGGGGGAGGGGCTTAATTTGATTTTATGCCTATAAAACATGCTGGGACTTCCTATTGGGGGAGGCCGTATTGTTGGAGAAACACGGTAAGCATAAAACGCGATTTGGAAGGAATTTTCCCTTGCCACCAATAGATTCAGGGTCCCAACATAAGGTATTTTATTAGAAGAAATAATTGGAATAAGAGAAGCAGGGGAAGGTTCTTGGCACTGTGTGCAATTAGCTCCTTTAGTACAGGGTGTCAAACTGGTGGCCCGCGGGCTGGATGCGTCACACGCAGGCCACGCCCACCCCAGCTCCGCAAATGGGAAAACTGGTGCGAAACGTCATGTGACGGCAATGTGACATGGCAAGTTTGACACCCGTGCTTTAGTACACTTACCACAGAGCAAATGGATTTGCAGTTGCATGTTGTTTTCCCACAGGAGTATGAAACGCCAGTGCTAGTGATTTTAAAGCAGGGATTCCCAACCTCGGGCAACGGAAGCGATGTGCGGCGGCGTGCAAATAGAACTTCACACGCATACGTGCTTGCCCACCGCTCGTGCGGAACCATCCCCTCTCCCTCTTCCATCAGTCCGCAAAGCCGGAAAGGTTGAGGAACGCTGTTGTAAAAGCTTTCTTTAAAGAATTTTTTCCACCAGCCAAAACATGCTTTGAAGGGCTTAGAGGTCAGACGTTCCACTGGCTCAACGTCGCAAAATGTACGGCGTGTCATTGTATTACTCAAAATATTAAGTACTACGGTATTCTCCTCTTAGGAAGCCTGTACAGGTAGTCTTCAACTTATTATCACAATTGAGCCCAACATTTCCATTGTTAAGCGAGACAGTTGTTATATGAGTTTTGCCCATATAAAGGGCAAACGGTCTGTTTTATAGCTCTTGCCGTCTGTATTTATTTCTTCGACCTTCCTCTCTATCTACTTCACTCCACGTGGCCCAATGCCCAGCTTATCCTTCTGCTCTTATATTTTGGACCACCTCTCCTGTTGAACTTTACTCTTCTTGCTCCATCAACTGCGTTCAAAGCTTCCCTGCTCCCTCCCTTTTGTTTCTTTCAATGAGGAATCTCTTGGTTGATCTTCCTTGATGCTGGCTTTTAATCAGAGGTTGCAAGGCTAATTAGAGGTATTTCTCTCATGGGCCTTGCAAACTCTAATTAAAAGTCGGCATCGAGGAACTATCAAAGAAACCACCAGATGTGGCTACCATGTTCATTCCAACAATTTCCAGCTAGAATGCTTCTCCGTTTGAGGCGGTTATTTGGCCTTAACTACATCATCCTCTTTTAACAACTCCATAATCCCTTGTGGGAATGGAGTCTGGGCAACTGAATGGAGCTGAGTGTTTACTGGCCGGATGCCCTCCCTGTCACCAATGTGGAGGTTTTTTTTCCAGCAGATATATTCTCAGTGTGCCCAGAGAGAGAAATATTTGTCTCTATCTAGGATCAAACTTGGCCTTAACTAAATAATGCTGGCTACGAGACATTTTGAAATATATCTTCAAAATAAATAAATAATAATACCTCGTTTAGCTCTTTTTGTAGATTGTCCTGCTGCTTTTCCAGAATAAGTATCTGAGTTTTCTTTATTTCCAGATCCTTGATGCATTGTGCATAAGCTGACTGAAGCCTATTAAAATATATAAAAATTTCAAATTTCCTCACCCAAAGCATTTGTGTTTACAGCAAAAATATTTAAATAAAATCAGAGAAGATATAGGAAATGTCTCTTGGGGAAGATCTTACTATTTTCAGTTTCTGAGCAAGTCAGAGGTTTTCTTCCCCCTCCTATAATAAATGTGATACATCAATTTTCTTCTCAAGGGCTTTCCCCCAATGTATGCATATATCACAGGAATATACTTACTGTAAAATACATTTTTATAAGTATAAAAGAATACAAGACCTAACCTTACAAAATCGATTACTAAAAGGCTGTTTCGATTATATTGTACGATGTACATTTTCTTCAATTATTTCCCCTGTCGTATTTTTTAGTGTACAGAACACATGATATTATAAGTCTCTATACAATACTGCTAGGGCAGTAATGGTCTAATATTTTCATGAAATCCGCTAGGTATCTCTGATGAGGCCTAATAAGAATGAAAACAGTCACACACTGCCTCCTAGTGGTCAATGTAACTAAAACACAACGCAGGATATAGACTTTATGAAAATAGAGAAATTCTCTCCTCCTTCCAGGATGGTGATAGTGGTGGAAATTATGTAAAGTAGTGGTCCTTAAGGACCCCAACCTTTTTGGGTCTGTGGACCACCAAGTAGTGCGGGCAAGGGGGATGAGACAGTTGCGTACGTGTACAACGTGATCCCCTGCAGGAGCAAATAAAAGTTTCTCACACTTGCCCTCCATTTGCGTGGCCCAGTTCCCAATGCGGAACGGGGTACCGGTCCATGGCCTTGAGGTCCCTTGATCTAAAACGTCAAATGTGAAGTTGTGACATATTGCTACATTTGTATCCCTTCCGAGAGTTTAAGGGAAGGTAGAGTGCATAAACCAGGTGTCCCCCGACCTCTGTGGATTGGCATTGGTCCAGGGCATGCCAGAAATTGGGCTGGTGCAAACAAGAGAAGCCTCATTTGCAGGATGCAGGCAGCACACAAATCCACGCCCTCTCCAGTCCACGTAAAAACCTCTCTCCACAGAACCGGTCCCTGGTGCCGAAAAGGTTGGGGGCCACTAGTGTAAACCATTCTAATTGTCACTGAAAAAAAGGCAATTTGCTTTTATTTGTATTCTGCACTTAAAATGTATCTTGATCACATCTAGAAAGCTCTGCATCCTTACTTAAAAGTAAGCGCCCTTAAAGCTACCGAATCTTATTTCCCAGCTGGCCTACAGAAGATCATGCCCCTACTGCATGGGACCAGTTTTTGAAGTATAGATGTACAATTTCAATACCTACTTCACTTGATTTTCTTCTTTGTTTTTATACTCTTCGATTTTGGCCACTTCCTTTCGCAACTGCTGACATTCCAGCTCCACCATATTTAAGAGGTGTTCACGAGACTGCAGTTCATTCCTTACTTCTATGAGTCTGGCTTCAGTGTTCTAAATAAATCCAAATACCAGACTCAATTCATTTGTTCGCTGATAACTTAGCATTTCACGATTTGATAACATTCAGCGCTCTTTTGCATGGCCTTTAATGCTGATATTCCATGGAACCAACGACTCTTTTTCATCTGGAAAATAGGCTTCATATTTTTTTTATTGCCCCTATAAAATTTTGACCTGCCCGGTTCTCTCTGCAGGAAGATCGCTTAGAAATAAAGCAAGTAAGCTGCAAGCCTTTGCGAATTCAGAAATAAAATGGGCCCTTTTGAGATATTTACTTCCAAGAAAGCTGGCACAGGTTCAGTACACATTAAAAACTCCTGTCCCGGTTACAACAATATGGTTAACATGAAAGATGTGCTATGCACAGGTATCAGTCGTAATCCAGAACAGATGATGGAGCTGGATACTCTGAAAAGCACTACAAAATCATATTATATTCAATAACTCAATCACTTATCAACTCACACAACAGACTGCATATATGTTTTGAACCAGTTTAATCACATGGCTTCCCTAAAGGCACCTTATGAACTGAGATTTGAAGAGGCGTGGAGAATAGTTGGGCAGAGATCTTTATTTCTCCTTCACCCAGATATAATCTGCAAGATTTTCTGGTGAGTGGCAATGACTGGTAACAGAGGCAATGAGAACGGAATTGAAAATAGGGATTGCCAATTTCATGCTGGAGACAGTTTTTTTATTGAGCCCAGTATGAGTGGTGGCATTTTAACTCAGCTGGGAGACATCCCTAGAAGAGGGAAGCCACACATTTGAAAGTCCCGTTTATTATCTATTCCTGACATTATTAATGTGACATTGTAAACAGCTTTATGTGCAAATTCATTCATTCTCACTCTCTCTTCCTCCCTTTCCCCCCTTCTCTCTCACCTCTCTCTCCTAATATCAAAAATTCATTAAAATCATATAAAAGTGGGCTATCCGAGCTTTGTTACAGTCTGTCTTTCTGAAGTTTGAAATGAAAAAAGGTCAATTCCTGAATATTCTCTGGATTAAAAATTGGGTAGCAGGTCTTTGCCTGGTTAGGTTGTGAATGTAGCCCCTCCTGCCAGATACAGCGCATTCAGAAAGTATTCAGACCCCTTTCACTTTTGTCCATTTGGTTATGCTGCAGCCTGATTCTACAGTTGTACAATCAAGGTGTAAGAAACATGTCAGCAAGAAAAACGGGAGGCACCTGAGCTAAATTTCAAGCGTTGTTGCAAAGGGTCTGAATACTTATGCCAATGTGAAATTTCAGAGTGTTTTTTTTTTCTCTTTTTAATAAATTTACAGACATTTCTAAAATTCTGTTTTCACTTTGTCATTATGGGGGTACTGTATGTAAAATTAATGAAGAAAAAAAAATGAATTCCAACAACTGTAGAATCCGGCTGCAGCATAACAAAATAGGCAAAAGTGACGGTGGGGTCTAAATACTTTTGAATGCATTGTAAATCACAATACTTCAGGTTACTTGCTAGCTGCAGAGAGATTTGCATTCTCATGAGTAATTGCTTGCTACTGTGTACTTCAGTTCTTAAACATGCTCTTAAAGACGGAAAGCAGACTCTGTCTTTCTCAGTAGCCCCCAGCAGATATTCTGTGCCCGTTAAGAAAGATTGGACCAGCCTATTCAGAAACAAAAGACCTTCACCTCCAGTGATGGAATTAAAACTTACATTCTCCTCCTTTTAGATACAAAATTGTAAAAACAGGGCATGGCCATTGAGGACATAATAAGATTAACCCACTACCATTTAGAGAAGACACAGAGCTCACTACATTGCACACAGTAGACACAATTTCCTAAGGGCATTTCAGACATTGGACAACCCCCCCTTCCTCCCCATCAATATTTCAGGACCTGTTTAAAAATCATCTAAGCTAGTTGGTCAGCTGCCCCAATAAATGGACCTTCTTTCTAACCAGCCTCCATTTTATTTCCAGCATCTTTCTCCCGTCTTGCAACTGAACCAGACGGATTTTCCTTCCAACATTTTATTCTGGGATAGAAAATGTTGGTCCTTTGGAGGAAAAAAACAAACAAACCCCAACAACCCTCAGGGTGAAGTTGCAAACGGAGGTCCTGGGAAAAGCATGGATTTAATATCCTTCTAAGCAGCCTCTAATTAAAATGTGGAACTTTCTAAGAATCCGAGAAATGTCCAGATCATTCAGAGGGAACGTCTGTTTTCCATTCAGAGAGAACATCTGTTTTCCAGAGAATCCCTGATTTGTGGAAAGAAAAAGATCTTTCAAAACGTTAAGAGAATATTGGAAAAGTTGCCTTAACTGGGTTATTAGGAAGAGAAGCTTCATCCCTTGAGGCTGGAATAAGCTGTTGCAGCAGTCAGGGAGATGCTGTTAGCAACTCTGCCTCTATTGATTTAAAAAAGGCACTCTCTCCCCACTTCCAGGAGGAACCAATAAAGTGAAATAATAATGTCCAGGTTTATGTCCCTAGTTCCTGGAAAAGCAGTAAAGCTATTTTTGGCTTGAGTTGCCTTGATGCCAAGTGGCAGCATGGGCATCGAGAGTGATGATCCCCAGAGTAACCGAGAGTCAGACCTGACTGAATGGCTGACTATGACTGCAATGTTGTGCACATCTCCTGCTTTCTTCTGCTTCTAATGGGGAAAACCCATTTCTTGTAAATTCAAGAGGTAAGCGCAGCATCCTTGACGCAGGTTTTATTTGGGTTGCAGGACAGAGAGGAAAGAAGACTGCTTAAGTCAGAGATATTGCAACAGTAAGGAGGAACAAAAAATGTCGGATTAGGTGGGGGGAGGAATACCACAACACAACTTGGCTATAACTAGAGGCATTCCTCATCTGCCGACAGCTGTAACTCTTCTATTTTCCATCACAGGAAAAGAGAGGTTTTAACTTTTTTTTTTGCATTATAAACCCTCCTGGCTCCAAAGGAGCAATCTGCAGGATTTAAATAAGCCTTCCTGGTCCCTCCTGCTCACAGATTCTTCTTCTGAATTCTGGATACAGTTTATTGTTTTCCCAACTCTTTCTTATTCCATAGGTAAGATTTTGGGAAAGGGAAAACTGTTGCATACAAGAGGTGATATTCATTCATTCATTCATTCATTGATTCATTCACTGATTCATTCATTCATTCTAAGCTTGATTATTGACAACTTATATCGAACTACCTATGCAACCCAAGAGATTCTAAACATCTTTCCTTTGGCCAACTATAGATTACATCTATAGTACATAGCTGTGATCATTTATATGTCCTATCAGCATTCATGTGCTCACAACTCTTTCTAGATTGGCAGCAGCACCCACTATCACTCCCATAAAATATAACAAAGCCACTGTTTAGAAACAAAAACGAGCAAATAGCTTGGTCTTTACCTGGAATTTTCTTTGGTACATTTTTACTTCCTGTTGGAGCTTTAAGTTTTCCTCTTGTAGTTTGTTTCTGCTCACCGCTATTTCACTCACGGTTGATTCAAGTTTCTCCATAAAGAATTCGTTCCTATCAGCAGGCTCATTAAAAGCACCGTTCTGGACCCCAAGCTGCTCATTTCTGTACTGGCTGCAAGTATCCCCATCATTTTGCTTCAGCTTTTGACAGTGTATTTGGATTTTACAATTTTGAGCTTGTTTCTTAAAAAAAAAAAAAACAAGAAAAAGGTTGCATGAAATTCACTGCTTTGGGAAGAACGGTGTTTCTCTTCTACACGGAAATTTATGCCGCTATAGAAAGCTGGAACTTGAGAACTGCCAAGTCTATTGATTTAAAACAAATTTCAGTTAGGTGATTTATAGGAGACGTCCTTGTAGTACCAATCATTTCTCAGTCTTGGACTAACCTAAACTTCTAATAGAGCAAATTTATCCATGTATGCCCAATGATCTCCAGAAATGAAACCACACTGGGGGGACTTGAGTTATGATGAATACATCAACAACTAATTCTCCACCAAGTGAGGAAGAAATGCAGATTTAATGCAGAGTATGACTTATGACTTAGAAACAACACCTGGTTTATTGGAAGCCACTGGTTGAGGATGGTTGTATTGCTTTATTAGTATGCTGTAGTCTCTGTTCTAAAAAAAGTTGCAGTCTGAATAAGGGAATGTAGAAACATCCCTCCTCCTCCATTATCTGTATGAGTTATAGGGACGTTCGTGAGTGGAAAAAGCATTTGAAGTGATTCAGATACAGTCCTTGCTATTAAAAATGTGATTTATCTGCTTTTATATATATATAAATATATATATATTATAAATATATATAAATATATATATACATATATATATATAATTCTTACAGCATCACATTCCTGGCATGTTTAAATGTGACAAACCTCATTTGCAAAGATATCTACATATTCATTTTTATGGCTCAGAAAATGTGGGTGAGTATATATATTCTGGTAAGTATTTATCTAGGCTTCACAGTTCATTTAATTCCAATTCCTCTTCGAGAAGAAGCAAAGAATGGTACCTGGAACAGATTGCATTTCTCAGACAGTAATTTTCGCTGAGCATCTAAAGAAACCAAATGATTTTGATACAGCGTTTCCTGCTTATCCCACTCTCTTGATTTTGCTCTAAATTCCTGAAAGAGAAAAGTGGCACAAAAAAATTAATTAATTAATCGGATGATTGAATATCTACTTTCTCTTTGTATTTCTTGAAAATGAATAACCGGTGTAAACCTTCAATAGAAAGAGCCTTTGCACTTAAAAATTCTTGTACAATACATTATTATTAGCAATTTAGATAATCCTGGCTAGGTGCAAAACAGAACATCTGCCATTAATTACACTTGGCAATTAAGTGTTCAAAATGCTTGGCACGCAAAGATGCATTCTCACATAGAGCTGTGCTTCATTCTCTATCAGCCCTTCAAATAACAATATACCCCAGCCCAAAGCAATGAAGCTGGGCTGCAATTCCTCTAGTTGTAATTCATTTGTTGGACCCCACAGAGGAGCAGCGTTCGGTTGTGATGCCGCTATGAATGCACTCTTGCGTTTATTCAAAAATATTGTTGTATCGGACTTATGGGTCCCCCGCTTGGAGAGCATTAGGCTAAGATAGGCAATCAATCTCCAATGGTAGTAGGGGCTCACTTAGGGTCTACCACAGACCTTATCCACACCAACATTGAAGTCAGGAGTGGCATGAGCAATTTTGTTCTTGAAGGGGGCTTGCAAACCTGTCACAGCAGGGCTTTTGATGGTTTCATCACATCCCTGCCAAGTTTCATCTTCATAATCTATTTGCCTCCAGGAATAGCTCTGTTGGAGGAATCCTTGAGGATGCCCTGTCCCAACAGGACAAGATAATATATTTTCACTTCTGTTTGCTCGCATGCGAAATGACATTTGAGCCATTTGTTACTCATCTACTGTTTTGTCTGTTTTATAGCCTAGGCATCCTTACCGAATAAGGATCTGCAAAATAATTGCATTGATAGATCCTCCATTGTGTCACCCTATATAGTGTGTGTGTTGGTCTGTACCTGACTAGAATAGAATAGAAAGAATTAGAATTAGAATAGTATTAGAATAGAATGAGCTGGAAGGGACCTTGGAGGACTTCTAGTCCAACCCCCTGCTGAAGCAGGAGAATCTATACTGTTTCAGATAAGTGACCGTCCAGTAGTCTCTTCTTTAAATTATCCAGTGATGGACAGCACATGGTTTCTGAAGGCAAGCTGTTCCTCTGGTTAATTGTTCTCACTGTTAGGAAGATTCTCCTCAATTCCAGGTTGCTTCTCTCTTTGATCAGTTTCCAACCATTGTTTCTTGTCCTGCCCTCTGGTGCTTTGGAGAATGACTTGGAACACCCCCCCATTCTTTGTGGCAGCCTCTCAAATACTGGAATACTGCTATCATGTCCGCCCTAATCCTTCTTTTCTTTAGACTAGCCAAGCTAAAATCCTGCAGCCATTCTTCATATGTTTTAGTCTCCAGGCCTTTGATGATCTTAGTTGTTCTTCTCTATCAATCAATCATTACATATGAGCATCCACACTTCTTCTCACACAAGGACACCTTCTTAAATCCAACATCATAGTGAAGGAGATACTAATCTAAATTTCAGGAAGAAGGAGGAGGAGGAGGAGGAGGAGGAGGGGAGAAGGAGAGGAAGAAGGAGAAGGAGAGAAGAAGAAGAAGAAGAAGAAGAGGAGGAGGAGGAGGAGGAGGAGGGAGGAGGAGGAGGAGGAGGAGGAGGAGGAGGAGGAGGAGGAGGAGAGAAGAAGAAGGAGGAGGAGGAGGAGGAGGAGGAGAGGAGAGGGAGAAGGAGAAGGAGAAGAAGAGGAGGAGGGAGGAGGAGGAAGGAGGAGGAGGCGGAAGAAGAAGAAGAAGAAGAAGAAGAAGAAGAAGAAGAAGAAGAAGAAGAAGAAGAAGAAGAAGAGGAGGAGGAGGAGGAGGAGGAGGAGGAGGAGGGAGGAGGAGGAGGAGGAGGAGGAGGAGGAGGAGAAGAAGAAGAAGAAGAAGAAGAAGAAGAAGAAGAAGAAAGAAGAAGAAGAAGAAGAAGAAGAAGAAGAAGAAGAAGAAGAAGAAGAAGAAGAAGAAGAAGAAGAAGAAGAAGAAGAAGAAGAAGAAGAAGAAGAAGAAGAAGAAGAAGAAGAAGAAGAAGAAGAAGAAGAAGAAGAAGACTGGTCGGGTCAGTAGAATCAGGAAAAAGTTCTTAATTCTAAACCTCCAGATTTGCCATCAGTGGAAAACACCAGGGTAAGTGTGTTGAGATAATGACACAGAGAGCCATAGGTGGTTGACATATCCATCATGATGTTTACAAATGGAGTTCAAAAGGTATCTCCAATATCAATTCCCACAATACATTTGCTTTGAGATTTTGAACATCATTCCAGAAACTACCACATCCACATCCAGTAGGGATAATGACAGGAAGGGAGATGATGATGATGATATCCATCCAGTCATCTCTGATTTTTGGCGATTCTCCAGATCTCTCAGTATCTTTCAATCTTGCACTACTTCTCATCGTTGTTCTATACTCTGGCTGGTATCAGCTTTGATGGTGTCCAGCCACCATGTTCTTTGGCAGCCTGGCTTTCTTTTACCACTCACTCTTCCAAACATAATTGCTTTCTCCAATGAATTGCCCTGCATGACATGGCCAAAGTAAGTGAGACCACAGTTTTGTGGTTTTTCTTCTTCTTTTCTTCCAGTGACATGCCTGGTGTTATGGGCTCCAGGACTTGTTTGCTGGTCACCTTTGCCGTCCAAGGAACATGCAGAAGCCTTCTCTGGTATCACAGCTCAAATAAGTTGATGCATATATAATAGAATCATTTCTCTCTCTCTCTAGCCCATGACAAGTACACTCAAACCGCACCCTTGAATGGGTTTTTCTATCGTTCTTTTCTGCAGTAACGTTCTGCCGTCTTATACTTTTTGCTGGCTTCCTCAGAAGCCTGTAAACAGCTCTCCACCCCACCTCCTCCCCGCTTTGCTTTCAAGCTAAGAACAAATGCAAAAGCTTATTCTTTCATCCCTCACAGAAGAAAAGACAAAGCTGCCTTTGAAAAGGGCATTTCCTTCAGCTCTTTCTGCCACGGGGAAGAGAAATACACGCACTCTGCTCTGAAATCATTGTCTTTTGAAGCAACTCTGGGGAAACTTGTACATTTCGCCTTGGCAAAATGCAGATTCTGTGACACAAGGATGGCTCCAGCAGTTAGACCCAGCAGCTAATTAGCAATTAAACACTAGTGGATGAAGAAGCTCGGTGAGCAATACTCGTCAATGTCTCCCTGTGCTTAGAATCCGTTGAGAGAATCTCTCCCTTCAAACTGCAGATATCCAAATAATGTATTAAGCAATCTTTTATACAGTTGGGGCATATAAATTTGAAGGGGCCCCGGTGCTCTCTGAGCTTAGTTGTTTTCTTGCAGATATTTCATTATCCAAAACTAGGGAATATCATCAGTGCTAGTAAGTCGTTTCTAGTAGTAAGAAGCGGGAGCAAACCTCACACCTTACTAGCACGGACGATGTTACCTAGTTTGGGTAACGAAACGTCTGCCAGAAAACAACCAAGCTCAGAGAGCACCGAGGAGCCCTCGTGTCAGCCCCGAGTTCTTCTTTATTGGTAGGCTATAAATCTGTTGTTCCCAACTTAAGCTGGCAGCTGAGAGGTCCCCTTTCCTAAAAATACCTATGTCTAAGCCCCGGTTGTCATATCTTGGTATGCTTTTAAGTGATCGGACAGGACCACAGGTGTATGACAGATGCTACAATCATGTGCTTCATGATATCATTGTCCAAGTGATACAGATTAACCCAGTTCCCGCGACTTTTCTACACATACTTCAGCCTCCAGCTTCCTAATCATCTTTGTTGCTCTTCTCTGCACTCTTTCCAGAGTCTCAACATCTTTTCTATATTGTGGTGACCACTCTTCCAAGTGTACTGAGAGTGAGCTGTTCCAAAGTCACCCAGCTGGCTTCATGCCCAATGGAGGACTAGAAGTCACAGTGTCCTGGTTTCTCCTGGTCTGGAACTTTAACCACTACACCAGCCTGGGCTGTCACAAAGCCATTTCTTCCTAGAAAAAAATATGCTTGGTTGATGGTTCCTGACAATCGAAAGCACATTTTTTTGCCTCTGGCTCCAAAGTGATATCTAGCCCTGATTTCTCAAAGTCAGATAACAGATAACAAATTAACAGAGTTGGAAGGGACCTTATAGGTAATCTAGTCCAGCCCCCTAATCTAGTCCAACTCCCTGCCCAAGCAGGAGAGCCTACACCATTTCTGACAAATGGCAGTCCAATCTCTTCTTGAAAGCCTCCAGCGATGAAGCTCCTACAACTTCTGAAGGCAAAGCTGTTCCATTGGCTGATTGTTTTCACTGTCAGAAAATTTCTCCTTATTTCCAGGTTGAATCTCTCCTTGTTCAGTTTTCATCCATTATTCCTTGACTGGCCTTCGGGTGCTTTGGAAAATAGCTCGACACCCCCCCTCCTCTCTGTGGCAGCCTCTGAAATATTGGAAGACTGTCTCCCCTGGTCCTTCTCTTCACTAGACTAGCCATGCCCAGTTCCTGCAACCGTTCTTCCTATGTTTTAGCCTCCAGTCCCCTAATCATCCTGGTTGCTCTTCTCTGCACTTTTTCTAGAGTCTCAACATCTTTTTTTATAGTGTGGTGACCAAATGTCACGGTATGATGTCATGGTACACCTGATGTCAGGTGTCTCCCTTGTTCTACTCCACCCTGTGGCTTGCCCATCAAAGGGGCAATCAGAACCGGTGGAAGAGGCAGACCTTCCTCTGCCTGCATCAAGTTTCTGTGACACAAATCAGTTGCTTACCCTTCTGGTTCTGAAAGCCGAATCTGGCTCTAGGTTCTGTCTCAGTTTACCGTCCCAATAAACAACTGAGTTGGAAGATCATTTAAAAGCAGTTTATTAGGGTACCCTGATAAGGTGGGGTCTCTCTCTATGTAAAAGGAAGAGACAACCTCAAACCCCATGTTCCCCTCCTTTTTATAGTTAAAAGAACAAAGAAAACGCAAGAGAAAAGTTGTTTGGACAGAATAAAAGTAACCTCCCCTTTGCATAGGAAATCAGTTACGTGTAATCAAACATGTTACATATTTGCATCCCATAATATCACACAAGTTCATTAAAATGAGGTCTGACGTGGGTGGGGGGGGGGGTAGTTGTAAGGAAAAGGGTTGTTTAGAGTTCACGAAAGAGATAAGCCAGAGTCCAGGTTGTACTTTTCTTACCTGGAGCTAGTCTCCAGCTTGTTTATCAGTTTAGGAATGTTAAAAGCTAATAAATCTGAACATCATTTTAAAAGAGAAAAATAAATCAAACTAAAATACAAAGTAATTATGTTAGTTAACAAACTATAAAACCCATGTCATTAGCCCCTCAATTTGCCATCAAAGGTTGTATAAAACATGCACTCACTTTCTGAGTCTTCAAAGAAAACAAATAAACAAAAGCTACAATCAATTTTTCTCATGGCATATCCAAAGAATGCCACACCTGATTAAAGGTGAAAGAAGACCGATTCTTGCAGGTCTCCAAACACAAATAATAATATTTTCCCTTCCTGTCCCATCTCTTGATCTTAAGAGTACAAGGTTTGCGAAAGAAGCACTCCTTCAAATAGAGATCCTTACCTCCAACTTCTGGTTTAAACAGTTCATCTGGAAAGGTGCTTCTTGGTTTTCCATGCATTTCTCCATGCTGTGAGTTTTGTTTTGTTTTAATTGGTGCAACTGTAACTTTTCATAGCTTTGTGTCAGCTTAGCAAACTAAAAATAAATGAATGTCAAGAATATATCATTTCTTTCTTAAAAGCTGATGGTAGGATGAGCTAAGGCAGTTAAGCTTGAATATTATAATTAGCTAGACTTCTTTTTTTATTGTACCACCTATTGCAACTAAGCAGTTAAGACTGAACACAGGTGAACTTTCACACAGTTTGTGGTATCAATTAACTGCATGATTAAACAGTGTTTATTTGGTTTATTGTACCTTCTATGTATTCTATCTAGTTATTTGTAGGAACTGTTTTGCATTAATTTAGCGCCATCTTCTGCAGGCAGACTTAATCTTTCTTCAGAATCAAAGAATTGGGTTAACTAGCATAAACTAATATTTAAGAGATCTAATAGAGGTTTCCCTAGGTGAAAAAGTGTAGCATTGGGGGGAATTTTTTTTTTACTTAGATCACAAAAAATGATTCTCTTTGATAATCATTCATGCCTCTACCTGAATACTGTGATCCCGATTCTAAACTTACAGCTAAGCAACTCGGACCAATAAAAATCGTATGTGTTAAGTGAGGTTCTTAAGTAAAATATATACAGTAGTTTGGTCTTGCCATTTATGGATCTAAGAATACGGTCATTAAATATGACATTCAGTGTCAAAGCAAATGAGTGCAAGCACAGGGAGGTTACATTCAAAAGGGAAAAAAATACATTGTTCAGAGGGCTACTGATTGTTCTGGGAAGGCGAAAGAAAGATTGCATACAGGTGGTGAGAGAAATGCAGTCAGGTAATCCTCGACTTATGACCAAAATTACATCAAAAATTTCCATGGCTAAGAAAGTTGTTAAGTTAATTTTTCCCGATCTGATGTCCTTTCTTTCCACAGTTGTTAAGCGTATCACTGAAGTTGTTAAGCTAGTATTAAGTGAATCTGGCTTCCCCATTGACTTTGCTTTTTAGAAGATCTCAAAAGGTGATCACATGACCCCAAGACACTGCAACTGTCATAAATACAAGTCAGTTGCCAGGTGTTTGAATTTTGATCATATGACCATAGGGATGCTGCAACAGTAATAAGTTACTTTTTTCAAATAGTCCACCCAGTCTCTGATTTTTGGTGATTCTATGAGCCAGATTTTCAAATAGTCACTAAGTGAATGGTGACTACCAGTATAGTACTTCCTACTCCCAGATGCCCCATCAAAAGAACATATCATCTCTATTCCTTACACCCCAAGTGTTGAATGGGAATTGCTGGATTTTAATGGACAAAATTAGATGCTGCCTTTGAAGGGTTGTATATGTCAGCCACCAAAAAGTTCAGGCAAATAGAGGAACATGGTGGGCGTATATAATCATTTCTTAAAGCACAATCCAAGTACAATGGACAGGTGGATTGCTTTCCAGAACAAACCCATTTTCCGCATTCCCACAATCTCATTCCTCATCTAGTCTGTTTGAGCACTTGAGCTTCAAGAATAAAGAGTGACTGGATTCGGACTATGGTTTGATTGGTTTTATTGGAACAGACTGGGGTGAATCCTAGCCGTGGTCCACAATTAGCAATTAATCAAACATATGAATCAAACCAAGTCTCTGTAGATAAAAAGAGTCGAGTCCAATTTTGGGAAAAAAGGGTACATTTAGCCGACATTTTGATGAGAAGGAAATTATTAACTCAAATGCTGGTAAGGATTCCATCATGGCCTCTTTCGTTCCGCGAATAAAAATCCCTTAGTACGGGTAAAGTTAGGCAATAATTTTTCCAAAATCACTAAATTAATCTTGGAATATTTAAAGCACCGTAAAATAGGAATCTGACTTTTTCCTTACTTGGGTTTTCAAGGCTTGAAGCTGAGCATCATAGTTCTGAGCCATCTCATATTTTGACTTTTGCAAGCTGTCCAGTTTCTGTCTGAGTAAGCCCACCTGTATTTGAAAGGGATGTTATTCTGAGCCTTGAAACAAATCCAATACCAAAATTATTCCTACATCGGGCTACATAAGAATAATTTTCTTCCGTTCAATTATGTCTGATTCTTGGAGACAAACCTGGACAAATCCCTGCAGTTTTCTTGGCAAAGTTTTCCAGAAGTGATTTCCAATTTTCCCTTCCTTGGGCAAGGAGAAAGTGATCAGCTCAACGTCATTCAGTTAACTTAGTGCCTACGACTGGAGTAAACTCCATAGTCTCTTGGTTTCTAGCCTGAAGCCTAAACCATTACACCAAACTGGTTAAAATACTGCAGGATTTCTGAATATAACCTGATAAAATCTTGGCTTATAACACCCCAGATTTAACTGTGGTTGAAAAAAAGAAAGTGTGGGGTTCCAGCACTCAGTGGTGAAAATGGATGTTTAACTGGAGATGGTATCACATTTTGCTTTGCCCCACAGTTACTGGGGGGGGGGGGAGGGGGGAGTGTTTCTTCCTCCAGATTTAAGAAGGAAACTTCAAATCGATCCATCTATCCTCTGTTGTTCCTCATGAGAAAGTCATGGAAATGGTGGTTTCTTTGGCTGGTGAGTTGAGTGGCAGGGAGGAAGGCTCTTTCATCAAAAAGCCTTATGCAGCCAAAAAGGCACTAAGAGTTGTTAATCTAATCCTACGTAGCTTTTTCTCTGATAATATCACACTACTAACTAGAGCATACAAAACATTTGCTAGACCAATACTTGAATACAGCTCATCAGTCTGGAACCTGCATTACGTATCTAATATTAACACAGTTGAGAAAGTCCAGAAATATTTCACAAGTCGAGTTCTCCACTCCTCTACTCGTTGCAGAATACCTTATGCCGCCAGACTTGAAATTCTAGACCTAGAAAACCTAGAACTACTCCACCTTCGGTCCGATCTAAGTATAATACATAAAATCATACATTGCAATGTCCTAAGTGTCAATGAATACTTCAGCTTCAACCACAACAATACAAGAGCACACAATAGATACAAACTCAAGGTTAAGCGCACCAAACTTGATTGCAGAAAATACGACTTCAGCAACAGAGTGGTCAATGTCTGGAATACTCTACCTGACTCTGTGGTTTCTTCCCCAAACCCCAAAAACTTTAACCCTCAGACTGTCTACTATTGACCTCACCCCTTTCCTAAGAGGTCTGTAGGGGGCGTGCATAAGCGCACCAATCGTGCCTACCATCCCTGTCCTATTGTTTCTTCTATTTTTCTTATATGTATCCATTTCATGTATTCATAACTATGTTTATACTTATACCTGTTATCTTATAATTGCTTGACAAATAAATAAATAAATCAAGTTAATAGCTGTCATGCAGCCTAAATTATGGACACTAGAACCAACATTCCTCAATTCTGATACATTTTTTAAGATCAGTGTTTCTCAACCTTAGCTACTTTAAGATATGTGGACTTCAGCTCCCAGAATTCCCCAGCCATCACTGAAAATTTCAGTTGAAGTCCACATATCTTAAAGTTGCCAAGATTGAGAAACACAGTTTTAGATTATAATTTCGTCTTCAGTTAAAAAAAGACTTTCTTCAGATATAGGTGAGTGTTTCTTTGGTGGTTTTTGTTATTTCTAGAATGGTAAATGTTTAGAAATGTCTGAGAATTTTAGTGACTTTTGCTTGTCTTGCAAAAAACTGAGAATTAAAAAGATTAAAGCATTTAAATGAAAAGAAATAACTTTTCTTTTTGGAAAAGGTGAATAGAAATAACCTCTTGGTGGGAAAGCTGCCTTATTATCAGCTGTAAAACAAAACCTTGAAGACTGATTATCAAAGTACAAAATGCCTACTTTAAAGATAATATTTGATTTATGGGCCTGTGAAGGGCTTGAATTTTTTAATACTTTGCTGGAACTAGGAGTTACTACTGAAGTTATGAACTTATCCCTCTTGAGACAACAGAGATGGACACACTGTATTTACAAATGCAATCGGATGAACATTTTAAAATGGAAAAAGATGTTGTGGGTTACTCGTTCAAATTGTAATATGAGATTTATTGGAACTACTTCTCAGAAACTACAAGTGAACTTGGAAGCTGATGACTGGGAGAGAAAAGGAAAAGATGCCACAGGAAAACAGGAGTCATAATTTTATTCACAGGATTTAAAGATGGTTGGGAAGAAGGGGAAAAATAGATGTAGAATTCAAAATGATGTGTACACTTCTGGTACACAAAAATGATATTGAGGAATTACCAATAACTGGTGGTCTCTAAACTGATCCAGATCTCTGTACATACAAACCCTAATTATCAGACGGGGGAGAGCAGAGCGATATATCTTTGCATGCAAAAGAACTCATTAGTAGGCTTCCACTTTTTATTTTTTAACTGCTGATGCAGCCCCATCCACCCTGCACAAAACACTGTTGTTTAGCAGGAGCCAGAATGCCTTTCCTTCCTTCCAGCCTGCTCTGTCGAAACCTAATTATTTTATAGAGTCTGTCTTTTTGAAAAGAGGATAAATAATGCAAAATATCAGTTATATTTATTCTATTGCCTGGTTCACACATTTTGCTACATTATGTTTCTGTCAGGTTTCAGCTCAGCATGATGCATGAACCCATTATGGCTTAGCATTCTATGCGGAAAAAGCCTCCACAGCTTGTGCAACAAGGTGTTATTTTAAAATCCGTTGTGTATGAATGCAACCTATGTACAAAGGTTAGGTAGGAGGCCCTGGATATACTATTTTTGTTTTGGAACATTTTATATTGCACATGGTCTATTAAAACCCTCCCGCCCCCATCCAGAAAGAAAAATATTGCTGGGAGAAGGCCTGATATGTCTGTTTGTCTTTTCATTCTGTCTCTCTCGCTCCCTCTCTCTTTCCCTTCCTCCCCCCATTCTCTCTCTCTCTCGTGTGTGTGTGTGTGTGTGTGTGTGTGTGTGTGTGTGTGCCAGCTGGATAGTGTAGTGGTTAGAGAGCCACTTTTCACATAGGATATCAGGGTGTGAACCCTCGCTTACCAATAGCTGTCTTTGAGCAAAGGCCTCCTAATACTTCACCTGACTGCCTCAGAAACAAGAGTGACACGAACTAGAAGAATCATGCCACCTCAGACATCATCGGATTAACAAAGTCTGCGTCAGATGTGGGGGACAGAAAACAATCTGATGATAATTGGGCTAGCTTAATGAAACCATACATGGTTTAGCTCCATGATGGTGAACCTATGCTTACGTGTGCCGGAAGTGGCATGCAGAGCCACTCTGCTGGCACATGAGAGGTCACCCGGAAGAGTCCCACTGTGCATGCATGCGCACCGCCCGCCAGCTGATTGTTGGATATCCGGCACACATGCGTGGGGAGCGGGGGAGATGCGCCTGCATGCGCAGAGGCGCGTGGCACATGCGGGGATTGCGCATGCATGCGCAGAGCCACATGGCGCGTGGGGGGTAATGCACGCATGTGCAGATGTGCGCCGTGCACAGGAGGGGTTGTGCATGCATGTGCAGGGAGCATGGGGGGGCATGCGCATTGCCTTCTGGGTGCTGGCATGCGAGCAAGCGAGCGTAATTTTTGGCACGGGAGCCCAAAAAAGGTTAGCCACCACTGGTCTAGCTTAAGGAGAAGAAGAACTAGGGCTGACATGATAGCAATATCTCAGGGGCTGCCACAAAGAAGAGGGGGTGGACCGATTATCCAAAACACCTGAGGGCAGAACAAGAAACAGTGGATGGAAACTAATCAAGGAGAGAAGCAGCCTAGAAGTAGGGAGAAATTTCCTGACAGTGAGAACAATTAATCAATGGAAGGACTTGTCTCCAAAAGTTGTGGATGCTCCAACACTGGAACTTTTTAAGAAGAGATTGGATAACAAGGCAAAATGACCACCCAATCTACTTATTTTACAAGCCCGGGACTTCCTTTGGACTTCCATTCCACAATTAACCAGGCTGGCTTCCGTTTATCTTTATTGAGCTCATCCAAGGCATATGATTGCATAGCCCCTCCCGTTCAATGCAATATTCACAAAATAAATGATGCAACATTACCTCTTGACCTTTCTGATCTAATTTGCTTTGGGCACTTGCTAACTCTTGATCCCGGATAGTCATCCTTGCTTCCAATCCCTGCATCTTCTTTTCCCATTCCAGTTTCTTCTTGTTTACCATTATGTCGATCTGGTGCATTAGTTCTTGAAGTTCAGCATCACAAGGGATAGATCTAAAAGCAACCATTCATTTCATTCTTTAAGCAAATTAAAAGATGTAGAGAACCCACATTTTATCCGGAAAATGACACCTCCCCCTCCCTCCCTCTCTCTCTCTCTCTTTTGGACTTTGGAAAAGCTCTGCAAGGGAAGAATACAGGTAGTCCCCGACTTACCACAGTTCATTTAGTGACCGTTCAAAGTTATAACAGCACTGGAAAAAGTGACTTCTGACTCTTTTGCAGCATCCCCATGGTCATGTGATCAAAATTCAGAGGCTTGACATATTTATCATAATTGCTGTGTCCCAAAGTCATGTGATTCACTTTTGTGACCTTCTGACAAACAGAAACCAGATCTACTTAACAACCATGATGCTAACTTTACAACTGCCGTGTTTCACTTAACAACCGTGGCAAGAAATGTCATAAGATGGGGTAAAACTCACTTAACCAATGTCTCACTGAACCACAGAGATGTTGGGCTCAATTGTGGTCGTAAGTTTGAGGACTACCTGTATTCAGACCCTGCTCATTTCTAAGCTAAGACACTCTGATGATGTGTTCAGATCAAGCTTTGAGGTGCCACTGACTAAGTCAAACAAAAGTAAATATTGTTAACTTGCTCACCAAGGGATCCTCTGCGTCATCTGGCTGTGAGATGCCCCCCACCCCTTACATTTTGCCATGACCTCACAATGGATCCTTCACTACATGACCATTGCAATGGGAAACGCCAGGATGCTACTTCTACACAATAATTTGCAAATAACCTTTATTTTGGGCCTGTTTCCCAACATACCTGAGGGAAAGTCACACACAGATCAGCTAAACTAAACTACTTCCGAATTGCATAGAATTGGGTTGAGCACCAAGAAACATTGCAGGTAAAATTTAAATAAAATTTTAAACTCTATAGGTAATCTTCGACTTATGACTGGTTGCTTAACGACTATCTGAAGTTACAACAGGTATACTTATGACCCAGCCTCAAAGTTACAACTGCCATTATACCACTTTTATGGTCAAGTGGCCACATTTGGGGTCGCATTGCAGCATCCCACAGTCACATGGCCAAAAATACCCATTGGATAAGCTGAATTCGGGCTTATGTCCATGCGATTTGCTTAACAACCGCAGGACTCACTTAATGATTGTCATAAAAATAGTTGTAAAATTGAGTCTGGTGAAATAGCAATTCAGCTTATGACCGCAAAGACTTATGATTAAAATCTTGGGCTCAATTGTAGATGTGAGTCAAGGGCTTTGTGTAATAGGCCAAGGTTATCTCTTTGACAGGAAAATAAATAAATAACCCCAAACTTCAGGGAATCTCTTCTTGATGATATACTATCCTACCATTTACATTAAAGCTTTTGAAGTAGCCCAATTAGATAACAATTAAAAATGTTTTTCCACAAGATTCGTTTGATGGGGGAATGAGGGTAAAATAATGATCAAAACTGTAAACCTTTTCCTAATTAGCAAGTTTATGCGTGCCAGAGAGTTTAAAAAAGAAAAAAGAAAAAGAAAATTCCTCTTCTTTGACCAGGTTTGGAAAGTAATTTCAGTAAGTAATGAGGGTCAATTAAGAAAGCCCCCCTAATGAAAAGCAGTTAGCCCCATCATGGCTCCATAAATGAAATCTTAAATTCGTCAGTATCGAGCGTTGGGGTGCTAATTAACAGACTGATTGGCTTTTGCATCTGTTAATAGTGACACAAAATGATTTGCGTATTTGTGGTTTTCTGTATAAATCTCTGGAAGATTCAGCAACTTGAAAATGTCTGGACTTCAATTCCTGATTATTCTGCGTTGTAATGTGTTGCAGGGCTACCAAGGCGATTAAATAAGTTTTTATGGCAGAAAAATACTGGGATTTGAAATCCATGCATCTTAAAGTTGCTGAGGCTGAGAGACACTGCTCTAGAACCTCCATAGATTCTCAAGTTTATGTTTTGACCCAGATCCCCAAACACGACAAGCCCTCTGAAGTGAACTCAAAAGATTCCTTTATTGGGAGCGCTGGCAGCCTTGGCAAAAAGTTTCTCTCTTAACGCAGGCTAACAAGTCTGGCCTGTCAGAAGATGAATAGTTGTCTGCCACACCTCTTCATCTCCACCCTTGCCTTTTATCCCCAGAGTAGGGTGGGGCCTCACTAGCAGTGGTGGCTCTTCCTTCCCAAGGACCGGCCCATAGATTTCCACTGCTCTCCTCTCCTCTGCCTTCTGAGAAGTTGTGCATCAGGCACTGGACCCAGCTGTTCCTCCTCTTCCTCATCAGTCACCTCCAGACCTGGGGCTGTTGACTCTCCATCTGAGGGCTGACGAACGGCCCAGGCTCCGCCTTTGTCTCTCTCTCTCTCTCTCTCTCTCTCTCTCTCTGCCAGCCCCATTCCCCCTCGGAGCTTCCGGGTTGCCTTGATGCTGACCCTGAATCCCATGCCGCCTCCTCTGATTCGGCTGCTGGATGCACCAGTGACCGACAGGCCACAACAGTATATTCAAAATCTAAAGAAGTTTTGAAATCTCAGGTAATCCTCAACTTGCTGCTATTCATTTGGTGAACATTTGAAGTTATAAGGGCACTGAAAAAAGTGCCTAATGACCATTTTTCACACTTGCAACCGTTTGCAGCATCCCAGTGGCCGCGTGATCAAAATTCAGATGCTTGGCAACTGGTTCATATCTATGACAGGTGCAGTGTCATGGGATCATGGGATCCCCTTTTGTGACCTTTTCTGACAAGCAAAGTCAATAGGGAAGCCTGATTCACCTCATAGTTGCGTTACTAACTTCACAACTGCAGCAACTCACTTAACTGTGGCAAGGAAGGTTGTAAAATGAGGAAAAACTCACTTAACAACTCTCTTGCTTATCAACAAAAATTTTGGGCTCAGTTGTGGTTGTAAGTCAAGGACTACCTGTACACTGTCCTATTTAGAAAAATGTTAAATAAACTGAAGGATCATAGGTCATACTGTTCGGCAATATGATAAAACAGAGAACGCAGATATGAAACAGTCAAAATCTCAGTTTAATGACAAGTTAAAGGCAAATCAGCTCCATCCCTTACATTGCTTTCCCCATGTGTAAGGAGGCCTTCCTTACAAGTCTGCTTTTAAAAATGATATACAGATTGTAGTACCTTGAATCCTCATCAAAATGTTATATGAAAATATTAAGTCAGCAATCATTTATATATATGCTGGATGTAAAGTCTCAAGTTAAATTCTACTCTTAATGTCTACATGCTTTTTTTTTTTTTTTTTGAGAAGAGTATGGTAGGATTTTTTTTAAAATTTTTTTCCAACTGATTGTGGTACCGTATATCCAGGTACTAATCAGATCTGCCCTTCTTAGTTTCCAAATTCTGCCCATATCTGCCAGATTCTGCCCATTTGTAAGGCTATTTAAAAATAAGCCTCACTAAAAAGTAATGGGCCATTTCAAATCTAACGTGTCTTCCTTGCTAAACCATTGCTTAGTTAGTCATGAAGAAGCAGTGAAAACACGTCATCCCTCTATCACATCTCCCTTTACATACCGTGTTTCTCCAACAATACGGCCTCCACCAATAGGAAGGCCCAGCATGATTTCTAGGCATGAGGTGAAATTAAGCCCCACCTCCAAAATTTAGGCCTATTTAATCCATGCATTTCCCCGCCATTTCTCACATCGTTCGTTAGAACTACACGAGGTGAAGAGAAATGGGGGAAGGGCGGGGGGAGAAAACTTGCCTTTAGGAGTGCCCTGTAAGTAGCCTAGGCTAGAATACCCCAATCTACTGATAGAACATCAGCCGATAGAAGCTCCCCGAAGGCAGAGTCCCCAGCCGCTGGGGTCAGCCGTGGCTGCCCGTGTCCCCTGCCATTAGGCAGTGTCTTTCGGGCGATGGAAGCTCCCCAAGGGCAGTCACCAGCCACTTCGATCGGCCGGTAGAAGCGGCCTCAGGGCGAGCGCACACAAACACTCCTCTCGCCGTGAGGCCGCTTCTACCGGCCGATCGAAGTGGCTGGTGACTGCCCTTGGGGAGCTTCCATCGCCCGAAAGAGACTGCCTAATGGCGAGGGGACACGGGCAACCACGCCTTGCCCCGAAGCGGCTGGGGTCTCTGCCTTCAGGGAGCTTTCGTCAGCCGATAGAAACGGCCTCGTGGAGAGATACGTGTGTATGGGCCGCTCTAGGTGGGGGAGGAAATTAAGTCACCCCTGAAAAGACAGCCTAGCCGTTTTTTCGGGGGTCAAAAAATAAAATAAAATAAGGCCCGGCCTTATTTTGTGAGAAACACGGTACCCAGAGCTTCAAGCCTTTCATTTAAAACCAGAGTTTCTCATTACTCTTTTAATAGGGAGCTCTGGGATAATACTGGCTTACAGACTGGAATCATGCAAAAATATTGTGCTAAGCCATGGTTGGTATAATAATTCTCAATTGGCTGGGAACATGTATAGAACACACAACACTGAAAAGTAAACCTAATATGGCTTGGAGCAGTGTTCCCCAACTTTGGCAATTGTTAAGACATGTGGACCAACTCTCAGAGTCCCCCAGCCAGCATTTATTCTGGAAAATAAACCAGTTTTTCTGGTTCATCCAAATGAGCCATAATCTGTAAATTTTATTTATATTAATTAATCCCAACGATACAATGGGGTGTAAAAATGTTAAGTCATTCAGGTTTTTTTTTAGAGAGGTAGTTTTGTAGGCCCAGCGCACGTTTTATCAATTAGTAATACATTCCTGGGAGAGATATTTGTATTTTATATATTGTTGCATAATTGACTATCAAGAGCCATGGTGGTGCAGTGGTTAGAAAGCAGTACTGCAGGTTACTTCGGCTGACTGCCAGCTGCTGGCAGTTCAAGTCTCACTGGCTCAAGGTTGACTCATCCTTCCAAGGTTGGTAAAATGAGGACCCAGATTGTTGGGGGCAATATGCTGACTCTGTAAACTGCTTAGAGAGGACTGTAAAGCACCTTAAAGCGGTATATAAGTCTAAGTGCTATTGCTATCTGTCCCTGCGACATTCACCTTTCAACCTTATCTTCACCACTCTGAGGACAATCCATTCTGTTAGCCACCAGGAGAGCAGCAAACAAGCCATTCCTGTACAGGTAATCCTCGACTTACAACCACAATTGAGCCCCAAATTTTCAGTTTTGTGTTCTGTATGTGTTCCCAGCCAATTGAGAATCGTTATACCAATCATGGCTTAGCACAATATTTTTGCATGATGCTAGTCAATAGGCCAAATTTCTGTTGCTAAGGAAGACCGTTGTTAAGTGAGTTTTGCCCCATTTTACAACCTTTCTTGCCACAGTGGTTAAGTGAATCACTGCAATTGTTAAATTAGTAACGTGGTTGTTAGGTGAATCTGGCTTCTCCATTGACTTTGCTTGTCCGAAGGTCGCAAAAGTTGATCAGATGACCCCCCGGGACACGGCAACTGTTATAAATATGGACCAGTTGCCAAGCATCTGAATTTTGATCACATGACCATAGGGATGCTGCAATGGTCATAAGTGTGAAAAACAGTCATAAATAACTGTTTTCAGTGCCATTGTAACTTTGAACGGTCACTAAACAAATGTTTGTAAGTCAAGGACTACCCTATACAATGATATAACAAATCTAGGATTTATTTTAAAGATCCCTAAAGAGAATAGTTTGCAACAACTGTTGACACTTAATGCTGATAGAATATTGAGCAGTTGATGCAAAGGAAAAAGAGCTATTATCGTAACAATGTTATGTTTATACACATAAGACAGTAAACCAGAGGTGGTAAATTTGGGATATTCCATGGAAGGTCACAGATTTCTCTATTTCTACCTTAGACCAAAGATAGCAAATCAGGGCCAGGAGAGAGAGGGGGGAAAAAAACCACAATCTGACTCATCCAGTCATTTTTATCTCCCTTATGGTGCATTTTTAATCAGCATGTGGTCAATTTTTCCTCTTTATCTGATCTGTCAAAAAGACACTTTCAACAACTTTGAAAGAGCTACGGTTCTTTCTTTTCTTAGGCTGAATGGAATGTCATAGCTAGAAAAAAAGGCAGAGAACCAAAAGGACGCCTTGTGTTTCTCTTATGAAATTGTATTGATAAAAAAGAGGTAATATTTGTATGATGCTTTAAGGGCTCAGATTCTTTATGTGCATTAAGCTATTCTAATCTTTGCATCATTGTTTTAAAGGAAAGAAAGATGTAGCAGCAGGCCCAGAAGTAGAGAAAAAAAAATCTGTGGGAAGCCATCCTAGGGACAAGACTTAAATCAGTAGTGCCTGAATTATGTAACTCGTTTTAAGATTAACTGTGCTACACCACTGCATTAGAGTGTTTTTGCACTTCATATAAATGGGAAAAGACTCGGCCAATTCTTTTCTGACTAGATATTTTAGGAAGCAGAGTTATTTCTAAAAGTAGCCATCACAACTGATGCTTCCAATTGGACTTCAATTGCCAGGATACCCCAGCAGACTAAGCCAATTGGGAAATTATAATAGTTGAAATTCAAACTATATGGGTGACCACTGCTTGAGGAGCTGATTAGTTTAGATTCTAGTTTACATAATCCAATCTCTACAGATTAGAATCTAGTATCTAAATGTTATCACCTGTTTCACACAATCCGAGGAAACACAAGATCTAGTGACCACATGAAGCCCTTATAAGGAGAAGGCGGCCACCGACACTTGACATCCTCCAAAATTCTGCTAGCCTGGTAACAAAATGTTCAGAAACCAACCCACAAGCTTGGAGAACAAATCTCCACCCTCAGAAACTATATGCTAAGTAAAATCATCCTCTAGCAGCACCCATTAATGCACTATTCACACTGTCTGAATAGGCTACAGGTAAAATCCACCATCTGAATATTTTATATTGCAAAATGATTTTTTTAAATACAATGTATTTTTAAAAAAATACGTTTAATAATGGATGTATATGTGGTAGCCTGTGTGTGTGTGTGTGTGTGTGTGTATAGTATTCAGCTTTGTTCGGGTATTTTCCCATGTCATTATAGTTGTGCTTTTAAAGTTGTAGCAACGTTTCGGCATGATGGCAGATGAGATTCTGCCGAAATGGTGCTACAATTTTAAAAGCGCAACTATAATGACATGGGAAAACACAACTGAATACCATATAAATACCTGAAACTTACACACACACACACAGATCTACATACACTGTATTTATGAAAATCTGTTGTCTTCTGAAAACATTGGATATATGTATATATATATATGCTGCACTGGCATGCCATGCCTGATATATATATTTATGCATGTGTATATATATACAAAATATATATATATATATATATATGTATACATATATATATATATATACACATACACACACACACACATATATATACATATATATATATATATATATATATATATATACACACACACACACACACACACACACATATATATCTCCTTTTGTTTTGTTTATCGGTTGGTCTTTTCTTGCATTTGTGTATTTTGTTTTTTTGTGTGTTCTGTTTTTTTAAAATATACCATATTAAAAAAAAAGAATGTTTTTGCAGCCTCCAACAGGCTCTCTGGATAGGCTGAAAGGTAAAATCGGCTCTCTGGAGAGGCTATAAAAAAAGCAGCTTGACTTCTGAATAGGCTGTCAAGCAATATTGATGATCTGAAGTTTCCTCTTTTCCATTCCACTCTCTAAAAAAAATCAGAGAAGCCTGAAAAGATAAGCATCAACTATGCCCTTCTAAAGAAAGGCTTCCTAAATGTGCCTTGCTATTTATGTATTCCTTCGTTCAATGACTTTGTGCTAATCCTTTTTAATTCGGTTTGTTGTTTCAATGAGAGAATTAAAATAGACTTCAAAGGCTCCAAAATTGCTCCCTGTCTTAGAACTGTCAAATCGTGGTCTGTCCTTCGACCTTACCTAGACATCATTTGTTCTTGCAGTCCCTCTATGGTCTTCTCCATCCTGGTCTTGATCAGATCTATTTAAAACAGAGGGAAAACAGAGGGAAAAGTTTAGTTTTCTGGAAGCCCTCGCTTTTTTTTTTTTTTGCAAAGAAACGGGTGTGAGAAGGAAAATAGCAAGATTTTTTTCCCCCTTTCCAGAGCCTTTCGGTGCAGTAAAAGCTGGTTCGATTCCGAAGAAATCAGGAAAGGGGTCCTCTGAGCATACACAGAGCGCCCGCCTCAAAAAATGCCCTTGGGCTGGGCCGGCGCCCTTTTTCATGGGGTCCAAGGGCTCACCTGGAGGGCTCTCAGAACTCTCCCATCCACCTGCGGATCCCTGCGGCTTTAGTCACGCAGGTGAGAAAGACGCCTCTCATCTCGGCCGCCCTCCCGCCGCGGCTGCCGCCTTTCGTGGCCACGCCCCCTTCGGCCCGGCGGCAGTTGCAGGCGGGGCCGGCAGGCTTCTCCCGTTGCTAGGGCGACGGGGCAAGCCGCGGCGGTGACGGTGGCGGGGGGAATCCCCGAGGGGGGCGGAACCAAAAGAAGACGCTGCGCACGCCGGAGCCGCTCGCTTCATAGAATCTTTACATATAGAAGAGTCTGTCCGATCCGCTGCGAGTCCCCGTCGCCGGTTTCCCCCCACCCGCAGCCCCGCTCTCTTTGAGAGTTCCAGAGTGTGAAGGCTACAACAGGTAGACCTCTACTTACGACCGCAATGGAGCCGAACGTTTTCCGTGCCTAAGAGAGGCATTTGAGTTGTGCTCCGCTTTACGCTTCCTTGCCTCGGTTGTTAAGTGAATCCCTGCGGTTGGTAACGTGGTTGGTAACCCGGTTGTTAACTGAGCCTGGCTTCCCCATTGACTTTGCTGATCAGAAAGTCGCAAAAGGGAGGGGGGGTCGCGTAACTTTGGGACCTAGCAACGGTCATAGATAGGAACCTGTGGCCAAGCCTCTGAATTTGGATCACATGATCAAGGGAGATTGTTAGAAGAAATATCCTTCTGAGTTCAGTTCCAAGTGGGGGAAAAGATACTGGAAAACATGGAGGCTGTTTGGAAGGCTGAATTCCACATGGCCTGGAGCTCCAGAGTGAAAAGGAAGGATGATCACATGCTTCAATGCGAAGGATACAAATACAGATAATCAGAGTTGGAAGGGACCTTGTAGGTCATCTAGTCCAACCCCACCGCCCAAGTGGGAGACCCTACACCATTTCTGACAAATGGCAGTCCAATCTTTTCTTGAAAGTGTCAACTGATGACAACGAAGAGATCAAGAAAGGGCTGAGGTGCTGAGAGTGCCTGAGTTTTATACTCTCTGTTGGGATTTGAATTGGAGCTTGTATTCTGATTGGTTGTCAGACCCCCCATGGGGCCATGCAGGGACAACTCTGTAGGCTGTCCTGAGGTTCCAAGCTTGGTTGAGCCTTGCTGGATGATGATGCACTGAAAGGGCTTTCGACCATTGCTATAGCTTTACCTGGAGATCTTTGTTATGTAAACTATTCTGTCCCAGGCCTTAATGGCCCACCCATTAATAAAGGTGGGGGTGAGCTTCTACTTCTGAGGTGAATTTCTGCTTCTGAGTTTCTGCTCTTTTTAGAGGAATTATTCTGCCTTTTTAATATTTCCCAGGATATTTCATTTTTCTAGGAGAGGGGTGGGTGCTAACTTCCTACAAGATGCTGCAAATGTCATAATTGTGGAAAAACGCTCCTAGGCCACTTTTTTCAGTGCCATTGTAACTTTGAACGGTCACTAAATGAATTGTAAGTCGAGGACTACCTGTAACGAGGATCAATAAATCCACCAGGGAGAGGTGGGGGAGGGAGGTTAGAGCAAACTTGGTCAGCTCCATTTTAGTTTTCCTGTTGTGACCAGCCCATCTGACCGGTGAAAATGTAATTGCAATAGCACTTAGACTTATATACACTTCACAATGTTTTACAGCCTTTTCTCAGAGGTTTACAGAGCCAGCATATTGTCCCCAACAATCTGGGTCCTCATTTTCCGACCTTGGAAAGATGGAAGGCTGAGTCAACCTTGAGCAGGTGAGAATTGAACTGATGAACTGTTGGCAACTGGCAGTCAGCAGAATTAGCCTACAATACGGCATTCTAACCACTGTGCCACCACACAGGATGTTTATTTATTTATAAAATTTATATAACCTCCCATCTCACATTGTGATTCTGGGCAGCATACAGCGATCAAATAACAACAAAAATTAATAATAATTAAACAATTAAAAGTGTTCCAGACTGGCACAACTCCAAGGCATCAAAATTATTTAGTAACAGAGACTATTTTTGCTTTCTTGCATTGAGATCCCTAATCGAGAGAGTGCTGATTACAGCAATAAAGAAAGATGGATGTAAGATTCAGGATTCAGTTGTGTTGAAGCATCGTGCTGTTTTCTTGACAGTTGCCATTTCACTGAAATTGCTCATCTCTTATTAAACACCACTTTCAAATCTACAAAGGAGAAGGAAATATATTTGACAGATATAAATGCTGTTTTGTTTCACTTTATACAAAGTCAGCACAATCAACTTAAAAGCAGTTGGGCGGATCTGTCAGAAAGGCAGGCAATGAAGGATAGCAAATGTTGACACATGCATAAGGATGCAATCACACAAATACTGCATTCAAGTCAGATTTTTCATGCAGGCGTGTAGTACAGGACAGTCCTGCCAAATGCTAGAAGTCAAAGACCAGGATAGAGTTCAAACGTACAGAGAGTTCTTGACTTACAACCATTTGCTTAACGACTATTTGAACTTACAACGGCACTAAAAAAAGTGACATGATTGTTTTTCATATTTATGACCATTGCAGCATCCCTGTGGTCAAGTAATCCCTGTAGTCAAGTAAACATTTGGATTAAAATTCAAATACTTGGCAATGGTGGTATCATATTTTTTGTGTTTTGTCTGAAATGGTATAGGGTATCCTGCCTGAACCAAGTGTTGGACTAGAAGACCTCCAAGGTCCCTTCCAACTCTGTTATTCTAACAAGAATATCATGAATGAAGTATAATTGTTATTATATAATATGTAGTATGTATTGGCATCTCTCATTACGTCTAAAATAATTATGCCCATTTAACATAGATTTTACTTGTGTTTATCCCTTTTATTTCTCATCAAGTAGAACGTTTTTGCCAATCTGCATTTCTATATTTTAAAAGACCCGTGTTTTAAATTCTGTTCTGTTATTCAGATGGCAAAGAGGCAATTTAGTTCTACGTTTCTGAATGGCAGCCGAACAGTTACAGATCGAAGCTTGCAATTAAATGTCAAAGAAGATACTTCTAAAGAAAATATGCAACCATGGACAACTCCAAGGTTGCACACCATGGCAACAAGGGACTGTTTTTCCGTGAAAAGGAAGTTTAATACTAGCAGGTGTAAGAAGCAGCAAGATGATGCATAATCAAGGAGAGAACTGGCGATATACAAGTACTTTTTTTTTTTTTAAACACTAACATTCGAAGGGAATTTAATGATATCCTAGGTTGGATGAACTGAGTGCGCAATTTAAAACTAAGTTATTTCCAGATCAATGTTTTAACTTGCAAATCTTTTGGCCTTCTAGAAGGGCCTTAAAACCTGGTCTGGCAGGTGGATTGGGGCCCCAGGGTAGGCGGTCCTTTGCTGAAGGTGGTTGATGGGCTAAGAGAGAAGACCTCACCTGTATCACCTCCCACACTTGGGTTTTAGTTTGTATTTAAGTTTCTTTAAGGTTAACTGTTTTCATATTTATCTTGGTATCATTTTGCAAGCCGCCCAAAATTGTTTTAACGGTGAGATGGGAGGCCTATAATGTGAAAGGAGCAGAAGTGGAGAGCCAGTTTGGTGTAGTCATGGATAAGCTGCCAGGGTAGAAGCCAGGAGACTGCGAGTTCTAGTCCTGTCTTAGGCACAAAGCCAGCTGGGTGACCTTGGGCCAGTCATCTTCTCTTAGTCCTAGTGAAGAAGGCAAGGGCAAGGAAGGAGAAAAGGGAAAGAATGGAATGGAATAGACCTGGAAGGGACCTTGGAGGTCTTCTAGTCCAGCCCTCCCTGCTGAAGCAGGAGAACCTATACTATTTCAGATAAGTAGCTGTCTAATTTCTTCTTAAAAACCTGGAGCACCCACGATTTCTGAAGGCAAGCTATTCCACTGGTTAATGGAAGGGAGGAAGGAGAAAAGGGAAAAGGAAAGGGAAAGAGGAAGGGAGGGGGAGAGAGAGAGAGAGAAAGCAAGAGAGAGAGAAAGAAAGAAAGAGAGAAAGAAAGAGAGAGAAAATGAAAGAGAGAAAGAGAGAAAGAACATTTCTTACCACATCCTCTATTACATGAGCAAAGCTTTGATAATGTTAACCACAACAGCAATGCTTTTGATATTTAGGAGAGTTAGTGGAAGTATTAAGACTCTACTTTTAAAGTGAAACATGCAAGTTCTAAGTGCTAAAGTTTTCAATGGGAAAAGTACAATTCAGTATACGCCAGTTTATTCAGCAGCCACAGAGTTAAATAAGTAAATGGGTAGACTAGAGCAGCATCAAATGTGTGCTTAGCTTTTCTCTTTTCCTCTACTGGTAGTCCTCAACTTATGACTTTCATTTAATGGCAGTTGAAATTTATGTCAAAATTATATGGGAAAAGGGACTTACGACTTGTACTTAAAACTGTCACACTATTCCTAACTAAGGTCATGTGATCACAATTTAGGCACGTGGCAACAGGATCATATTTCCAAGCATCCAGATGCCACGTGATTTCTGCAAAAAAAAAAAAAAGACAATAAAAATGCCAATGGGGGAACCCAGATTTGCTTAATAACCACATAATTTGCTTAGTGACCGTTGTGATTCACTAAACGACCACTGTCAGCCTCAAGATATCTTCTACATCTTATATCTTCTGCATCTTCTCTGCT